>NC_091337.1:22119929-22389929 GCF_038502225.1 Cherax quadricarinatus
TTCTGCTGACTCTGCCACCGACACTGGTGCAGCTGATGCTCTTGATGCTTACCATTGTTGTCTCACCCTTCCTCTACCACTGACATTACCACTGTTGTTGCTGACGCTCCCGCCACTGACACTGCAGCCGCCTTAACGTTGCTGTCGCCGCTGACGTTATCGCCTGTCCTGACACCTCTATTGTGTGAGTTTTAGCTTCTCGCTTTGATCAAATTTAGGATATCGTTTGGACTGCGACAATTTCTTATCCTCTTCATATTGAGGCTGTGTGTCAGAACCTTAGTTCTGGAAACACTGATAGCTACTGAGGTAGATAGTTTACATTAGTTCTGGTAGCGCTGATTGCGACGGGGGTAGATAGTTTACATTAGTTCGGGTATCGCTGATTGCGACGGGGGTAGATAGTTTACATTAGTTCTGGTAGCGCTGATTGCTACTGGGATAGATAGTTTTTCCCGTTCGTGATCGTGTATTGGTTCATATTTACATTTTATTGCCAAGTGCGCTCAGTCAACTCACACATCAAAGTCCTCTTCGAATCTCATATTACCCCCCCCCCCTCTCTCTTTTTTTTTCTCTCTCTCTCTCTCTCTTTCTCTCTCTCTCTCTCTCTCTCTCTCTCTCTCTCTCTCTCTCTCTCTCTCTCTCTGTCTGTCTCTCTCTCTCTCTCTCTCTCTCTCTCCCTGTCTCTCTCTGTCTCCCTGTCTCTCTCTCTCTCTCTCTCTCTCTCATGCACTTCTTAGACGGCATCGCTACAGTACCATCAAGTTTTGTCTTCAAATTACATAAATTATAAGGGAACGGAGGGTACATAGAAAGGTAACCAAGCTTGTACCATCACCAAGCTCGTACTTTCTCCAAGCATTACCATGTGTGTGTACTCACCTAATTGTACTCATCTAAATGTGGTTGCAGGGGTCGAGACTCAGCTCCTGGGCCCGCCTCTTCACTGATCGCTACTAGGTCCTCTCTCTCTCTGCTTCCTGAGCTTTGTCATACCCCATCTTAAAACTATGTATGGTTCCTGCCTCCACTACGTCACTAGGCTATTCCACTTCCTGACGACTCTATGACTGAAAAAATACTTCCTAACATTCCTGTGACTCGTCTGAGTCTTCAGCTTCCAATTGTGACCCCTTGTTTCCGTGTCCCCTCTCTGGAACATCCTGTCTCTGTCCACCTTGTCTATTCCCCGAAGTATCTTGTATGTTGTTATCATATCTCCCCTGACCCTTCTGTCCTCCAGTGTCGTCAGTCCGATTTCCCTCAACCTTTCATCGTACGACATTCCCCTAAGCTCTGAAACTAGCCTTGTTGCTAACCTTTGTACTTTCTCTAACTTCTTGACGTGCTTGACCAGGTGTGGGTTCCAGACTGGTGCTACATACTCTAGTATGGGCCTAACATACACAGTGTACAATGTCTTGAACGATTCCTTATTACGGTATCGGAACGCTATCTCAGGTTTGCCAGGCGCCCATATGCTGCAGCAGTTATCTGGAGTTATCCGCAGTTATCCGGAGACATGCTCGGTGTTATACTCACCCCAAGATCTTTCTCCTTGAGCGAGGTTTGCAGTCTTTGTCCACCTAGCCTATACTCCGTCTGCTGTCTTCTGTGCCCTTCCCCGATCTTCATGACTTTGCATTTGGCGGGGTTAAATTCTAGAAGCCAGTTGCTGGACCAGGTGTCCAGTCTGTCCAGGTCTCTTTGAAGTCCTGCCTGATTCTCATCTGATTTAATTCTCCTCATTAACTTCACATCATCTGCATACAGAGACACTTCTGAGTCTAACCCTTCCATCATGTCGTTCACACATACCAAAAATAGCACTGGTCCTTGGACCGACCCCTGTGGGACCCCGCACGTCACAGGTGCCCACTGTGATACCTCATCACGTGCCATGACTCGTCGTTGCCTCCCTGTCAGGTATTATCTGATCCATTGCAGTGCCCTTCCTGTTATATGCGCCTGATCCTCTAGCTTCTGCACTAATCTCTTGTGAGGAACTGTGTCAAAGGCCTTCTTGCAGTCCAAGAAGATGCAATCAACCCACCCCTCTCTCTCGTATCTTACTTCTGTTACTTTATCATAGAACTCCAGAAGGTTTGTGACACAGGATTTGCCTTCCATGAATCCGTGCTGGTTGGTGTTTATACTCTTGTTCCGTTCCAGGTGCTCCACCACTCTCCTCCTGATAATCTTCTCCATAACTTTGCATACTATACACGTCAGTGACACAGGTCTATAGTTTAGCGCCTCTTTTCTGTCTCCTTTTTTAAAAATGGAACTACATTTGCCGTCTTCCATACCTCAGGTAGTTGCCCAGTTTCCAGGGATGTGTTGAAGATTGTGGTGAGTATCAGTGTGTGTGTGTGTGTGTGTGTGTGTGTGTAGCAATGTGTGTGAGTACCAGTGTATGTGTGTGTGTGTGTGTGTACTCACCTAGTTGTACTCACCTAGTTGAGGTTGCAAGGGTCGAGTCCGAGCTCCTGGCCCCGCCTCTTCACTGTCGCTACTAGGTCTCTCCCTGAGCCGTGAGCTTTATCATACCTCTGCTTAAAGCTATGTATGGATCCTGCCTCCACTACATCACTTCCCAAACTATTCCACTTACTGACTACTCTGTGGCTGAAGAAATACTTCCTAACATCCCTGCGATTCATCTGTGTCTTCAACTTCCAACTGTGTCCCTTTGTTGCTGTGTCCCATCTTTCGAACATCCTGTCTTTGTCCATCTTGTCAATTCCTCTCAGTATTTTGTATGTCGTTATCATGTCCCCCCTATCTGTCCTGTCCTCCAGTGTCGTCAGGTCGATTTCCCTTAACCTCTCCTCGTAGGACATACCTCTTAGCTCTGGGACTAGTCTTGTTGCAAACCTTTACACTTTCTCTAGTTTCTTCACGTGCTTGGCTAGGTGTGGGTTCCAGACTGGTGCCGCATACTCCAATATGGGCCTAACGTACACGGTGTACAGGGTCCTGAACGCTTCCTTATTAATATGTCGGAAAGCTGTTCTGAGGTTTGCTAGGCGTCCATATGCTGCAGCAGTTATTTGGTTGATGTGCGCTTCAGGAGATGTGCCTGGTGTTATACTCACCCCAAAATCTTTATCCTTGAGTGAGGCTTGTAGTCTCTGGCCCCCTAGACTGTACTCCGTCTGCGGTATTCTTTGCCCTTCCCAATCTTCATGACTTTTCACTTGGTGGGGTTGAACTTCAGGAGCTAATTGCTGGACCAGGTCTGCAGCCTGTCCAGATCCCTTTGTAGTTCTGCCTGGTCTTCTATCGAATGAATTCTTCTCATCAACTTCACGTCATCTGCAAACAGGGACACTTCGGAGTCTGTTCCTTCTGTCATGTCGTTCACAAATACCAGAAACAGCACTGGTCCTAGAACTGACCCCTGTGGGACCCCGCTGGTCACAGGCGCCCACTTTGACACCTCGCCACGTACCATGACTCGCTGCTGTCTTCCTGACAAGTATTCCCTGATCCATTGTAGCGCCTTCCCTGTTATCCCTGCTTGGTCCTCCAGTTTTGCACTAATCTCTTGTGTGGAACTGTGTCAAACGCCTTCTTGCAGTCCAAGAAATTGCAATCCACCCACCCCTCTCTCTCTTGTATTACTGCTGTCACCATGTCATAGAACTCCAGTAGGTTTGTGACACAGGATTTCCCATCCCTGAAACCATGTTGGCTGCTGTTGATGAGATCATTCCTTTCTAGGTGTTCCACTACTCTTCTCCTGATAATCTTCTCCATGACTATACATGTCAGTGACACTGGTCTGTAGTTTAGTGCTTCGTGTCTGTCTCCTTTTTAAAAAATTGGGACTACATTTGCTGTCTTCCATGCCTAAGGCAATCTCCCTGTTTCGATAGATGTATTGAATATTGCTGTTAGGGGTACACATAGCGCCTCTGCTCCCTCTCTCAGGACCCATGGAGAGTTGTTATCTGGCCCCATTGCCTTTGAGGTATCTAGCTCACTCAGAAGCCTCTTCACTTCTTCCTCGGTTGTGTGTACTGTGTCCAGCATTTGGTGGTGTACCCCACCTCTCCGTCTTTCTGGAGCCCCTTCTGTCTCCTCTGTGAACACTTCTTTGAATCTCTTGTTGAGTTCCTCACATACTTCACGGTCATTTCTTGTTGTCTCTCCTCCTTCCTTCCTTAGCCTGATTACCTGGTCCTTGACTGTTGTTTTCCTCCTGATGTGGCTGTATAACAGCTTCGGATCAGATTTGGCTTTTGCTGCTATGTCGTTTTCATATTGTCTTTGGGCCTCCCTTCTTATCTGTGCATATTCATTTCTGGCTCTACGACTGCTCTCCTTATTCTCCTGGGTCCTTTGCCTTCTATATTTCTTCCATTCCCTAGCACTTTTGGTTTTTGCCTCCCTGCACCTTTGGGTGAACCATGGGCTCATCCTGTCTTTTTCATTATTCCTGTTACCCTTGGGTACAAACCTCTCCTCAGCCTCCTTGCACATTGTTGCTACATATTCCATCATCTCATTAACTGGCTTCCCTGCCAGTTCTCTGCTTCATTCGTCCTGGCCTTCCTGCTTCCCCCTCCACTTGTAGCTCTACTGTGTATTCGAAGCTTAAAACCACAAGATCGCTGGCCCCAAGGGGTCTTTCATATGTGATGTCCTCAATATCTGCACTACTCAAGGTGAATACTATGTCCAGTCTTGCTGGTTCATCTTCTCTTGGCTGAGGGATTGACAACCTCAAATCTACGACTTCAAGGGTGACGGACTGATTACATCGTCTTCACATTTCTACTGCTCCTGCCTACTTTCTGTACTCGACTGAAGAAGCCTACTGTGTAGGCGAAACGTTTCGGAATAAAGTTGCCTAAATGTTACCTATGTGTCTTATCTACCAACCTGTCGGTATTGTATACCATGTGATAATCACAAAGGGTAAAGAGAAAAGTCTCCAAGCTCATACCATCACTAAGAGACAAACCATATTAAGAAAGGCTCCAGGCACTCAAACTTTTCTCTTTTACGAAACAGAGACTGCGAAGAGATCGCATTCAAACCTTTAAGATACTGAATGGCTTTGACACATTCACTGAATGAGTCTATAACTCGAAACAACGCAATGAAACTGAGAGGTAGAATATATAACACAAACCCGTGCATTTTATATAGAGTTTTAATACAAATGCAATAAACTACCCGCTGCAGTTGTATCCACGAAGACAATATAGACAGTCAAGAACCAGCTGGACAAGCATTTTGCGAGTAAAGGATGTAACTAGATATTACGCTGGGGGAATCTGTTGTCAACGGATTCTTGATATTTCATCAACAACTGCTTAACGATGACCAGTTGACAGTGAAGCAGTGGAGTTAACGATAATAGTAGTGGTGGAAGTAATAGTTGTGTAAGTCGTATTACGACAGGAGTTCACCGGAAGTATAGCCACTAATACACAGCTCTTAGAGTGTCAGCGAAGGAACACAGGTAATTGAGACTGAAATAGGACTAATTGAGTAGAGGTAGTTGTAGTCCATGTCTTCCATCTACTTTTATCTATCCTGTAAATTCCATGATATTTTTTTTCCGAAGTGGAGAGTTCTCAGCAGATAGATTCAGTGTGGACTACCATGGCCTATGTTAGCTGCCTGTCCCTATGAACTCTCATGTACTAAAAATGACGTCATCTTCACTACTACTACTATTACCACCATCACTAGTATTACCACCACCACTACTATTACCGCTATCCCATCAAGACTATTACCACCATCACTACTATTACTACCATCACTACTATTGTCACCATCACTACTATTATCACTATCGCTACTATTACCATCACTACTATTTCCACCATCACTACTATTACCATCACTACTGTTACCACCATCACTACTATTATCACCATCAATACTATTACCACCATCACTACTATTACCACCATCACTACTATTATCACCATCACTACTGTTACCACCATCACTACTATTATCACCACCATTACTATTACTACCATCACTACTATTACCACCATCACTACTATTACCATCACAATCACTTTAATCTCCTCCATAATCACTGAAATCACCAATACAACCACCATCCCTATCATACCAATCACCATTATTACCTTCATTAACATCCTCACTCCCACCATCATTCACTCCCACCATCATTCACTCCCACCATCATTCACTCCCACCATCATTCCCCCCACCCCCATAACCAATGATACCACCACCACCTTCATCACCACCATTATCACTGCCAAAACATGATCTTCGTCACCACCATCATAAACCCCCATCCCCACCACCACTGCCACCACCTCCACAGCCACCACACTCACCACCACCAACATTACCAACACTACCATCACCATTATCATTCTTATCATTATCACCACCACCATTTTCACCATCATTCTCACCACATAGTTTCACTACCACTCCACTAATAACCTCCATCACCACTCCACCACTAACATCCAGCAGCAACAGTAAAACACTTCCACCACCACCACCACCAGCACCACCACCACCACCACCACCACCACCACCACCACCACCACCACCACCACCACCACCACCACCAGCAACATCAATCAGTCACCACCACGAGAGCCGCTCTGCCCTTCCCCAAAGTTAGTCACAACTTTTCTCGCGAGTATTAATAAAGTTTATTCATTCATTCATTTCTCAATCTTTCTCTCTGTATGTATACATGCATTTTTATCTAAAAAAATGAACGATCAGTGTGAAAGGCACTTGAAATTTGCAACATTCACAGGGCATCAAATAATATTTAGACTGAGAACTTAGCAAGTCACAAGTCACAACAGTCATGGCTCATTCTGTTGGAAGAAACATGTTCACAAACTGTTATGAGATAATGTAAAGGAAAATCAGATCCCGGAAATTTTATATCAATTATTATTATTAACATTGAAAAAAATATTTAGAAACTGTTGAGAGAAAAGGAAAAGACTCTGAAAAGTGCACATTGATTTCAGTATATGCATGAGGAAGCTGATGGCTTTAAAGTCTCTCATGCGAGAAGGAATTTCATTGTGATTTGCTGTAATGACACCACTATTTTTATTATGAGTCCACCGGTGCTTTCTTGAATCAAAACCGTGATAAAGACAACAAAATCGCTAACATATTCATCTTGTAAAGTAAAAGGTTAATTTTTCATTCTTATGGGTAACTCCAAATGACTGTTATAATTATTACTGAGGAAGGAGGTAATGAGAACAGATGCAGCCTTTTTAGTGGAGTTTTGCTTAGCTACGTCAGTGTATTTGGTTTATGATTTTTTTACAAACAACTGGAGGAGAATTTTTTCATTAAGCAGTTGCCTTTGTAGTTGATTGAAGAAAGGAATTGCTAGTGATGAGTTGCCTGGGAGGAGCATCAAGATATGTGATATCAAATGAATGCAGCTTTGGTGGAAGGGCAAAATGCTCTTATTGTCTTCAATGATACATTTCACACAGGTTATAAAATTTAATATAACTGCTTGTTATCTTTATTATTTATGTTAGTGTTTATTTCCAGAAATTTAGCAAGATTTTTGGTCAGTGTATCTGATATCTTTCTCAACTTTTTAATACCAGGTTTTACTAAGCTCAATTATTCTAACATAATCTTAATATTAAACAGCTTTTTTGTATTACAACAGTTACAGATTATTTTAGATTATTAGTTTTGCATCAGATCAAGTAAAATAATTAGTATTCACTTGTGTCGTTGATTCTTATATATTTTTTTTATATTTCGCCTCTGAGTTACCTCTGAGTAGGAACTTTCTGACTGTCTTAAGTAGACCTACGAATGTGCTCCTCAGTTCTTAGGTTCCTGTTTGCACTTCACTGAGGTGCTGATCAATTCATTTTGCACAGTGGTGACCCTTGCAAACCTTACAATAATAAACTCTTGTAATGTTTTGATGTTTATAGCGACTTATTGCGGTCAGGACCTTCCTTGGTAATGTTAAGGCTTTGAGTTAATATAGATGGTTTGAGCTTGTATTATATTTCACATAGCGCTAAACCTGTGTGGGTTAGTCAGTATAAACAGTGGTGGAACATGGAGAGAGATTTTTGTTTAACACGTCGGCCACTTCCCACCGAGGCAGGGTGACCCAAAAAGAAAGAAAAAACTTTCATCATCATTCAACACTTTCACCATCATTCATACATAATCACTGCATTTGCAGAGGCGCTCAGGTACTACAATTTAGATGTCACTCCAAACAGCCAATATCCCACACCCCTCCTTCAAAGTGAGAAAGAAATATGTTGAACAAATAAATGAGCGTGGTAGGATTCCATTAAGACCTGTCTGGCATGGCCCAGTACACCTTCTGTATAGCAGGTGTAATGACCTGCTGTGCAGCAGGCATAGCAAGCATGACGGTATATAATACAAACCAGATGACCATCACACCATTACTGTATAACATACAAACCAGACGATCATTACCGTATATCAGTCTTGATGGACTGAACACATCGACTCCAGGATGAGGAGAAGATTCTCTCAAACTCTTCATTTTCATCCGTTATTCTCTGTATTGGACACAAAAAGCCACTCTCTTGTGAAACCTTCCCACAATAAGGATTCCATAATTTTCCACCAGTGTCTCATTCTTCACTTCACCGTGAATATGTAGATACGTAAGAAGAGTTCATTTTTACACGTTTAATCAGGAGTTTCTAGTCACCTTGTTGTCTATTTCTAGAAACTTAGCCGTGCATTTGTAGAAGCATAACAGTGCATTTCTAGATGCTTAACTGTTTGTTTCTGGACGCTTAACCGTACATATAAAGACGCCTAACCGACCGTTTGTTAATGCTTAACTATCCATTTCTAGACACCTATACGTGCATTAACAAAACAGTACTTCACGTTGCCACATCCTCCTGAACTTACCGGAAAATATTGATTGGTAATTATAGAAATTACTCTTTTCTTCTGTTGTATCATCAACAGGTAAACCACTTCCTGGAACGTTTTATCCCTGTTGTATCATCAACAGATAAACCACTTCCTGGAACGTTTTATCGCTGTTGTATAACCAACAGATAAACCACTTCCTGGAACGTTTTATAGCTGTTGTATCATCAACAGATAAACCACTTCCTGGAACGTTTTATCGCTGTTGTATAACCAACAGATAAACCACTTCCTAGAACGTTTTATCGCTGTTGTATCACCAACAGATAAACCACTGCTTGAACATTCTTTAAAGAATAAAAATGCACAATACCATGACTGGAACAATAAACAAATAACGCTCACTTAGGAGAGAGAAGCTTATAACAACATTTCCATCCTGGTTATTTGTATATGGAACAATCTTTCCCTGTTGTATATTCAACACACAAACCACTGTCCGGAGCATTATTGTTCCATACATTATTTGCATGGGACAAAACGTTCATTTCTGACATCTGGTTACTAGATAATCTCCAAAGATTTTTTCCCTCATATTCGACGTGTTACATCGTGTGAGGAAGGAAAATCCTGGTGGCTCCGCTACCCAAGAGGGCACGCTAACCCTGGGCCTGACTAGAGGACTCTTGATCTGGGGTTTTACTTGTAAAAGTCAGCCTGGAAGAGAAGTTGCTTGTGATAGCAATCACTGTTCACCACAACAATCACAGTCTCGCTGATCTAGTGCTCCCTTTAAAACAATAATCTCTTTTTCAGTGTTCTGTTTATCGACAGAACATTAAAAAGTCGCGTAGCCTTGATGCTTATTGCTAATGGAGTTAAATCGTGTTGCAAAAACTGTTACCAGAGTTAACAATACATATATTTGCATATCTTTTTTTTCTTATCAACTGCTTTTGTGAGGAAATTATTATTTCAAATTTGTAAAAATATTTTCCCAGGTATTCATGACTTTGTATTCTACTGCCTACGGTTAAATGAGTACACTTAGTTTAACATCTAAGTGGTCACTGTACATTACTTAGAGCTGAAATTTCAATAAATTTGAAAAATAAAGTTAGCAATGTTAATGTTATAATGAAACGGGTAGTTACTGACCCCGAGGCAGAGCGAGGCATTCCTGGAACTCCAGCGGCTTTCCTGGAAGCTTGCCACCTGCGTCACAGGAGCCTGCCACCAGCGTTACGGGAGCCTGTCACCAGCGTCATGGGAGCCTGCCACCAGCGTCACGGGAGCCTACGACTAACAGAAGCCTGCCAACTGCGTCATGGGAGGCTGCCACTAACGGAATTTGCCACCAGGGTCACGGTAGCCTGCCACCAGCTTCACGGGATGATTCCACCAGATTTACAGAAGCCTGCCACCAGCGTCACGGAAGCCTACCACCAACGGAATCCTGCTACCAACGTCATGGAAGCCTGCCACCAACGTCATGGAAGCCTGCCACCAACGTCATGAAATCCTGCCATCAACGTCATGGAATCCTGCCATCAACGTCATAGAATCCTGCCACCAACGTCATGGAAGCCTGCCACCAATGTCATGGAAGCCTGCCATAAACGTCATGGAAGCCTGCCATCAGCGGAAGCCTGCCACCAACGTCATGGAAGCCTGCCACTAACGTCATGGAAGCCTGCCACTAATGTCATGGAAGCCTGCCACCAACGTCATGGAAGCCTGCCACCAACGTCATGAAAGCCTGCCACCAAGAGAAACCTGCCACCAATGGAATCCTGCCACCAACGTCATGAAAGCCTGCCACCAAGAGAAACCTGCCACCAATGGAATCCTGCCACCAACTGAAGCCTGCCACCAACGGAAACCTGCCACCAACGAAAGCCTGCCACCAACGGAAGCCTGCCACCAACGGAAGCCTGCCACCAACGGAAGCCTGCCACCAACGGAAGCCTGCCACCAACGGAAGCCTGCCACCAACGGAAACCTGCCACAAACGGAAGCCTGTCACCAACGGAAGCCTGCCACCAACTGAAGCCTGGGTGAGAATGTTTGAGTGAGAATGTTTGAGTGAGAATGTTTGAGTGAGAATGTTTGGGTGAGAATGTTTGGATGAGAATGTTTGGGTGAGAATGTTTGGGTGAGTTTCTTTGCTTGAGAATGTTTGGGTGAGAATGTTTGAGTGGGAATGTTTGGGTGAGAATATTTGAGTGAAAATGTTTGAGTGAGAATGTTTGCGTGAAAATGTTTAAGTGAGAATGTTTGGGTGAGAATGTTTGGGTGAGAATGTTTGAGCGAGAATGTTTGGGTAAGAATGTTTGGGTGAGAATGTTTGAGTGAGAATGTTTAGTTGAGAATGTTTGAGTAAGAATGCTTGAGTGAGAATGTTAGGGTGAGAATGTTTGAGTGAGAATGTTTGGGTGAGAATGTTTGGGTGAGAATGTTTGAGCGAGAATGTTTGGGTGAGGATGTTTGGGTGAGAATGTTTGGGTGAGAACGTTTGGGTGAGAATGTCTGGGTGAGAATGTTTGGGTGAGTTTCTTTTCGTGAGAATGTTTGGGTGAGAATGTTTGAGTGGGAATGTTTGGGTGAGAATGTTTGAGTGGGAATGTTTGCGTGAAAATGTTTAAGTGAGAATGTTTGGGTGAGAATGTTAGGTAGGGCCAGTAGGCCCTACCTAACATGGGTCAATAGCGTTAGGATTTGCCTAGCATAGGCCAGCAGTCGTGCCTAGTATTAATTAACAGAACATGGGTAGAATGAACCAGCAGAACTTGCCTAGCAAGAACTAGCAGAACATGCCTAAGCTAGTAGCACTTCTTAAGTATAGGCCAATAGGCCTACTGCAGTCTTCGTCGACTGTTCTGTTGCTGCCTCATGGAGACATACATGTCTTAAGGGGAACAGCAATGCTGATAAAAGTCTTAAGCTTCTACGACAGTCCCAAAGACACCAACATGTTGAGTATTAACTTGAAGCTTGATGGCTTGTGAAGACCACGGTGGTTGAAGCTTGATGGCTTGTGAAGACCACGGTGGCTGAAGCTTGATTGCTTGTGAAGACCACGGTGGTTGAAGCTTGATGGCTTGTGAAGACCACGGTGGCTGAAGCTTGATGGCTTGTGAAGACCACGGTGGCTGAAGCTTGATGGCTTGTGAAGACCACGGTGGCTGAAGCTTGATGGCTTGTGAAGACCACGGTGGCTGAAGCTTGATGGCTTGTGAAGACCACGGTGGTTGAAGCTTGATGGCTTGTGAAGACCACGGTGACTGAAGCTTGATGGCTTGTGAAGGCCACGGTGGTTGAAGCTTGATGGCTTGTGAAGACCACGGTGGTTGAAGCTTGATGGCTTGTGAAGACCACGGTGGCTGAAGCTTGATGGCTTGTGAAGACCACGGTGGTTGAAGCTTGATGGCTTGTGAAGGCCACGGTGGTTGAAGCTTGATGGCTTGTGAAGACCACGGTGGCTGAAGCTTGATGGCTTGTGAAGACCACGGTGGTTGAAGCTTGATGGCTTGTGAAGACCACAGTGGTTGAAGCTTGATGGCTTGTGAAGGCCACGGTGGTTGAAGCTTGATGGCTTGTGAAGACCACGGTGGTTGAAGCTTGATGGCTTGTGAAGACCACGGTGGTTGAAGCTTGATGGTTTGTGAAGACCACGGTGGTTGAAGCTTGATGGCTTGTGAAGACCACGGTGGTTGAAGCTTGATGGCTTGTGAAGACCACGGTGGTTGAAGCTTGATGGCTTGTGAAGACCATGGTGGCTGAAGATTGATGGCTTGTGAGGGCCACGGTGGTTGAAGCTTGATGGCTTGTGAAGACCACGGTGGCTGAAGCTTGATGGCTTGTGAAGGCCACGGTGGTTGAAGTTTGATGGCTTGTGAAGGCCACGGTGGTTGAAGCTTGATGGTTTGTGAAGACCACGGTGGTTGAAGCTTGACGGCTTGTGAAGACCACAGTGGTTGAAGCTTGACGGCTTGTGAAGACCACAGTGGTTGAAGCTTGATGGCTTGTGAAGATCACAGTGCTTGTAGATTCAAGCTTCATGATTTATGATGACCACAATGCTTCAAGCTTTGTAGTATATGAAGACCACAAACTTGATCTTTATAAGACCAAAGTGCTTGAAGCCATACGCTTAATAAAAATCACAAAGCTTGAAGCTTGAATGAAGGTTGGTGGTTTATGAATATTAGGGTTGGGACGATACAAAATATTTTTGGCCGATGCCGATCCTTTTCCTATATATTTTATTTTTAAAATTATAATGACAGTGTTTAATATATAAGGGAAAACTTATTGCACAATGGGTGTTAAATAAGACAGTGAGGTTAAATATTAAATACGACAGGAAAGTTAAATATTAAATAACTTAATTTCTCTGGGATTATAATGTCATTACTTGGTACTTGGCCTGCTAGTTACTGGTTGTCAAAGGTACTTGTCAATAGTGCGCGCGTAGGTGTGTGTGTGTGTGTGTGTGTGTGTGTGTGTGTGTGTGCGCGTGTGTGTGTGTGTGTGTGTGTGTGTGTGTGTGCGTGTTTGTGTGTGTTGTATGTGTGTGTGTGTGTGTGTGTGTACTCACCTATTTGTACTCACCTATTTGTGGTTGCAGGGGTCGAGTCATAGCTCCTGGCCCCGCCTCTTCACTGATTGCTACTAGGTCCTCTCTCTCCCTGCTACATGAGCTTTATCATACCTCGCCTTAAAACTATGTATGGTTCCCGCCTCCACTACTTCACTTTCTAGACTATTCCATAACTTGACTACTCTATGACTGAAGAAATACTTCCTAACATCCCTTCGATTCATCTGAGTCTTCAACTTCCAATTGTGACCTCTTGTGCCTGTGTCCCATCTCTGGAACATCCTGTCTTTGTCCACCTTGTCTATTCCGAGCAGTATTTTATATGTCGTTATCATGTCTCCCCTGACCCTCCTGGCCTCCAGTGTCGTCAGGCCGATTTCCCTCAGCCTTTCTTCGTAGGACAATCCCCGTAGCTCTGGGACTAGTCTTGTTGCAAACCTTTGCACTTTCTCTAATTTCTTGACGTGCTTGACTAGGTGTGGATTCCAAACTGGTGCTGCATACTCCAGTATGGGCCTGATGTAAATGGTATACAGGGTCTTGAACGACTCCTTACTGAGGTATCGGAACGCTATCCGTAGGTTTGCCAGGCGCCCGTATGCTGCAGCAGTTATCTGATTTATGTGCACCTCAGGAGATATGCTCGGTGTTATACTCACCCCAAGATCTTTTTCCTTGAGTGAGGTTTGCAGTCTTTGGCCATCTAAACTATATTGTGTCTGCGGTCTTCTTTGCCCTTCCCCAATCTTCATGACTTTGCATTTGGCAGGGTTAAACTCAAGGAGCCAGTTGCTGGACCAGGCTTGCAGCCTGTCCAGGTCTCTTTGTAGTCCTGCCTGATCCTCATCCGATTTGATTCTTCTCATTAACTTCACATCATCTGCAAACAAGGACACTTCTGAGTCTATCCCTTCCGTTATGTCGTTCACATATACCAAGAACAGCACAGGTCCTAGGACTGACCCCTGTGGAACCCCGCTTGTCACAAGCGCCCACTCTGACACCTCGTCACGTACCATGACTCGTTGTTGCCTCCCTGTCAGGTATTCTCTGATCCATTGCAGTGCCTTTCCTGTTATGTGTGCCTGATCTTCTAGCTTTTTCAGTAACCTCTTGTGAGGAACTGTGTCGAAGGCCTTTTTGCAGTCCAAAAAAATGCAGTCGATCCACCCCTCTCTCTCTTGTCTTACTTCTGTCACCTTGTCATAAAACTCTAGTAGGTTTGTGACACAGGATTTTCCTTCCCTGAAACCATGCTGGTTGTCAATTATACACTTGTGTGTGTGTGTGTGTGTGTGTGTGTGTGTGTGTGTGTGTGTGTAACTCACAATCCTGAGGTAGAGTGTTCAAGTTGATGTTTTTAAGCACTAAGATACAAGATATTAAGACTAAAAGAGTATCACCATCGGATTTTTCCTAAGAACATACCGAATTTGCATTCCAGTGTTCCTTGACGAGGAATGTTCATACATACACCAAACCTTCACCGAGCTACCTTCTTTCTTTTCATCAAAGACTACATGAAAAGAGCCCTTCAGATCATCAATTCTTCACGCACTTACACCACTCCTAACAAATAGTCTTCAGCCAGGTCACATTGAACGTCTGTAAAGCACATGCACAAGCTAGCACTAGAGTCGCCATAACACCCAGTACTTCCATAAAAGACTCAATAGGACGAAATTGAAGAACCTTGAACCAATCAACTCAGGGGTTTATACTCTGCGCTGTGGAGGCTGTGACAGAATATACGTAGGTGAAACAACAAGAAATCTCGAAATACATCTCAGTGAACATATTTATGTATGTAGCAACGATAATTTAAACAACGCCGGAATTCTGCCATCCACCTGATGAAATTAAACGACGCCCGATTAGTGATTAAAGAACCAAATTTCCGTAGATGTAAATGCCTTGAATCATTATTAATCCCTGTTTCTAACAGAATAAAGGCAGCTTCATCATCTCTGAAGTATTAAAATAATTCTCCTCAAAACATTAAACCCAGCCATCAGATAGCTGCTACCACAACTACTACTACTACTACCACAAGTACTAGAACTACCTCTACAACAACAACAACAAAAACTAATACTACTACTACTTCTGCTACTACTACTACTACTACCACCACAAGTACTACTACTACTGCCTACAACGATTATATTATGCTTTGCACCTCACTCAATGCCTATATATACCCCTCTGCATCCCTGTATTTTTTGTAGAGGGATCATTGCAAGATTAAAACCCGTGCCAGGACCCTGGTCTTGGCGAACATACATACATGTATTTCTGTAACGGCTTGATAAAGCTATTGGAGAATGAAATGTTGCACAATAAAATGTCGTACTGGCTGCACTTATGTCATTTTACCTAAAATTCTCCACCTGGCTCTCCACCCTATACATACTCATTTAATCTTTGCCCAGGTAGATCTGTTGTGACTTGATAAAGCCAACTGTGTGGGCGAAACGTAGCTAATAAAGGATCGCATTGTACTTCATTTGTGTCTATTATTCCATCATGTCGATATTTTATACAACTTTTCTCCAACATTTTGGGATCTTGATGCAGGGAGTTCTTCCCAGCTTTCCTTAACATACAGGCACAACTTGTTTCCTCTAGTGGATTATTCCACTGGTGACTCCACCTACCACTGCTTCATGTCATCTGTCTGCAGTATATAAGGCCCTTCTCCCTGCATATGCTGTACTTTTATCAAGATTGATGGACTGAACATATCTACTCCAGGTTGAGGGACTGATTACCTGAAACTCATCATCTTCCTCCGCTCTTATATGTGCTGGACTGAAGAAGCCACTGGCTGGCGAAACGTTTCCAGAATAAAGATACCCAATTGCTGCACAAGTGTCTTATTAATCAGATACATAATTGTTCCACATGTGTCATATTCATTTATCCCTGTGGCGTCTTACAGCAGGGGGCGCAGGTGTTGGAGTAACACCTAGCTAACATGGGTTCGAGTCCACCTCCCTCTGATATTCTGACACAACTTTACCATTCTGTCATTAAATTTTAAGTTCGACAATATTGACAGTTGAAAGGAATTAAGATGACAAGTTACCTTCGCTAATTGCAGTGCAGTTATTGACTACTTGATAAGCGAGGAACTGCAAAAGAATTTTCTCAGAAGTGTTGAATGCTGGCAATGAATATAATTCTGGCCATATTTAGGATAATTTAACCCTGATGACGTATTCTCGGGTGAGGATCTTAGTGAGATATTCTCTGGTGAGAATCCTAGGGAGCTATTTTTAGGTGAGGATCCTAGCGAGGTATCTTTGGATGAGGATGCTAGGGAGGTGTTCTCGGGTGGATCCTAGTGAGGTATTCTCATGTGATTATCCTAGTGAGGTATTCTCATGTGAGGATCCTAGTGAGGAATTTTCGTGTGAGGATCCTAGTGAGGTATTCTCGTGTGAGGATCCTAGTGAGGTATTCTCGTGTGAGGATCCTAGTGAGGTATTGTCATGTGAGGATCCTAGTGAGGTATTCTCGTGTGAGGATCCTAGTGAGGTATTCTCATGTGAAGATCCTAATGAGGAATTTTCGTGTGAGGATCCTAGTAAGATATTCTCGTGTGAGGATCCTAGTAAGGTATTATCGGGTGAGGATCCTAGTAAGGTATTATCGGGTGAGGATCCTTGTAAGGTATTCTCGTGTGAGGATCCTAGTAAGGTATTATCGGGTGAGGATCCTTGTAAGGTATTCTCGTGTGAGGATCCTAGTAAGGTATTCTCGTGTGAGGATCCTAGTAAAGTAGTCTCGTGTGAGGATCCTAGTAAGGTATTCTCGTGTGAGGATCCTAGTAAAGTATTCTCGCGTGAGGATCGTCAACGCGAAACAGAACTGTGATAAGCCTCACGTTCCCGCTTACTTCATACGTTCCTCAGTTATCAAAAATAAGTACCAATCAGAAGGATTAATAATATAATAAAAGTCCTCACCCAGGTATAACGGATGAGGACTATTTCTAGAAATATTCTTCTCTATGGTTAAGCTACTTTTTCTAAACGTTCGATCCCTGAAAATTCATTTTTCAAAAAAAAAAAAAAAAAAAAAAAAAAAAGAAAGGAATATATAAAAATATATAAAATATATAAAAATATATAAAAAATATATATAAAATTGAAATCTTTCAGTGGTGAAAAAGAACACTTTTTAACAATTGTTAATTTACACTTGACATTTCGCTCTTCGTAGCCCTTTATTGAGTCAAGAACTTTACAAAAAACTCTGCTTAGGGGGAAATATTTTGCAAACAAAAGATTTACTGGACAGTCTCTCCTTTGGGCAGATTTCTTAGCAAGTTTTGTCCTCCGTCATGGAGTAGTTTAGGTTCTAGAGTTTAATACTTAAAATACATTTTAATACAGCTTAATCTTGCACGTCCTTGACGTTAATAGTAAATACGCATGTTTCTGATAAAAAAATTGTAATATTTTGACATCTGCTGTTGAGTTATTGCGAGCGTATGTCTTAATGCCTAAACCATGGGTGTGTGTGCACGCACAGTGTACAGTCACAAAAATGTGTGCACGTGCGTGCATAATGTGTGGAACAATTAGAACGTGCGCGTACACAGTGTGTGGAGAAATGGGAATGTTTGCGCCAGAGTGTACGAAGGGACTGTGTGCGACCACTGTGTAAACTCTTGTACACAAGCTGTATGTGGAAACGTGGTAATATTTGCAAACATTGAGTGGCGTCACAGGAATGCTTGTACGCATAGTGTACTCACCTAGTTGTGATTGCTGGGATCGATTTACAGCTCCTGGCTCCGCCTCTTCACTGGTCATTACTCGGTCCCATTTCCTGCTCCATGAGCTTTATCATACCTCTTCTTAAAGTTATGTATGGGTCCTGCCTGCACTACATCACTTCCCAGACTATTTCACTTCCTGACAACACTGTGACAGAGAAAATACTTCCTAACATCCCTGTGATTCAACTGAGTCTTCAACTTCCAACTGAGAACCCTGTGACAGCTGTGTCCCATCTCTGGAACATCTTGTCTCTGTCCACCTTGTCGATTCCTCTAAGAATTTTATATGTCGTTATCATATCCCCCCTATCTCTCCTGTCCTCCAGTGTCGTTAGGTCGATTTTCCTCAAGTTCTTCTCGTAGGACATGCCCTTTAGCTCCGGGACAAGTGTTGTTGCAAACCTTTGCACTTTCTCTAGTTTCCTTACGTGCTTGACTAGATGTGGTTCCAAACTGTGCTGAATACTCCTATATAGGCCTAACGTACACGGTGTACAGGGTCCTGAACGATTACGTATTGAGATATTTGAATGCTGTTCAGAAGTTTGTTAGTCGCCCTTATGCTGCAGTAGTTATTTGGTTGATGTGCACCTCAGATGTGCCCGGTGTTATACTCACCCCGAAATCCTTTTCCTTGAGTGAGGTTGTAGTCTCTGGCCCCCTAGACTGCGGTCTTCTTTGATCTTCCCCAATCTATATGACTTTGCACTTGACGGGGTAGAACTCGAGGAGCCAGTTGCTGGCCCAGGCCCGCAGCCTGTCCAGATTCTTTGTAGTTCTGCCTGGTCCTCGTCCGAATGAATTCTTCTCATCAACTTCACATCATTTGCAAACAGGGACACTTCGGAGTCTATTCCTTCTGTCATGTCGTTCACAAATACCAGAAACAATACCGGTCCTAGGGCTGACCCCTGTGGAACTTCACTCGTCTCAGGCGCCCACTCTGACACCTCGCCACGTACCATGACTCGTTGTTTTCTTCCTGACAGGTATTCCCTGATCCAGTGCAGTGCCTTCCCTGTTATCCCTGCTTGGTCCTCCAGCTTTTGCACTAATCTATTGTGTGGAACTGTGTGAAACTCCTTTTACAGTCCAAGAAAACGCAATCTACCCTCCCCTCTCTCTCTCTTGTCTTACTGCTGTCACCCTGTCATAGAACTCCAGTAGGTTTGTGACACAGGATTTTCCATCCCTGAAACCGTGCTGGCTGTTACTGATAAGATGATTCCTTTCTAGGTGCTCCACCACTCTTCTCCTGATAATCTTCTCCATGCCTTTGCATACTATACATGTTAGTGACACTGGACTGTAGTTAATGCTTCCTGTCTGTCTCCTTTTAAAAAAAATTGGGACTACATTTTCTGTCTTCCATATCTCAGGTAGTCGCCCTGTTTCGACAAATGTGCTGAAGATTGTTGTTAGTGGTACATATAGTACCTCTGCTCCCTTTCTCGGGACCCATGGGGAGATGTTGTATTGTATGTATTGTGTCCCACACTTGATGGTGTACCCCACCTCTCTGTCTTTCTGGAGACCCTTCTGTCTCTTCTGTGAGCACTACTTTGAATCTCATGTTGAGCTCCTCAAATACTTCATGGTCGTTTCTTGTGATCTCTCCTCTTTCCTTCCCCAGCCTACAATGAAGGAACACTACAGTAGGGCTACTGGCTCATGTGTAACAGTTCCAACACACAAATAGCCACACACACTCAAATACTCGTCCGTACTATATTTAAGGCTACCCAAAGTTCTCGCTACACTGACGCTACCTGAGAGTTTGTTCCATTTATCCACTACTCTAGCGCCTGAGTGAACATCACCAGATGATGTAAATTTAATCAAATGTTAGTTTTGTCGACAAAAATGTTCTAACGCACTGCAGCATTGTGTACATGAGAATTCAGAGTACGAGAAATTTAAGAGAATTCCTCACGTATTTTTTTTTATTATCACACTGGCCGATTCCCACCAAGGCAGGGTGGCCCGAAAAAGAAAAACTTTCACCATCATTCACTCCATCACTGTCTTGCTAGAAGGGTGCTTTACACTACAGTTTTTAAACTGCAACATTAACACCCCTATCTATCTATGTATATATATATATATATATATATATATATATATATATATATATATATATATATATATATATATATCGTGACTACTCCTTGATAATGTGAGTAGTCACGAAAGCGCTTGGAACTTCTCTATTCTTTCACAGTGGTTGTTTTGCATATTCTGAAATCACCTGTTTACTGTGATCTTATTGCATGTATATATATTATATATATATATATATATATATATATATATATATATATATATATATATATATATATATATATATATATATATATATATATATATATATATATATATATATATATATATATATATATATATATATATATATATATATATATATATATATATATATATATATGCAATAAGATCACAGTAAACAGGTGATTTCAGAATATGCAAAACAACCACACTGAAAGAATAGAGAAATTCCAAGCGCTTTCGTGACTACTCACATTATCCTTGATAATGTGAGTAGTCACGAAAGCGCTTGGAATTTCTCTATTCTTTCATAGTGGTTGTTTTGCATATATATATATATATATATATATATATATATATATATATATATATATATATATATATATATATATATATATATATATATATATATATATATATATATATATATATTATATATATATATATATATATATATATATATATATATATGTCGTGCCGAATAGGCAGAACTTGCAATCTTGGCTTAAATAGCAACGCTCATCTTGCCATATAGGACAAGTGAAAATTTGTGTATGGAATAATTTTGCCAAAATCATTCTGAATCTAACGAAAAAAATATATTTGATTGTGTTTGTCTAGTATTAAATTATTGTAAACGTATTCGAAATATATTTAGTTGGGTTAGGCTAAAATAAATTGCTCTTGTTATAATAAGGTTAGGTAAGTTTTCTAAGATTCTTTCGGTGCAAAATTAAAATTTTTTACATGGACATTAATGAAAAAAATATATCTTTAAATGTATAAGAGAAAATTTCAGAAAGGGCTTAATTTTAAATGAGTTGTTGCTAATTGACCAGTTTTACATATTCGGCACGACATTTATATATATATATATATATATATATATATATATATATATATATATATATATATATATATATATATTTTATATATATATATATATATATATATATATATATATATATATATGTATATATATATATATATATATATGTATATATATATATATATATATATATATATATATATATATATATATATATATATATATATATATATATATATATATATATATATATATATATATATATATATATATATATATATATATATATATATATATGATGCATTACTAAAAAAATTATCCCAGGTTTCCTAACTTTGCCAAGTTTCATAAACATTGTAACTTACTTTACCTCAATAAACTTAGAGCTAATTTCCTGGATCAAATATATAGTATTTTATTTACCACATATCCACATGATGGGTATGTGGTGCACAATAATCACATCATGGTAAAGTTGCCTGGTGTATGTGTATATGGATGGTACATTATTAGTATTGCTATTATTATATTTTCTGAACAACTAAACCCGTGAGGGTCAATAAACGGAAATGGTGGAAGCTCGATCCTCTCTCCGCAAATCGTGAGAGAGTCGCGCTACTCTTGCAGCCAAGTTGGCTGAGAGGAGAATGTATGTGGGAAGGATACACTGTGAAACTTGTGGGGTTTGTGTCTATCTGAAGAGGTGGTACGTTGTGGGGGATTGTGTCTAGAGGGTTGGAACCATGTAGGTTTTACGTCCGCATGGAGGGGTGAAGCCTTGTGAAGTTTGTCCATATGCTGGGGTTGAATCTTTGTGTGGCTTAAGTCTATGTGGAGGTGTGGTATGTTGAGGTTTATATCAATATGGTGGGTAGTAAGTTGTGGAATTTATGTCTGTACGGAGAGGTGACGAGTTGTGAAGTTTATGTTCAGTTGGAGACTACGATTTGAGTCATGAGTTTTTCCACTGTCGCAGCCAGGTATCATGGTAGATTTTCCTGTTGCATGCTGACCGATCAGGCTGTTGCTGCCCACGGCTTACAGACCTGCATAGCCATCAAAAACTGATTGTTATAGTGCTCTATTTAACTGTGTTTTCCATCAAAGACATGCCGTGAGGGATCCCAAAAATCCAGGTCAATCCAGATATGCTTAACTCTCCTCAGTTTCGGTATCTGTCCAGACATAGCTAACCTTTCCAAGATTCCAGATGTGTCCAGACATGATTCTGCTCTGTTCAGGTTTAATATATCTTCATAGACATGTTTCTTCCTTCCCACGACTTCATCAAGTCTTACCCAGACATGATTCTTCCCATCCAAGACTCCAGATATACCCAGACATGATTCTTCCCATCCAAGACTCCAGATATACCCAGACATGATTCCCTCATCAAAGACTCCAGATATACCCAGACATAATTCCCCCCATCCAAGACCCCAGATATACCCAGACATTATCCCTCCCCCATCCAAGACTCCAGATATATCCAGACATGATTCCCCCCATCCAAGACCCCAGATATACCCAGACATTATCCCTCCCCTCCCCCATCCAAGTCTCCAGAAATACCCAGACATGATTTCCCCCCCATTCAAGACCCCAGACATGATTCCCCCCCCCCATCCAAGACTGCAGATATACCCAGACATGATTCCCAACCATCCAAGTCTCCTGATCTACCCAGACATGGCTCTTCCCTCCCTAGACTTCAGATCTACCGTGTTTGCTTCAAGACTCCAGCTCTTACCATACAGGATTCCCTCTCGCCACGTTATCACTTAGGCAAGAGAGGATCATTGAAGGCAATTACCCTGGAAAATTACGAGGCTAGTACCATCGATTCCGGGAAATTCGTGAGCTAACCTCGCCAGTCGTAAAACACACACACACACACACACACACACACACACACACACACACACACACACACACACACACACACACACACACACACACACACACACACACACACACACACGCACACACATACACACACAAACACACACACGAATATGCGGTCAGGCACTTGTAAAAGCTGTAGTACACATGCACACACACACACATACACAGGATTTCACACCTTCCTGTAAACTGACCTGATAACCCTCCCTCTAACGTCCCAACACGTAAGGGACACTACAAGAGAGAGGAGAGGATGAACCAGCAAGACTGGACCTAGTATTCACCTTGAGTAGTGCAGATACTGAGGACATCACATATGAAAGACCCCTTGGGGCCAGCGATCATGTGGGGAAGCAGGAAGGCCAGGGCGAATGAAGCCAAACTACAAGAAAGGGGACTACATGGGAATGAAGAACTTCCTGAACGGGGTTCAGTGCAAGGGGGCTGAGGAGTGGTTTGTACCTAAGGGTAACAGGAATAATGAAAAAGCCAGGATGAGCCCATGGTTCACCCAAAGGTGCAGGGAGGCAAAAACCAAGTGTGCTAGGGAATGGAAGGAATATAGAAGGCAAAGGACCCAGGAGAATAAGGAGAGCAGTCGTAGAGCCAGAAATGAATATGCACAGGTAAGAATTGAGGCCCAGCGACAATATGAAAACCACTTAGCAGCGAAAGCCAAATCTGACCCGAAGCTGTTATACAGCCACATCAGGAGGAAAACAACAGTCAAGAACAAGGTAATCATGCTAAGGAAGGAAGGAGGAGAGACAACAAGAACTGACCGTGAAGTATGTGAGGAACTCAACAAAAGATTGAAAGAAGTGTTCACAGAGGAGACAGAAGGGGCTCCAGAAAGACGGAGAGGTGGAGTACACCACCAAGTGCTGGACAAAGTACACACAACCAAGGAAGAAGTGAAGAGGCTTCTGAGTGAGCTAGATACCTCAAAGGCAATGGGGCCAGATAACATCTCTTCATGGGTCCTGAGAGAGGGAGCAGAGGCGCTATGTGTACCCCTAACAACAACATTCAGTACATCTATCGAAACAGGGAGATTGCCTGAGGCATGGAAGACAGCAAATGTAGTCCCAAACTTTAAAAAAGAAGACAGACATGAAGCATTTAACTACAGACCAGTGTCACTGACATGTATAGCATGCAAAGTCATGGAGAAGATTATCAGGAGAAGAGTGGAGAAACACCTAGAAAGGAATGATCTCATCAACAGCAGCGAAGATGGTCACAATCCTACTGGAGTTCTATGACATGGTGACAGCAGTAAGACAAGAGAGAGAGGGGTGGTTGGATTGCATTTTCTTGGACTGCAAGAAGGCGTTTGACACAGTTCCACACAAGAGACTAGTGTAAAAACTGGAGGACCAAGTATGGGTAACAGGGAAGGCACTACAATGGATCAGGGAATACTTGTCAGGAAGACAGCAGCGAGTCATGGTACGTGGCGAGGTGTCAGAGTGGGCACCTGTGACCAGCGAGGTCCCACAGGGGTCAGTGATAGGACCAGTGCTGTTTCTGGTATTTGTGAACGACATGACGGAAAGAATAGACTCTGAAGTGTCCCTATTTGCAGATGACGTGAAGTTGATGAGAAGAATTCATTTGATCGACGACCAGGCAGAACTACAAAGGAATCTGGACAGGCTGCAGACCTGGTCCAGCAATTGGTTCCTGGAGTTCGACCCCCACCAAGTGCAAAGTCATGATGATTGGGAAAGGGCAAAGAAGACAGCAGACGGAATACAGTCTAGGGGGCCAGAGACTACAAACCTCACTCAAGGTAAAAGATCTTGGGGTGATTATAACACCAGGCACATCTCCTGAAGCACACATCAACCAAATATCTGTTGCAGCATATGGGCACCTAGCAAACCTCAGAACAGCATTCCGACATCTTAATAAGGAATCGTTCAGGACCCTGTACACCGTGTACGTTAGGCCCATATTGGAGTATGCGGTACCAGTCTGGAACCCACACCTAGCCAATCACGTAAAGAAACTAGAGAAAGTGCAAAGGTTTGCAATAAGACTATTCCAAGAGCTAAGGGGTATGTCCTACGAGGAGAGGTTAAGGGAAATCAACCTGACGACACCGGAGGACAGGAGAGATAGGGGGGACATGATAACGACATACAAAATACTGAGCACACATCAACCAAATATCTGTTGCAGCATATGGGCACCTAGCAAACCTCAGAACAGCATTCCGACATCTTAATAAGGAATCGTTCAGGACCCTGTACACCGTGTACGTTAGGCCCATATTGGAGTATGCGGTACCAGTCTGGAACCCACACCTAGCCAATCACGTAAAGAAACTAGAGAAAGTGCAAAGGTTTGCAATAAGACTATTCCAAGAGCTAAGGGGTATGTCCTACGAGGAGAGGTTAAGGGAAATCAACCTGACGACACCGGAGGACAGGAGAGATAGGGGGGACATGATAACGACATACAAAATACTGAGAGGAATTGACAAGATGGACAAAGACAGGATGTTCCAGAGATGGTACACAGCAACAAGGGGACACAGTTGGATGTTGAAGGCACAGATGAATCACAGGGATATTAGGAAGTATTTCTTCAGCCACAGAGTTGTCAGGAAGTGGAATAGTTTGGGAAGCGATGTAGTGGAGGCAGGATCCATACATAGCTTTAAGCAGAGGAATGTTAAAGCTCACGGTTCAGCGAGAGTGACCTAGTAGCGACCAGTGAAGAGGCGGGGCCAGGAGCTTGGACTCGACCCCTGCAGCCTCAACTAGGTGAGTACATCTAGGTGAGTACACACACACACACACACACACACACACACACACACACACACACACACACACACACACACACACACACACACACAGACACACACAGACACACTCAGACACAGACACAGACACAGACACACAGACACATACACACACACACACACACACACACACACACACACACACACACACACACACACACACACACACACACACACACACACACACACACACACACACACACACACACACACACACTCACACACACACACACAGACACACACATACACACACAGACACACTCAGACACAGACACAGACACAGACTGCAAACCTGGTCCAGAAACTGGCTCCTGGAATTTAACCCTACCAAATGCAAAGTCACGAAGATTGGGGAAGAGTAAAGAAAACTGCAGACAGAGTATAGGCTAGGCGGCCAAAGACTGCAAAAATCACTCAAGGAAAAGGATCTTGGTGTGAGTATAATATCGAGCACATTTCCTGAGGCGCACATCAGTCAGATAACTGCTGCAGCATATGGGCGCCTGGCAATCCTAAGAATAGCTTTCCGACACCTCAGCAAGGAATCGTTCAAGACTTTGTATACCGTGTACGTCATGCCTATATTGGAGTATGCAGCACCAGTTTGGAGCC
Source organism: Cherax quadricarinatus (assembly GCF_038502225.1). Lineage (NCBI taxonomy): Eukaryota > Metazoa > Arthropoda > Malacostraca > Decapoda > Parastacidae > Cherax > Cherax quadricarinatus. The sequence continues at coordinate 22,146,661 of NC_091337.1, forward strand.
CCGCACATGGTCAAGCACTTCAAGAAATTAGAGAAAGTGAAAAGGTTTGCAACAAGGTTAGTCTCGGAGCTAAGGGAAATGTCCTACGAAGAAAAGTTAAGGGAGGACCCTGGAGGACAGGAGGGTTAGGGAAGCCATGATAACGACATAGGAATTGACAAGGTAGACAGAGACAGGATGTTCCAGAGATGGGGCACAGAAACAAGGGGTCACAAATGAAGACTCAGATGAGTCAAAGGGATGTTAGGAAGTATTACTTCAGTCGTAGAGTTCTCATTAAGTGGAATAGTCTGGAAAGTGACATAGTGGAGGTAAGAACCATACATAATTTTAAGACAAGGTTTTATAAAGCTCACGGAGCAGGGAGAGAGAGGACCTAGTAGCGACCAGTGAAGAGGCGGGGTAAGGAGCTATGAATCGACCCCTGCAACCACAAATAGATGAGTACAAATAGGTGGGTGAGTACACACACATACACACAAAACACCTGACAATGTGAAATAACACTAGAAAAAAAAGTTTGAAGAAGGTGACTGTGTGAAGAAGTGCTCGCTTCAGACATGGCAGAAAAGGGAAGCTAGGAAGAGCCTAGGAAAGCTAGGAGGAACTAAGAAAGCTAGGAGTAGGCTAGAACAGCTAGAAGGAAGCCAGGAAAGCTAGGAGGAGGCAAGAAAAGCTAAGAGGAGGCTAGGAAAGCTGAGAAGAGACTAGGAAATCTAGGAGGAGGGTAAGAGTGCTAGAAAAAGGCTAAGAAAGCTAGGAGGTAAAAAGCTAGTAGGAGGTAGGAAAGTTAGAACGTTACAAAAACTAGGAGTAGGCTATAGATGATAGGAGGCTAGGGAAGCAACGATGAGGCTAGGAATGCTAAGAGAAGGCTAGAAAACTAAGATTTTAGGAAAGCTAAGAGGAGGCCAGGAAAACTAGGAGGCTACAAAAGCTGGCAGGAAGATGGTTAAAGGCAGGTGGCTAGTAAAGGTAGGTCCTTGAGGGTAGAAAGAGGAAGTATATGAGCTGCCTGGTGATGAAGGACGGTGAGAGGATGGAAGGAAGAAAGTTATTGTTTTTTTACTTAGCAAACCAGAAGACAGGATAAACAGTTACACTCTGGGAAAAGTTATGAACATGCAAGAGACAACAGAAGAAATAAAGGGAACATAGAATGAAAGAGGAAAGAGGCTTCAAAGAAGATGTTGAGGGGTCGTGAGTGTTGCTCACAGGGCTGAGAGATCTGTCGATAGGAAGTTGATCAGTTTTGGCAGACTAATGAATACTGTACACTGTCATTCCTTTGGATTGACAAAGCTGCCAGTGAGCGACACGTTTCCATAATAATAAATATCCTAGGGATGCACTTGTCTTAATTATATATTTGTCCGAAGTGATATCATCTTCGACCAAGACAGCTCAGACTACTACTTTCAGTGTCTGGAGCGCGTGTCGACTTACATGCGTACCTCCACGTTACTTGTTTACGGTAGCACAGTAGGTCGTCACTTAACGTCGTTTCGTTCAACGTCGTTTCGTTATAACGCTGATGAGAAAAGAAATCGATTCCCTGCCGGGGCCATTGTTTGTGTGGAGTTTGCAAGTTCGTTTATGAACTGCCTGGTGGTAGGTGGTGCTCCTTACAATTTTACATTCGCAAACATTTATTCCTTGATTTAACACTGTTGCAATGAATGCTAAAGGCGCACTGTACACCCCTGATGTGTATATTAATTAGCCTATGGTAAAATTGGCTTTGTTATATATCATTTTGTTTAAAGTCGCAGTTTCCAAGAACTTGTTGACAACGTTAAGTGAGGACTTCCTGTATGTTGATTTCTGCTGGACGATGCAAATCAACTAGACGAAAAATACAGTGAGTCAAGAAGCAGTAAGAACAGTGAGTCAAGAAGCAGTAAGAACAGTGAGTCAAGAAGCAGTAAGAATAGTGAGTCAAGAAGCAGTAAGAACAGTGATTCAAGAAGCAGTAAGAACAGTAAATCAAGAAGCAGTAAGAACAGTGAGTCAAGAAGCAGTAAGAACAGTGAGTCAAGAAGCAGTAAGAACAGTGAGTCAAGAAGCAGTAAGAACAGTGAGTCAAGAAGCAGTAAGAACAGTAAATCAAGAAGCAGTAAGAATAGTGAGTCAAGAAGCAGTAAGAACAGTGAGTCAAGAAGCAGTAAGAATAGTGAGTCAAGAAGCAGTAAAAACAGTGATCCAAAAAGCACAAAGTATACAGTGATCCAGGAAGCACAAAATACAGTGATCCAGGAAGCACAAAATACAGTGATCCAGGAAGCACAAAATACAGTGATCCAGGAAGCACAAAATACAGTGATCCAGGAAGCACAAAATACAGTGATCCAGGAAGCACAAAATACAGTGATCCAGGAAGCACAAAATACAGTGATCCAGGAAGCACAAAATACAGTGATCCAGGAAGCACAAAGAAAAGTTGCTATGGCTTTATTTTGAGTTGGGCTGAAGAGATGAGCATGAGGAAAGAAGAATTTGGAGAGTAAAACAAAAGACATCCTTACTGCCACAGGAACTAGTGAGAAGACAAAAATTACCCCACTCATTTTACCAACCCTTCCTCGCATTTTGCATAATGACTGCATAATTTCCAACGAACTAAGCAATGCCGTTTGTCCCCCGCTGCCTGACGTTACCTTGAGGTTAATATAACTTGGTTATTGCTAGTTAAATAAATTTAGATTAAATAATATAATCCACAATAAAATATTAATTTTCTGTAGCGGTACAGAACTTAGCGAACATGTTAAAACCGAGTGATTGGTTTGTTTTCATGACGGTGATGACAGGCTGTGTTTTTTATGATAGTCTAGGGTAAGGGAGGATAATAATAGCGCCAACACAAGGTAGAATTTCAAATAATAAAAGTGTGGAAAAAAAAGGGCGAAGTTATCCATGTTACAGTAGTGTTTCTAGTATGGGACTCTTACAGGAAAAGGAATGACCGATGTAAAGATGGAAAGAGCGGGAATTGCTGAGGAAGGCAGGAGGAATAGAGGAAGATATGAGAGACTGAATAGTAGGATATGGCGCAGTTTAAAAGAAAAAGAGGAATAAGTAACCACTTGCATTCAGGTAGAAGGAGCAGCAACACCGATATTCAAATCAGGTTTCTTAAGTCTCACCTTTCCTACCCTCCATCTTCCTGATTCCCACTAAAGCATACATTACTTCCCCTCTGCACGAACACCCAGTCATTTTCCATAAACCACTGATATTTTCCATCAGTTCTTTCCTCTAATTTTCCCTTTACCCCCACCTAATTTACCTCTCTCTTCCTCTCCCTCATCTTCCTCCACCTTAGTTCCTCTCCTCACCCACCTAACCTTACCTCTCCGCCTCTCCGATATTTCTTTATTTTCTCTCCCCCAAGACCCCACTTGATTTGTTCCTAATACCACATATCTCTTCCCACTATTATCCATTTCTGTGAGATAGTAATTCAGAGGTAATAATAACTCCAGCTTTGCTCGATGGAAGCCTATAAGATTTCCATGTTACTGAATGCTTGACGATACCTTCTTTGCCTTACTGAAGTCTCCTGGCTAAGGCAGATATATTTCATCAGGTGATGAATAAAACTCATCCCGTGTGACATCACAGAGAAACAGCGTTAGCTCCTGATGGTGTATCAAAATTTTCTTAATATTAATAATAAAAAAACTCTCAATGTGTTTACGTTAAATATTTCCTATCCCTCTCGTGTCCCCGTTGTTCCCCTCGCCTTCATTCCCTTCTCCGCAATCAGCATCCCTTCCTCTCCCTAGACCGAAAATCCCTTCCCCCTCAATCCGCTTTGTATCCCTTCCTCTCCCTCCACCTCGCATCCCTTCCATCCATCTAATTTGCATCCCTTTCCTCCACCATCCATTCCTTTCCCTATCACCACCCACCATCCACTATCCCTTACCCTACCACCAACCAACCATCCACCGTCCCTTACCCTACCACCATCAACAATCCCTTTACCCTTCCACCACCCACAATCCTTTCCTGTACAACCATCCACCATTCCTTCCTCTACCACCACCTACCATTCTCTTCTTATAAACCTTCCAGTTTCTTGAATAAGACACTGACAACAGTTGGGAATCTTTGTAGTCAACTGAAGCATTTGACCTTCACAGTATACTTCTTTAGTCAAATACAGAGAATAAACTGGAGGAAGCAGGCGTAGTAGCGAGGTAAAGAAGGCTGTTGTTACATCGGTAGTAAGAAGGTTGTTGTTACATCGGTAGTAAGAAGGTTTTTGTTACATCGGTAGTAAGAAGGTTGTTGTTACATCGGTAGTAAGAAGGCTGTTGCTAAATCGGTAGTAAGAAGGCTGTTGTTACATCGGTAGTAAAAAAGCTATTGTTGCATCGGTAGTAAGAAGGTTGTTGTTACAGCTGTAATCAGTCTATCAACCTTGAAGAAATAGTTTTTGGGGTGGTCAGTCCCTCAGTCTGAAGAAGTGTCCAGCTCCTTGGTCTGGAACACTGTGAAGCCGAAGCTTACGAATGGAGTCTTAATTACTGCCGAAGGTGAGGCGTGAAGGTCTCCGAGACGTTGCAGGAGGTCGAGACCTCACTATTACACCTGCTACCTCCAATTTATTCTCTTCTGCATTTGACTGAAGACGCTTGCTGCGTAGGAGAAATGTTGTAGTCAACAATAAAGCTCCCACAACTGTTGTAAATGTGTCTTACTTTTCAAACTTATTGGCATTATATACCATTTTTATCATTTCACTTTCTGGTTTTATAACCCTGGCCTGGCCAGAATATTACCGTTTCATGTTCCCGACTACGTATAATGTTTGAAGAATGTTACTAGCTCTTATTCGAGTCTTTGAACATTGGTGCCGTCATCATGTTGCCAAAATTTCCTTGTAAACATTTCCATAAAACTGAGTGTTACAGAGACTGAAACAAAGCGTACTGGGGTTAACACAGTCTCCTAGAATGTATCCTGTTATCAGCAAGGGAATGCGTATGTATATGTATAAACACACAAAGAAACACACACACACACACATACAGCTCCTGGCGGGGCCAGAAACTGTGAAGCTCTGTGAATCAACCCCTGCAGCCACAATTAGGTGAGTACACACACACACACACACTGCTGAAGGGACACTGGAAAGACAAAACAGTGGGGTACATCAACAAGGGATATACTAACAAGTGTTGGATGAATTACACACAACTGAGGAGGAGGAGAAGAAGCTGCTAAATGACCTTGATACCTCAAAGGCCGTGGAACCGGACAACATCTCTCTGTGGGTCCTTAGAGAGGGAGCAGAAACACTATGTGTGTGCCACTAGCCAAAATCTTCAACACTTCCCTTGAAACTGGGCAACCATCTGAAGTATGGAAGAAGGCAAATATAGTCCCCATCTTTAAGAAAGGAGAGAGAAATGAAGCACTAAACTATAGACCAGTGTCACTGACGTGTATAGTATGCAAAGTCATGGAGAAGATTATCAGGAGGAGAGTGGTGGAGCACCTGGAGTGGAACAAGATTATAAACGACAGCCAGCACGGATTCATGGAAGGCAAATCCTGTGTCACAAATATACTAGAGTTTTATGACAAGGTAACTGAAGTAAGAAATGAGAGGGAGGGGTGGGGTGATTGCCTTTTCTTGGACTGCAAGTAGGCCTTCGACACAGTTCCACATAAGAGATTAGTACAGAAGCTAGAGGATCAGGCACATATAACAGGAAGGGCACTGCAATGGATCAGAGAATACCTAACAGGGAGGCAACAGCGAGTCATGGTCCGTGATGAGGTATCACAGTGGGCGCCTGTGACGAGCAGGGTCCCACAGGGGTCAGTCTTGGGACCAGTGCTATTCATGGTATATGTGAACGACATGACGGAAGGGATAGACTCAGAAATGTCCCTGTTTGTAGATGATGTGAAGTTAATGAGGAGAATTAAATCAGATGTGGACCAGACAGGTCTACAAAGAGACCTGGACAGGCTGGATGCGTGGTCCAGAAACTGGCTCCTAGAATTTAACCCCGCCAAATGCAAAGTCATAAAGATCGGAGAAGGGCAAAGAAGACCGCAGACAGAGTATAGGCTAGGCGGCCAAAGACTGCAAACCTCACTCAAGGAGAAAGACCTAGGAGTGAGTATAATGCCGAGTACATCGCCAGAAGCACACATTAACCAGATAACTGCTGCGGCATATGGGCACCTGATAAACCTGAGAATAGTGTTCCGGTACCTCAGTAAGGAATCGTTCAAGACTTTATACACTGTGTACGTCAGGCCCATACTGGAGTACGCAGCACCAATTTGGAACCCACACCTGGTCAAGCACGTCAAGAAATTAGAGAAAGTGCAAAGGTTTGCAACAAGGCTAGTTCCAGAGCTAAGGGGAATCTCCTCTGAAGAAAGGTTAAGGGAAATCGGTCTGACGACACTGGAGGACAGGAGGGTCAGGGGAGACATGATAACGACATACAAAATACTGCGTGGAATAGACAAGGTGGACAGAGACAGGATGTTTCAGAGAGGGGACACAGAAACAAGGGCTCACAATTGGAAGCTTAAGACTCAGATGAGTCAAAGGGATGTTAGGAAATATTTCTTCAGCTACAGAGCTGTTAATAAGTGGAATAGTCTGGCAAGCGATATAGTTTTAAGACGAGGTATGATAAAGCTCATGGAGCAGGGAAAGGGAGGACCCAGTATCGGTCAGTGAAGAGGCGGGGCCGGGAGCTGATTCTCGACCCCAGCAACCACAATTAGGTGAGTACAATTAGGTGAGCACACACACACACACACACACACACATATATATATATATATATATATATATATATATATATATATATATATATATATATATATATATATATATATATATATGTCAATAATAACACTGCGACTAGCCAAGGACTCGAACCCATGTTGTTTTGGCCCGCCTCATGATGAGCGAAAGTCACATGACGCTTTAACCCACAGGACCATCAAATCCTACAAGAACCAAAGACCCAGCCAAGCTAGGTGTGTTGCCCTTGGCCCGAGGACATACTAGTGAGTTCTCCGTACTTGGATTACTAAGATTGTGATGATGGCTTCCCTCGAGTTTGAACAGCTGTATCTTCAGGTTAAGACAAAGTTAGAGGAAGCTGTACAAGAAATTCAACATTTTTAAGCGGGTGTGTAAGAATTATCCCTGTAACAAGGACATAGAAAACAACTGAGCCAATGATGGGGCCAAAGACTGGAGGCTGGAAGAAACGAATGGAAAGAAGCTGAAGATAAGAAGGTCCTAGAGACTGCTGTGGAAACAAAGAATTCTTTTTCTGTTAACAGAAGAGTGTGAGTCGACGAACCAAAACATCCAAACGATGATCATAGAGAATATCACTACGAACACCGCCAGTGAAAGTAAGAACAGTGTTCTTCTTGGGGACAGTCAAATTAAATTTATGGACAGGGAGTTTTGTCTTAGACACAGGACGCATAGGGTGTCTTCCTGGGGCTGTGGTGTAGGATATTGTTAATCATTTTGACAACATAACAAAGGGGAATGGAACCAATGCACAAATAACCTGCACATAAGAGAGAGAGGAGCCTACAACGACTTTTCGGTCCGACTTGGACCATTAACAAAGTCACACTAACAGAAAGGAGAGCAGGAGGCAGTTTATGTAGGCAAGAAGACGGAGATGGGACAAGAGTGGCAGTAGGAAATGAAGTAGAGAGGTAGTAGTAGTAGAGTCAGTCAAAGGCCAAGGAAGAGGAGCACTGCAGGAGAGCTAAGGGCCCACCACTGGTAGAAAGAAAAACACAGAGGAAAAGGAAAGTAGAGGACCGAACACCCAAGGCAGAAGAAAGAAAACCCAAAGAAGAGGAAATCCTATTGTCTGTAAGTGCTGGAGGCAATGATGTTGGCATGTGTAGGAGTGAGGACTTGATTAATAGGTATAGGTCAGTGATAGACATAATTAGAAGGAATGGGGGCGCTCTGTAATATGTGATATTTTTCTAAGAAAGGGTGCTGGAAATTCATGGCTGTCCAGAGCACTTCGTATTAATTGTTAGCTAGACAAAGACTGTAAGAATATTACCATATCATTCATCGACAAGTTCTACAGCAGAAGTGTCATGTATGATGGGGATGGGTTCCACTTATCTAGCGCAGGTGAGGGTGTTCTTGCTAGTTCAGTAGTGTATGTTGTTAGGGCTTACAATTAGAAACCGAGGTATGGGTTATGGCAGGGAAAATAGATCGTAGAAACATTGATTTAGGTTTTTATATAGTGAATTTCAATAATATTCGAAGTACCAGGAATACGATAAATGAACTATGTCTGGTTGCATGTGTGGAAAACATCGATGCTATTGTAATTACTGAATCATGGTTTAATTTGAAGAGTTGGGACATGATTAAAGAGTGCCACATTCAAGGGTGAAGATGTTCCATGTAGATAAAAATAACGAGAAGGGGAGTGGGGTAGCGATATAACTCGGAGAAAATATTCTTTCTGCCTGTGCTTCAGATTCTTCAAGACTACAGTGCTCATCACCTGCTCCTAGGCTGAGAGACTGTTTATTAATCTTCCACTGTCTTCTGTATATATTTTCTATAGTATTCAGATTATATCCACGTACTGAAAAGATTAAGCCACATCATATCGGTATTGTATACCACTGATATATAATAAATTGTTGCATAAAAACAGGAATAAACATAATAGATTAGACACAGACTATGAGTTGAATTTTGGACCAGAAAAAATATCTTAGATTAAAATACAAATCCCCAAATTTAGAAAATGACAAAAGGAGACTTCATTAAGACGAAATTGTTAGGACTTCTAGACATGATAATGTTGCAAGAGTAAGAGATTTTAACTTTTTTCAAACTGACTGGGTTTTGACCGGTTATTTAGAGTCCATTGAGTTCCTGGAAGTAGTTCATGACTGCTTGTTGAAGCAGTTTGAAACAGAACCTACCAGATATAATAACCAGCTCGACCTGGTTTTGTCAAACAGGGAAACCCTTGTGAATAATTTAAAGATCACTAAAGAGCTTGGAGCAAGTGATCACAAATCTATTATAACACCAATGGTAAATAATACAGACACCTTGAAGACTTAGACAAATGTGCAACAACTGGGTATCTTTATTATGTAGATATATCGCCAACCAGTGTTCATGACGGAACTCTTGCTGAACCTGAAGCACAGGCAGGAGAAAATTGGCTTATATACTGGGTTCAGTTGAGGTGCAGCAGATGAAGGCATGGTCACTGAAGGCGGGATTCCCCAGTGGAAGTAAGTCAAGACCAAGAATTTAGCTTATATATGTATATATATATATATATAAATATATATATATATATATATATATATATATATATATATATATATATATGTATATATATATATATATATATATATATATATATATATATATATATATATATATATATATATATATATATATATATATATATATATATATATATATATATATATATATATATATATATGTCGTGCCGAATAGACAGAACTTGCGATCTTGGCTTAAAAAGCAACGCTCATCTTGCCATATAGGACAAGTGAAAATTTGTGTATGCAATAATTTCGCCAAAATTTCACTGTGATTGTTTAGTATTAAATTATTATAAACAAATCTAAAATATATTTAGTTGGGTTAGGCTAAACTAAATTGTTCTTGTTATAATAAGGTTAGGTAAGTTTTCTAAGATTCTTTTGATGCAAAATTATAAATTTATACATTAACATTAATTGAAAAAATATATCTTTAAACGTATAAGAGAAAATTTTAGAAAGGACTTAATTTTAAATGAGTTCTTCCTAATTGACCAGTTTTACCTATTCGGCACGACATATATATATTATTATTATTTTTATTAACACACTGGCCGATTCCCACCAAGGCAGGGTGGCCCTTAAAAGAAAAACTTTCACCATCATTCACTCCATCACTGTCTTGCGAGAAGGGTGCTTTACACTACAGTTTTTAAACTGCAACATTAACACCCCTCCTTCAGAGTGCAGGCACTGTACTTCCCATCTCCAGGACTCAAGTCCGGCCTGTCGGTTTCCCTGAACCCCTTCATAAATGTTACTTTGCTCACACTCCAGCAGCACATCAAGTATTAAAAACCATTTGTCTCCATTCATTCCTATTAAACAAGCTCACACATGCCTGCTGGAAGTCCAAGCCCCTCGCACACAAAACCTCCTTTACCCTCTCCCTCCAACCTACCCTAGGCCGACCCCTACCCCGCCTTCCTTCCACTACAGACTGATACACTCTTGAAGTCATTCTGTTTCGCTCCATTCTTTCTACATGTCCGAACCACCTCAACAACACTTCCTCAGCCCTCTGGACAACAGTTTTGGTAATCCCGCACCTCCTCCTAACTTCCAAACTACGAATTCTCTGCATTGTATTCACACCACACATTGCCCTCAGACATGACATCTCCACTGCCTCCAGCCTTCTCCTCGCTGCAACATTCATCACCCATGCTTCACACCCATATAAGAGCATTGGTAAAACTATACTCTCATACATTCCCCTCTTTGCCTCCAAGGACAAAGTTCTTTGTCTCCACAGACTCCTAAGTGCACCGCTCACCCTTTTCCCCTCATCAGTTCTGTGATTGACCTCATCTTTCATAGACCCATCCGCTGACACGTCCACTCCCAAATATCTGAATGCATTCACCTCCTCCATACTCTATCCCTTCTATCTGATATCCAATCTTTCATCACCTAATCTTTTTGTTATCCTCATAACCTTACTCTTTCCTGTATTCACTTTTAATTTTCTTCTTTTGCATACCCTACCAAATTCATCCACCAACCTCTGCAACTTCTCTTCAGAATCTCCCAAGAGCACAGTGTCATCAGCAAAGAGCAACTGTGACAACTCCCACTTTATGTGTGATTCTTTATCTTTTAACTCCACGCCTCTTGCCAAGACCCTCGCATTTACTTCTCTTACAACCCCATCTATAAATATATTAAACAACCACGGTGACATCACACATCCTTGTCTAAGGCCTACTTTTACTGGGAAATAATCTCCCTCTTTCCTACATACTCTGACTTGAGCCTCACTATCCTCGTAAAAACTCTTCACTGCTTTCAGTAACCTACCTCCTACACCATACACCTGCAACATCTGCCACATTGCCCCCCTATCCACCCTGTCATACTATTTTTCCATATCCATAAATGCCACAAAAACCTCTTTAGCCTTATCTAAATACTTATATGTTTCACTGTAAACATCCCGTCCACACACCCCCTACCGTTCCTAAAGCCTCCTTGTTCATCTGCTATCCTATTCTCCGTCTTACTCTTAATTCTTTCAATAATAACTCTACCATACACTTGACCATGTATACTCAACAGACTTATCCCCCTATAATTTTTGCACTCTCTTTTGTCCCCTTTGCCTTTATACAAAGGAACTATGCATGCTCTCTGCTAATCCCTAGGTACCTTACCCTCTTCCATACATTTAATAAATAATTGCACCAACCACTCCAAAACTATATCCCCACCTGCTTTTAACATTTCTATCTTTATCCCATCAATCCCGGCTGCCTTACCCCCTTTCATTTTACCTACTGCCTCACGAACTTCCCCCACACTCACAAATGGCTCTTCCTCACTCCTACAAGATGTTATTCCTCCTCGCCCTATACATGAAATCACAGCTATATATATATATATATATATATATATATATATATATATATATATATATATATATATATATATATAGATATATATATATATATATATATATATATATATATATATATATATATATATATATGTCGTGCCAAATATGTAAAACTGGTCAATTAGCAAGAACTCATTTAAAATTAAGTCCTTTCTGAAATTTTCTCTTATACTTTTGAAGATATATTTTTTCATTAATGTTAATGTAAATTTTTTTAATTTTGCACCAAAAGAATCTTAGAAAACTTACCTAACCTTATTATAACAAGAGAAATTTATTTTAGCCTAACCCAACAAAATATATTTTATATACGTTTATAATAATTTAATACTAAACAAACACAATCAAATATATTTTTTTCGTTAGGTTCAGTATGATTTTGGCGAAATTATTGCATACACAAATTTTTAATTGTCCTTTATGGCAAGATGAGCGTTGCTATTTAAGCCAAGATAGCAAGTTCTGCCTATTCGGCACGACATATATATATATATATATATATATATATATATATATATATATATATATATATATATATATATATATATATATATATATATATATATATATATATATATATATATATATATATATATATATATATATATATATATATATATATATATATATATATATATATATATATATATATATATATATATATATATATATATATATATATATATATATATATATATATATATATATATATATATATATATATATATATATATATATATATATATATATATATATATATATATATATATGCAAAACAACCACTCTGAAAGAATAGAGAAATTCCAAGCGCTTTCGTGACTACTCACATTATCACATTATAGTTCCTTGATAATGTGAGTAGTCACGAAAGCGCTTGGAATTTCTCTATTCTTTCAGAGTGGTTGTTTTGCATATTTTGAAATCACCTGTTTACTGTGATCTTATTGCATATATATATATATATATATATATATATATATATATATATATATATATATATATATATATATATATATATATATATATATATATATATATATATATATATATATATATATATATATATATATATATATATATATATATATATATATATATGCACTACAAGCCACGGAGGGGGTGGAAATCTCTTTTTCAAGTACTTTCACACTTCTCATTGAGTCATCAGGAGCTGTGCAATGTTGCAAGGGAGCAACATATTCTTGCCGAATATGTGAAACTTGTGATTTTGGCTTAAACAGCGACACTCTTCATGCCTAATAAGGCAAGCGAAAATTTGTGTATGTTATAATTTCGCAAAAATCATTCTGAACCTAGCAAAAAAAAAAAAATTAATTGTGTTTGTTTATTATTATTGAAAGTCATATATCCCATACATGCACATTTTTATGTCCTTGAATTATTAATTGCACGTTAGGTTGGATCCTATTAGTTCGAAGATCTCTGCGAGCGACGAGATTCCAGTCAGTGGGAAATGTTGTAAACTCAAGAGTTTTACTGGATTACCTTGTCACTCGGGGCTTTGTAAACTATGGCCCAGCCCTGAGAGCTGCCGGATGCTGCAGGTATCACCAAGACTGCCCTGAACTGGCCCATCCCTGAGAGCTGCTGGATGCTGCAGGTATCACCAAGACTGCCCTGAGCTGGCCCATCCCTGAGAGCTGCTGGATGTTGCAGGTATCACGAAGACTGCCCTGAGCTGTCCCATCCCTGAGAGCTGCTGGATGCTACAGGTATCACCAGGACTGGCCTGAGCTGGCCCTGCCCTGAGAGCTGCTGGATGCTGCAGGTATCACCAGGACTGCCCTGAGCTGGCCCAGCCCTGAGAGCTGCTGGATGCTGCAGGTATCACCAGTACTGCCCTGAGCTGGCCCTGCCCTGAGAGCTGCTGAATGCTGCAGGTATCACCAGGCCTGGCCTGAGCTGGCCAAGCCCTGGGAGCTGCTGAATGCTACAGGTATCAGGAGGACTGCCCTGAGCTGGCTCATCCCTGAGAGCTGCTGGATGCTGCAGGTATCACCAGGACTGGCCTGAGCTGGCCCTGCCCTGAGAGCTGCTGAATGCTGCAGGTATCACCAGGCCTGGCCTGAGCTGGCCAAGCCCTGAGAGCTGCTCGATGCTGCAGGTATCACCAGGACTGGTCTGAGATGGCCCAGCCCTGAGAGCTGCTGGACGCTGCAGGTATCACCAGGACTGGCCTGTGCTGGCCCAGCCGTGATAGCTGCTGGATGCTGCAGGTATCACCAGACCTGGCCTGAGCTGGCCCAGCCGTGAGAGCTGCTGGACGCTGTAGGTATCACCAGGCCTGGCCTGAGTTGGCCCAGCCCTGAGAGCTGCTGGATGCTACAGGTATCACCAGGCCTGACCTGAGCTGGCCCAGCCCTGAGAGCTGCTGGATGCTGCAGGAATCACCAGGCCTGGCCTGAGCTGGCCCAGCCCTGAGAGCTGCTGAATGCTGCAGGTATCACCAGGCCTGGCCTGAGCTCATGCTATCCACATCTGCAGGCATGAAGGAACTAGCAGTTTGGTCGAAAATGAAGTCTAAATAAGTTTTTCTTACTCTGCCTTATATAAAACGATAATAGCCAAAGTCATTTATTGTAGTACTGGATTCAAAGCTGTGTAAATAACCAATTAGTAGTTTAAAAACCTTTAAAATTTGTAATTAGTTCATAATCTCTGTAACTTCACTCTCAAAAATGTTGGGTCCCAGTCCTCGGACCACGATGAGAATCTGTAAGTAGTCACTCCATTTAAGGAATCCTAAACTTTTTAATGGATCCTCATCAAACCTCTGACTGTCTTTAAAATGGAACTTGTTAAGTTCCTGAAGTCAGTTCTTGACCAGCTAGGCCGTGATGCATACGTTGGACTGGGCGCGGCGGGCGCCTACAGCTTGTTCTATTAGACCAACAACAAGAAACATGCTCTAGAACCGGGCAGCTGGGGCGATGACCTCCAGGTAACTCAACATAATGAGCATGTGGGTGACTGCCACCAGTAGGATGGTTATGGAGTGACTGCCTCCAGTAGGATGGTTATGGAGTGACTGCCACCAGTAGGATGGTTATGGAGTGACTGTCACCAGTAGGATGGTTATGGAGTGACTGTCACCAGTAGGATGGTTATGGAGTGACTGCCACCAGTAGGAAGGTTATGGAGTGACTGCCACCAGTAGGATGGTTATGGAGTGACTGCCACCAGTAGGATGGTTATGGAGTGACTGCCACCAGTAGGATGGTTATGGAGTGACTGCCACCAGTAGGATGGTTATGGAGTGACTGCCACCAGTAGGATGGTTATGGAGTGACTGACACCAGTAGGATGGCTATGGAGTGACTGCCACCAGTAGGATGGTTATGGAGTGACTGCCACCAGTTGGATGGTTATGGAGTTACTGCCACCAGTAGGATGGTTATGGAGTGACTGCCACCAGTAGGATGGTTATGGAGTGACTGCCACCAGTAGGATGGTAATGGAGTGACTGCCACCAGTAGGATGGTTATGAAGTGACTGCCACCAGTAGGATGGTTATGGAGTGACTGCTCCCAGTAGGATGGTTATGGAGTTACTGCCACCAGTAGGATGGTTATGGAGTGACTGCCACCAGTAGGATGGTTATGGAGTGACTGCCACCAGTAGGATGATTATGGAGTAACTGCCACCAGTAGGATGGCTATGGAGTGACTGCCACCAGTAGGATGGATATGGAGTGACTGCCACCAGTAGGATGGTTATGGAGTGACTGCCCCAGTAGGATGGTTATGGAGTAACTGCCACCAGTAGGATGGTTATGGAGTGACTGCCACCAGTAGGATGGTTATAGAGTAACTGCCACCAGTAGGATGCTTATGGAGTGACTGCCACCAGTAGGATGGTTATGGAGTGACTGCCACCAGTAGGATGGTTATGGAGTGACTGCCCCAGTAGGATGGTTATGGAGTAACTGCCCCCAGTAGGATGGTTATGGAGTGGCTGCCACCAGTAGGATGGTTATGGAGTAACTGCCACCAGTAGGATGGTTATGGAGTGACTGCCACCAGTAGGATGGTTATGGAGTAACTGCCACCAGTAGGATGGTTATGGAGTAACTGCCACCAGTAGGATGGTTATGTCGTGACTGCCACCAGTAGGATGGTTATGGAGTGGCTGCCACCAGTAGGATGGTTATGGAGTGACTGCCACCAGTAGGATGGTAATGGAGTGGCTGCCACCAGTAGGATGGTTATGGAGTGGTTGCCACCAGTAGGATGGTTATGGAGTGGCTGCCACCAGTAGGATGGTCATGGAGTGACTGCCACCAGTAGGATGGTTATGGAGTGACTCCAACCAGTAGGATGGTTATGGAGTGGCTGCAACCAGTAGGATGGTTATAGAGTGACTGCCACCAGTAGGATGGTTATGGAGCGACTGCCACCAGTAGGATGGTTATGGAATGACTGCCACAAGTAGGATGGTTATGGAGTGGCTGCCACCAGTAGGATGATTATGGAGTGACTGCCACCAGTAGGATGGTTATGGAGCGGCTGCCACCAGTAGGATGGTTATGGAGTGGTTGCCACCAGTAGGATGGTTATGGAGTGGCTGCCACCAGTAGGATGGTTATGGAGTGACTGCCACCAGTAGGATGGTTATGGAATGACTCCCACCAGTAGGATGGTTATGGAGTGGCTGCAGCCAGTAGGATGGTTATAGAGTGACTGCCACCAGTAGGATGGTTACGGAGTGACTGCCACCAGTAGGATGGTTATGGAATGACTGCCACCAGTAGGATGATTATGGAGTGACTGCCACCAGTAGGATGGTTATGGAGTGGTTGCCACCAGTAGGATGGTTATGGAGTGGCTGCCACCAGTAGGATGGTTATGGAGTGACTGCCACCAGTAGGATGGTTATGGAATGACTCCCACCAGTAGGATGGTTATGGAGTGGCTGCAACCAGTAGGATGGTTATAGAGTGACTGCCACCAGTAGGATGGTTACGGAGTGACTGCCACCAGTAGGATGGTTATGGAATGACTGCCACCAGTAGGATGATTATGGAGTGACTGCCACCAGTAGGATGGTTATGGAGTGACTGCCACCAGTAGGATCGTTATGGAGTGACTGCCACCAGTAGGATGGTTATGGAGTGGCTGCCACCAGTAGGATGGTTATGGAGTGACTGCCATCAGTAGGATGGTTATGGAGTGACTGCCACCAGTAGGATGGTTATGGAGTGGCTGCCACCAGTAGGATGGTTATGAAGTGACTCCCACCAGTAGGATGGTTATGGAGTGACTGCCACCAGTAGGATGGTTATGGAGTGACTGCCACCAGTAGGATGGTTATGGAGTGGCTGCCACCAGCAGGATGGTTATGGAGTGACTGCAACCAGTAGGATGGTTATGGAGTGACTGCCACCAGTAGGATGGTTATGGAGTGGCTGCCACCAGTAGGATGGTTATCGAGTGACTGCCACCAGTAGGATGGTTATGGAGTGACTGCAACCAGTAGGATGGTTATGGAGTGACTGCCACCAGTAGGATGGTTATGGAGTGACTGCCACCAGTAGGATGGCTATGGAGTGACTGCCACCAGTAGGATGGTTATGGAGTGACTGCCACCAGTAGGATGATTATGGAGTGACTGCCACCAGTAGGATGGTCTTGGACTGGCTGCCATCAGTAGGATGGTTATGGAGTGACTGCCACCAGTAGGATGGTTATGGAGTGGCTGCCACCAGTAGGATGGATATGGAGTTACTGCCACCAGTAGGATGGTTATGGAGTGACTTCCACCAGTAGGATGGTTATGGAGTGGCTGCCACCAGTAGGATGGTTATGGAGTGACTGCAACCAGTGGATGGTTATGGAGTGACTGCCACCAGTAGGATGGTTATGGAGTGACTGCCACCAGTAGGATGGTTATGGAGTGACTGCCACCAGTAGGATGGTTATGGAGTGGCTGCCACCAGTAAGATGGTTATGGAGTGGCTGCCACCAGTAGGATGGTTATGGAGTGACTGCCACCAGTAGGATGGTTATGGAGTGACTGCCACCAGTAGGATGGTTATGGAGTGGCTGCCACCAGTAAGATGGTTATGGAATGACTATCACCCGTATGATGGTTATGGGGTAACTTTCACCAGTAGGATGATTATGGGGTGACTATTGCCCTTAGGATGGTTATGGGGTGACTATCGCCAGTAGGTCGGTTATGGGGTGACTATCAAGAAAGAATACAAAGGCACATTACGATAACAGGAATAAACAAATAACCCGCACACAGGAGAATGAAACTGATGACAACTTTTCGGATGAACCTGGACCAATAATTCACATGTATACCGCACATAGGAGTAGGGGTGACTACCACCTCCAGGATGGGTACGGGGTGACTACCACCTCCAGGATGGGTACGGGGTGACTACCACCTCCAGGATGGGTACGGGGTGACTACCACCTCCAGGATGGGTGGGGTGACTACCACCTCCAGGATGGGTAAGGGGTGACTACCACCTCCAGGATGGGTACGGGGTGACTACCACCTCCAGGATGGGTACGGGGTGACTACCACCTCCAGGATGGGTACGAGGTGACTACCACCTCCAGGATGGGTACGGGGTGACTACCACCTCCAGGATGGGTACGGGGTGACTACCACCTCCAGGATGGGTACGGGGTGACTACCACCTCCAGGATGGGTGCGGGGTGACTACCACCTCCAGGATGGGTACGGGGTGACTACCACCTCCAGGATGGGTACGGGGTGACTACCACCTCCAGGATGGGTACGGGGTGACTACCACCTCCAGGATGGGTACGGGGTGACTACCACCTCCAGGATGGGTACGGGGTGACTACCACCTCCAGGATGGGTACGGGGTGACTACCACCTCCAGGATGGGTACGGGGTGACTACCACCTCCAGGATGGGAGTGGGGTGACTACCACCTCCAGGATGGGTACGGGGTGACTACCACCTCCAGGATGGGTACGGGGTGACTACCACCTCCAGGATGGGTACGGGGTGACTACCACCTCCAGGATGGGAGTGGGGTGACTACCACCTCCAGGATGGGTACGGGGTGACTACCACCTCCAGGATGGGTACGGGGTGACTACCACCTCCAGGATGGGTACGGGGTGACTACCACCTCCAGAATGGGTACGGGGTGACTACCACCTCCAGGATGGGTACGGGGTGACTACCACCTCTAGGATGGGTACGAGGTGACTACCACTTCCAGGATGGGAACGGGGTGACTACCACCTCCAGGATGGGTGCGGGGTGACTACCACCTCCAGGATGGGAGTGGGGTGACTACCACTTCCAGGATGGGTACGGGGTGACTACCACCTCCAGGATGGGTACGGGGTGACTACCACCTCCAGGATGGGTACGGGGTGACTACCACCTCCAGGATGGGCTCGGGGTGACTACCACCTCCAGGATTGGTACGGGGTGACTACAACCTCCAGGATGGATACGAGGTGACTACCACCTCCAGGATGGGTGCGGTGAGACTACCACCTCCAGGATGGGTACGGGGTGACTACCACCTCTAGGATGGGTACGAGGTGACTACCACCTCCAGGATGGGTGCGGGGTGACTACCACCTCCAGGATGGGTACGGGGTGACTACCACCTCCAGGATGGGAACGGGGTGACTACCACCTCCAGGATGGGTACGGGGTGACTACCACCTCCAGGATGGGTACGGGGTGACTACCACCTCCAGGATGGGTGCGGGGTGACTACCACCTCCAGGATGGGTACGGGGTGACTACCACTTCCAGGATGGGTACGGGGTGACTACCACCTCCAGGATGGGTGCGGGGTGACTACCACCTCCAGGATGGGTGCGGGGTGACTACCACTTCCAGGATGGGTACGGGGTGACTACCACCTCCAGGATGGGTACGGGGTGACTACCACCTCCAGGATGGGTACGGGGTGACTACCACCTCCAGGATGGGTACGGGGTGACTACCACCTCCAGGATGGGTGCGGGGTGACTACCACCTCCAGGATGGGTGCGGGGTGACTACCACCTCCAGGATGGGTACGGGGTGACTACCACCTCCAGGATGGGTACGGGGTGACTACCACCTCCAGGATGACTACCACCTCCAGGATGGGTGCGGGGTGACTACCACCTCCAGGATGGGTACGGGGTGACTACCACCTCCAGGATGGGTACGGGGTGACTACCACCTCCAGGATGGGTGCGGGGTGACTACCACCTCCAGGATGGGTACGGGGTGACTACCACCTCCAGGATGGGTACGGGGTGACTACCACCTCCAGGATGGGTGCGGGGTGACTACCACCTCCAGGATGGGTGCGGGGTGACTACCACCTCCAGGATGGGTACGGGGTGACTACCACCTCCAGGATGGGTACGGGGTGACTACCACCTCCAGGATGGGTACGGGGTGACTACCACCTCCAGGATGGGTACGGGGTGACTACCACCTCCAGGATGGGTACGGGGTGACTACCACCTCCAGGATGGGTACGGGGTGACTAACACCTCCAGGATGGGTACGGGGTGACTACCACCTCCAGGATGGGTACGGGGTGACTACCACCTCCAGGGGTGCGGGGTGACTACCACCTCCAGGATGGGTGCGGGGTGACTACCACCTCCAGGATGGGTACGGGGTGACTACCACCTCCAGGATGGGTACGGGGTGACTACCACCTCCAGGATGGGTACGGGGTGACTACCACCTCCAGGATGGGTACGGGGTGACTACCACCTCCAGGATGGGTACGGGGTGACTACCACCTCCAGGATGGGTGCGGGGTGACTACCACCTCCAGGATGGGTACGGGGTGACTACCACCTCCAGGATGGGTGCGGGGTGACTACCACCTCCAGGATGGGTACGGGGTGACTACCACCTCCAGGATGGGTGCGGGGTGACTACCACCTCCAGGATGGGTACGGGGTGACTACCACCTCCAGGATGGGTACGGGGTGACTACCACCTCCAGGATGGGTACGGGGTGACTACCACCTCCAGGATGGGTACGGGGTGACTACCACCTCCAGGATGGGTACGGGGTGACTACCACCTCCAGGATGGGTACGGGGTGACTACCACCTCCAGGATGGGTACGGGGTGACTACCACCTCCAGGATGGGTACGGGGTGACTACCACCTCCAGGATGGGTACGGGGTGACTACCACCTCCAGGATGGGTACGGGGTGACTACCACCTCCAGGATGGGTACGGGGTGACTACCACCTCCAGGATGGGTACGGGGTGACTACCACCTCCAGGATGGGTACGGGGTGACTACCACCTCCAGGATGGGTACGGGGTGACTACCACCTCCAGGATGGGTACGGGGTGACTACCACCTCCAGGATGGGTACGGGGTGACTACCACCTCCAGGATGGGTACGGGGTGACTACCACCTCCAGGATGGGTACGGGGTGACTACCACCTCCAGGATGGGTAAGGGGTGACTACCACCTCCAGGATGGGTACGGGGTGACTACCACCTCCAGGATGGGTACGGGGTGACTACCACCTCCAGGATGGGTACGGGGTGACTACCACCTCCAGGATGGGTACGGGGTGACTACCACCTCCAGGATGGGTACGGGGAGACTACCACCTCCAGGATGGGTACGGGGTGACTACCACCTCCAGGATGGGTACGGGGTGACTACCACCTCCAGGATGGGTACGGGGTGACTACCACCTCCAGGATGGGTACGGGGTGACTACCACCTCCAGGATGGGTACGGGGTGACTACCACCTCCAGGATGGGTACGGGGTGACTACCACCTCCAGGATGGGTACGGGGTGACTACCACCTCCAGGATGGGTACGGGGTGACTACCACCTCCAGGATGGGTACGGGGTGACTACCACCTCCAGGATGGGTACGGGGTGACTACCACCTCCAGGATGGGTACGGGGTGACTACCACCTCCAGGATGGGTACGGGGTGACTACCACCTCCAGGATGGGTACGGGGTGACTACCACCTCCAGGATGGGTACGGGGTGACTACCACCTCCAGGATGGGTACGGGGTGACTACCACCTCCAGGATGGGTACGGGGTGACTACCACCTCCAGGATGGGTACGGGGTGACTACCACCTCCAGGATGGGTACGAGGTGACTACCACCTCCAGGATGGGTACGGGGTGACTACCACCTCCAGGATGGGTACGGGGTGACTACCACCTCCAGGATGGGTACGGGGTGACTACCACCTCCAGGATGGGTACGGGGTGACTACCACCTCCAGGATGGGTACGGGGTGACTACCACCTCCAGGATGGGTACGGGGTGACTACCACCTCCAGGATGGGTACGGGGTGACTACCACCTCCAGGATGGGTACGGGGTGACTACCACCTCCAGGATGGGTACGGGGTGACTACCACCTCCAGGATGGGTACGGGGTGACTACCACCTCCAGGATGGGTACGGGGTGACTACCACCTCCAGGATGGGTACGGGGTGACTACCACCTCCAGGATGGGTGCGGGGTGACTACCACCTCCAGGATGGGTACGGGGTGACTACCACCTCCAGGATGGGTACGGGGTGACTACCACCTCCAGGATGGGTACGGGGTGACTACCACCTCCAGGATGGGTACGGGGTGACTACCACCTCCAGGATGGGTACGGGGTGACTACCACCTCCAGGATGGGTGCGGGGTGACTACCACCTCCAGGATGGGTACGGGGTGACTACCACCTCCAGGATGGGTACGGGGTGACTACCACCTCCAGGATGGGTACGGGGTGACTACCACCTCCAGGATGGGTGCGGGGTGACTACCACCTCCAGGATGGGTACGGGGTGACTACCACCTCCAGGATGGGTACGGGGTGACTACCACCTCCAGGATGGGTACGGGGTGACTACCACCTCCAGGATGGGTGCGGGGTGACTACCACCTCCAGGATGGGTACGGGGTGACTACCACCTCCAGGATGGGTACGGGGTGACTACCACCTCCAGGATGGGTACGGGGTGACTACCACCTCCAGGATGGGTACGGGGTGACTACCACCTCCAGGATGGGTACGGGGTGACTACCACCTCCAGGATGGGTACGGGGTGACTACCACCTCCAGGATGGGTACGGGGTGACTACCACCTCCAGGATGGGTGCGGGGTGACTACCACCTCCAGGATGGGAGTGGGGTGACTACCACTTCCAGGATGGGTACGGGGTGACTACCACCTCCAGGATGGGTACGGGGTGACTACCACCTCCAGGATGGGTACGGGGTGACTACCACCTCCAGGATGGGTGCGGGGTGACTACCACCTCCAGGATGGGTACGGGGTGACTACCACCTCCAGGATGGGTACGGGGTGACTACCACCTCCAGGATGGGTACGGGGTGACTACCACCTCCAGGATGGGTACGGGGTGACTACCACCTCCAGGATGGGTACGGGGTGACTACCACCTCCAGGATGGGTACGGGGTGACTACCACCTCCAGGATGGGTACGGGGTGACTACCACCTCCAGGATGGGTACGGGGTGACTACCACCTCCAGGATGGGTACGGGGTGACTACCACCTCCAGGATGGGTACGGGGTGACTACCACCTCCAGGATGGGTACGGGGTGACTACCACCTCCAGGATGGGTACGGGGTGACTACCACCTCCAGGATGGGTGCGGGGTGACTACCACCTCCAGGATGGGTACGGGGTGACTACCACCTCCAGGATGGGTACGGGGTGACTACCACCTCCAGGATGGGTACGGGGTGACTACCACCTCCAGGATGGGTACGGGGTGACTACCACCTCCAGGATGGGTACGGGGTGACTACCACCTCCAGGATGGGTACGGGGTGACTACCACCTCCAGGATGGGTACGGGGTGACTACCACCTCCAGGATGGGTACGGGGTGACTACCACCTCCAGGATGGGTACGGGGTGACTACCACCTCCAGGATGGGTGCGGGGTGACTACCACCTCCAGGATGGGTACGGGGTGACTACCACCTCCAGGATGGGTACGGGGTGACTACCACCTCCAGGATGGGTACGGGGTGACTACCACCTCCAGGATGGGTACGGGGTGACTACCACCTCCAGGATGGGTACGGGGTGACTACCACCTCCAGGATGGGTACGGGGTGACTACCACCTCCAGGATGGGTACGGGGTGACTACCACCTCCAGGATGGGTACGGGGTGACTACCACCTCCAGGATGGGTACGGGGTGACTACCACCTCCAGGATGGGTACGGGGTGACTACCACCTCCAGGATGGGTACGGGGTGACTACCACCTCCAGGATGGGTACGGGGTGACTACCACCTCCAGGATGGGTACGGGGTGACTACCACCTCCAGGATGGGTACGGGGTGACTACCACCTCCAGGATGGGTACGGGGTGACTACCACCTCCAGGATGGGTACGGGGTGACTACCACCTCCAGGATGGGTACGGGGTGACTACCACCTCCAGGATGGGTACGGGGTGACTACCACCTCCAGGATGGGTACGGGGTGACTACCACCTCCAGGATGGGTACGGGGTGACTACCACCTCCAGGATGGGTACGGGGTGACTACCACCTCCAGGATGGGTACGGGGTGACTACCACCTCCAGGATGGGTACGGGGTGACTACCACCTCCAGGATGGGTACGGGGTGACTACCACCTCCAGGATGGGTACGGGGTGACTACCACCTCCAGGATGGGTACGGGGTGACTACCACCTCCAGGATGGGTACGGGGTGACTACCACCTCCATGATGGGTACGGGGTGACTACCACCTCCAGGATGGGTACGGGGTGACTACCACCTCCAGGATGGGTACGGGGTGACTACCACCTCCAGAATGGGTACGGGGTGATGACCACCTCCAGGATGGGTACGGGGTGACTACCACCTCCAGGATGGGTACGGGGTGACTACCACCTCCAGGATGGGTACGGGGTGACTACCACCTCCAGGATGGGTACGGGGTGACTACCACCTCCAGGATGGGTACGGGGTGACTACCACCTCCAGGATGGGTACGGGGTGACTACCACCTCCAGGATGGGTACGGGGTGACTACCACCTCCAGGATGGGTACGGGGTGACTACCACCTCCAGGATGGGTACGGGGTGACTACCACTTCCAGGATGGGTACGGGGTGACTACCACCTCCAGGATGGGTACGGGGTGACTAACACCTCCAGGATGGGCTCGGGGTGACTACCACCTCCAGGATGGGTACGGGGTGACTACCACCTCCAGGATGGATACGGGGTGACTACCACCTCCAGGATGGGTACGGGGTGACTACCACCTCCAGGATGGGTACGGGGTGACTACCACCTCCAGGATGGGTACGGGGTGACTACCACCTCCAGGATGGGTACGGGGTGACTACCACCTCCAGGATGGGTACGGGGTGACTACCACCTGCAGGATGGGTACGGGGTGACTACCACCTCCAGGATGGGTACGGGGTGACTACCACCTCCAGGATGGGTACGGGGTGACTACCACCTCCAGGATGGGTACGGGGTGACTACCACCTCTAGGATGGGTACGGGGTGACTACCACCTCCAGGATGGATACGGGGTGACTACCACCTCCAGGATGGGTACGGGGTGAAATTATTATTATTATTATTGTTGTTAGTGTTATTATTATGAATTATTAATATTATTATTATATTTTATCATGATTACATGTAAAGTACTAAACCCGTGTGAGTCATACAGCTAGAGTGATGGAGGTCACATGCTTCGTCAGCTCGTCCCAATACTCTCATGCTGCCTAAATGGTACTCAAATATGACAGCTTTCACAGAGACTGCAACGCGTGCAAGTGGTCAGCAGTTTAGCCTCATGCAAGTACGTATATTTATACTTTCAAAACATTAGAGATGTTATTATAACACTGAGAAAGAGCTTCTCATACTGAACTTTTCTTAAGTTTTTGGTGTTAAAAACTTTTCCCATTATACTTACCAGAATTTTATAACATCAGAGTTTGGATAGCACTTTATGTAGGATCAAACTCTGTGTGTGTGTGTGTGTGTGTGTGTGTGTGTGTGTGTGTGTGTGTGTGTGTGTGTGTGTGTGTGTGTGTGTGTGTGTGTGTGTGTGTGTGTGTGTGTGTATGTGTGTGTATACTCACCTAATTGTGTTTCAGGGGTCGATTCATAGCTCTTGGTCCTGCCGCTTCACTGGTCTCTACTGAGTCCACTCTCTCCCTGTTCCATGAGCTTCATCATACCTCTTCTTAAAGCTATGTATGAATCCTACCACCATTACATCATTCTGCAGACTGTTCCACTTCTTGACAACTCTATGACTGAAGAAGTACTTCCTAACTTCCTCGTGACTCATCTGAGTCTTCATCTTCCGTTTGTGACATGTTGTTGCTGTGTCCCATCTCTGAAACATTCAGTTCCTCTCCACCTTGTCAATTCCTCTCAGTATTTTACATGTCGTTATCATGTCCCCCTTGTCCTCCAGTGTCGTCAGGTCGATTTCCCTTAGCCTCTTTCGTAGGGCATACCCTTTAGCTCCGGGACTAGTCTTGGTGCAGACCTTTGCACTTTCTCTAATTTCTTGACGTGCTTGACTGTGTGTGGGTTCCATACTGGTGCTGCATATTCCAATATGGGCCTGACGTACACTGTGTACCAAGAATTGATCGATTCCTTACTGAGGTACCGAAACTTTATTCTTAGGTTTGTCAGGCACCCATATACTGCAGCAGTTATTTGGTTAATGTGCGCCTCATGAGATGTGCTCGGCATTATACTCACCCCGAGATCCTTTTCTTTGAGTGAGGTTTGCATTCTTTGGCCCCCTAGCCTGTACTCTGTCTGCGGTCATCTTTGCCCTTCCCCGATCTTCATGACTTTTGCTCTTGGTTCTTTTCTGCAGATAACCTCGGCGTGGACTCCAAACTCTTCTGCTGTCTGTTGTTCTCATGCACTTCACAGATTTTTCTGAAAGCTATATATATACTAGATCTTGCCACACATCTTTGTCCAGGTTATTCCACCTCTTGACATAACTGTGACTCTTCTCACGAAATGGAGGGATCGAACTCTGGCAGGAACAGTAGATAACGTACTGGCCTGGCGTTCTTCAGGTATAATCGAAAACCTTAGAGGAAGAAAAGAAGACAGTGTACCTGGGTATAAATGTCAACTCCTCCACAAAGCAGTATAAAAATAATTAATGGCTCACTAAACTTGTGCAATTGCACTGCACTGTTGAAGCGCGAGTGCTGATGACAACATCGCAGTTGTCGTTCCTCAGTTATCTTCTATTTAAATTACAGTCTCATGTGAAAAATATTTGATTGTTGACGTTGCTAAGCGTTACTAGACAACGACAGCTGAAAGACTGATGCAATATCTTTTAAATAAAAATCTAAAGTCCATTAACATTCTTAGGCTTCCTGTAAATAACATGAATAAGATATGAAAGTTTGAAACTGATTATGCGTGTAAAAATTATCGCAGGGAAAGCAAACTTTCAAGTTTCTAAATTTCGCCAATAAATGCGGCGAATTGGCACCTATGGTGCCCAATCAAACAGAAAAAAAATCTTGTTAAGACACACCACATTTAGGGTTTGAAGCCATTTACAAGTGGCATTTTCTAGCTATTGCATGGAAAGTAATTTGCTTAATTGGTTAATTACACGTAAACAGGCCAATAAGAATTCCTTTCTTAGAGAAATGGCCGCTGTTCCTGAATGTTGAAAGCCAATCAGATGAATCATTCTATAGTTATTGATCGGAATCCATTGACTTTAAGTTCATTTACTATATTAAAATATTGGTAAATTTAGTTTTGCAAAGTTTCAAGGTAAGATACAACAGTAAGATACAACAGTAAGATACAACAGTAAGATACAACAGTAAGATACAACAGTAAGATACAACAGTATTAAAAAGCAGAAGCCTGTTTAAAAAAGTCATTTTGAAAATTTTTCACGAAATAATGGATTTACACTTAAAAAAATATGTACATAGGAACTAGTGCTCTCCAATAACAACTTTCTAAGTAGGATACACCAAAATTAAAAAGTCTGATTGCAATTAGAAGTGACTTTCTCAAGTTATTGCACGGAAAGGAAATCCGGGAATGGTATATAGAAAAAATAATCATTGGGTATCTGCACATGCCAATATTTGCATGAACTTTTCAAGTGACAGTGCATCAGCGTTGAAAATTTGAACCCGATCGGACTCAAAATGTAAACAAAGAAAGGTGAGAAGGACGAAAAATGAGGTGAAAAATAAAGTAAGAGGAAAAAAAAAATAATTTGTGATCGATGTGACAAAGACCACGTGATACAGTTCACAGTACAAGCATTATTTTTTACTCAGCTTGTCAAAAAACTCACATTAATTTGCTTCTATTTATAAATAAAATAAGGTACATTTAGTACATGCGCCTTTTAACACTTGATAAAGACTGTTATAGGCGAAACGTCATTCTAGTGAAAGTTTTTTTCTTTTTTTCGTATATGTCTTCTAAACAACATATTGGGTACAACATAGTTCATCCACTTCAGCTAAATACTGCGTCATCTCATTCACCGCTTTCCCTTCCAGGATTCGGTTTTCTTTCCATTACAACCGTTAAAATATTCTCTGAGTCTTGTATAGTCTCGTCTTCAGACGGGATCATTATACCTTCCTTCCCTGGCTTTGTTTAACTCCGTGTTTATTTCCACAAGGCACTCAAAATTCAGTACTTTTAATGATTAGCACCCAGGGGCATCTCGTGTTCTATATTAGGTCGAATGTGCTCAAAATGTATATTCCAGGTACAGCCTTGCTGGTTCAATACACAGGTAACTCGCACTTAGTACTGACGATGTTTCTGTCCGACTTGGACCATTGACTTGGCAGTGGTGCATATCGGACTGAAATGTCATTACCTCCCCCTCTCCTAAGTACGAATTGTTTGTGTATCGTTCCAGCCGCGGTGTTGTGACTCTTCAGTCCTAGCTAGCTCATCTCTTTCTTTCTATCTGCTGGTGCATAAAGTTTTCCCTCGCTTTCGTCAACATCCTCCATCCTCTCCTCCATGTGGATTCCATTTTCTTCTTCCGTTCTGTCTGTGGAATATAGGTTCTTCTCGCTACTTCTATTGTTGCCTCCTTTGACTTGTAGAGGTTGATATGTCTTGATCTCCTGGTATTTGGCTATGGGTTGTATATTACTTCTTTTATCATCTTCGGCTCCTCTAGTCTTGAGTGTGCCTTTGACTCCACTTTGGTTTTCTGTCATCTCAAAACTTCACTAGCTTCTGATTAGCAATGCCAATCCCTTCCTCTCTTCCATCCTATCTCATAACTCGATATTCTGCTGGGAATATTTCGTCAGTTATCATTTTACTGAGTTGTCTCTTATGGAAGAGCTACAGCTTAATGAATGTTAAATGCCACTCATCACTCATTTGTTATTTTCTGATTTTACTTTGTTGCCGGTCGTGGTAACCTGGATTTTTTGTGTGTGTGCTTACCTGTTTGGGGTTTTTGAGATCGTGTCCCAACATCTTGCTCTATCTCTTAAACAGGCCACCTAGTTACTACAGGACCCACTCCCAGTTACTCCAGACTTAGCATATTCAAGAACGTGAGTACTTAAGAATGAAGGAACACTGCATGCAGTGTTCCTCCTCCTATAATTAAAGCTGTGTATTGATGTTGCCTCCACTTCGTTATCCAGGTCTTTCCACTTTCACACCACTTCGAGGCTGAAGAAATATTTCCTAACATCCCTGTGATTCCTCTGTGTTTTTAAACTGTGCCCTCGTGTACCTGTTTGACACCCTTCAATTATCCTGTGTCCCCTTCCTAATCCGCTAAGTATTTTGTACGTCGCAATCATGTCTACCCTGTTCCCTGTTCCCTGTTAGCTCTACTGTCGACACGTTCTGTTACTTCAGTGTGTCCTCATGGCTCATATTGTTTGTGGGGCTATTAATGTGAGTGTTTATGCATATATTTATATATGTGTGTGTGTGTGTGTGTGTGTGTGTGTGTGTGTGTGTGTGTGTGTGTGTGTGTGTGTGTGTGTGTGTGTGTGTGTGTTATTTTAATTTTTCTTCACGATGAGAATTCCAAACTTTTGGAGTTTAAGCAGAGAACCCGGAAGGGCGGCTCCAGTCTGGATATCTCCAAAACACTTTTTCTCAATAAATGTCGAACTTTAGATAATAACTTTAGATAAAAACAAGCGTGAAGACGCAGGTCAGAGGTAGAGACGCAGGTTGAAAGTTAAGATGTAGGTCAAGTGAAGATATTAATATTCGCAAGAGAATATTAGTATTGATAAATGTGCACATACGCACACACAAACACACACACACACACACGCACACACACACACACACACATATAAACACACACACATACACACACATACACACACACACACACACACACACACACACACACACACACACACACACACACACACACACACACACACACACACACACACACACACACACACACTGGAAATCCTGTGTCACAAATCTACTGGAGTTCTATGACATGGTGACAACAGTAAGACAAGAGAGGGTGGGTGGATTGCATTTTCTTGGACTGCAAGAAGGCGTTTGACACGGTTCCACACAAGAGATTATTGCAAAAACTGAAGGACCAAGCAGGGATAACAGGAAAGACACTACAGTGGATCAGGGAATACCAATCAGGAAGACAGCAGCGAGTCATGGTACGAGGCGAGGTGTCAAAGTGGGCACCTGTGACCAGCGGGGTCCCACAGGGGTCAGTCCTAGGACCAGTGCTATTTCTGGTAGTATTTGTGAACTACATGAGGGAAGGAATAGAATCCGAAGTGTCCCTGTTTGCGGATGACGTGAAGTTGATGAGAAGAATTCATTCGATCGAAGACCAGGCAGAACTACAAAGGGATCTGGACAGGCTGCAGACCTGGTCCAGCAATTGGCTCCTGGAGTTCAATCCCACCCAGTGCAAAGTCATGAAGATTGGGGAAGGGCAAAGAAGACCGCCGTCGTAGTACAGTCTAGGGGGGCCAGAGACTACAAACCTCACTCAAGGAAAAAGATCTTGGGGTGAGAATAACACCAGGCACATCTCCTGAAGTGAACATCAACCAAATAACTGTTGCAGCATATGGGCGCCTGGCAAACCTCAGAACAGCAATAGTTCAGGACCCGTGTACACCGTCTACGTTAGGCCCATATTGGAGAATGCTGCACCAGTTTGGAACCCACACCTAGCCAAGCACGTAAAGAAACTAGAGAAAGTGCATAGGTTTGCAACATGACTAGTCCCAGAGCTAAGAGGTATGTCCTACGAGGAGAGGTTAAGGGAAACAACCTGACGACACTGGAGGACAGGAGAGATAGGGGAGACATGCTAACGACATACAAAATACTGAGAGGAATTGACAAGTTGGACAAAGACAGGATGTTCCAGAGATGGGACACAGCAGCAATGGGACACAGTTGGAAGTTGAAGACACAGATGAACCACAGGGATGTTAGGAAGTATTTCTTCAGCCACAGAGTAGTCAGGAAGTGGAATATTTTGGGAAGCGATGTAGTGGAGGCAGAATCCATACATAGCTTTAAGCAGAGGTATGATGAAGCTCACGGTTCACGGAGAGTGACCTAGTAGCGACCAGTGAAGAGGCGGGGCCAGGAGTTTGGACTCGACCCCTGCAACCTCAACTAGGTGAGTACAACTAGGTGAGTACACACACACACACACACACACACTCACACACACACACACACACACACACACACACACACACACACACACACACACACACACACACACACACGAGAGTGTCCCAAGTCTCACTGGTGTTGATGTGTGTGTGGGTGGCTGGTGGGAGATTGCTGGTGGTCCTAGTTTGCCCAAGGAATTATTCCCAAGCTGCAAAGTTGTGGAGTTTCACCAAGATCTTGGGCGACTGTGGTCACTAGTGTCAAGACTTGCTCTCTTCTCTCTCTCAACTCTCTACACCTGCAAAACAAAAGCCTGCAAATTTTTCCATACTTTGAAGATGGAAGAGAAATATGGTAATTTTTTTTTTGCTCGTGTTTATTTTCATGTGCGAATTTATAGTGTGCACAGTGACTGGACGGGAAGGACACTACTGAAACTTTTCAGGATTTCGCATTATTAGTCAGTACTCATAAGAAGCTTATTCATCAACTGTATCAGTCATGAGCTGTATCAGTCATGAGCTGTATCAGTCATGAGCTGTATCAGTCATGAGCTGTATCAGTCATGAGCTGTATCAGTCATGAGCTGTATCAGTCATGAGCTGTATGACACAGGAGCTGTATCACACTTCTGCAGTCTCACTCATCTGCAGTCCTTCCCTCTCAGTATCACTCAGTACCACTCAGTATCACTGTCCCACTCACCTAGTCTCACTCACCCACATTAATCAAAAAAGAAATACAAATATGTATAGATCAGCTTATAACAGTCTACAAAATGAAATTCTTATTGCAAATGCAATTAAATATCTAGGAATGTGATCACTAGAATATCAGGGTCTGTCTGAATGATACAAAATTAATGGTTTGCACCCACAGAACGTTTGACTTATGACCGGTCTGTCAGCCGGATGCTTTAAGCTTCCCTGGACGTGACTGGCCCATCTACAATCTTCTGGAGTTGATTGATGGAGTGGAGAGATTTAGAAGTTTCGAGTGCCCAGTGGAGGTCACGCTCCCTTTGTCTCTGGCTGACCTTCCTGAGGTTGTGATTCCTGATGTGGAATTCTGCTACGAATAATTTCTGAAAATTAAAGAGTAGCCTACTTGCCCTGCTTCAGATTTGCTTCAACAAGGATCGGATCTGTTGGAAGGAGATTCGGAACCACTAGAATGAGATGTGGCTGCCGATACTACGAGTTTAATCTGTTGAATCGAGGCTCATATCTGCTGAAACGAGGATCTTCTCTCTGCTTTTCTTCAACTTTTTTTTCATCTTCATCTTCTTTTTTCCTTTCCGGTTGTTACGTGTGATAACTTCAGATCGCCTCTTCGATCTCAAACTTTGTGTTTGTGCATCTCGGTGAAGCAAAACTTTGTTTTATTATTGTGCGGTGCTGCTCCTAATTTGACATTTTTAAGCCAATTTTGTAATATATAATTACTATATCTCCAGAGCACAAACAATTTCGTAAACACAGACCAGATTATCTATTCTTATTCTGTGAGCCAACATCATGATGTACTGGGTAGCCTTCAGGCCTTTGTCTCAGTGTTTTAAAAGGCTACTGATTAAGTTACTAAGAATTTCAGGTTTGGAAAAATTTTTCCATGTGAAATGGGCCCACAATCCCAATGGTTCTTGACCAAAGCAATTTTATTTTGGGGGTACAGTACTCACCTATTTGTATTCACCTCCTTGTAGTTGCAGGGGTTGAATCACAGCTCCTGTACCCGCCTATTCGAAGGTCCTCACTCTTCCTGCTCCAGCTTTATCGTATCCTGTGTCCCCGGATGGGATCACCTTGGCAACAGCTCTGAACACATAGTCTGCCATGTGGAAGACTTTTATAAATATTTCGCCGCAATATTCCCCAGTCGATAGATACACAACTACTTAGTACACATGCTAAAATAGGTCTTGCAGTGATTGCGGGAAGTGTTGGTTTTGCTAGAGCATCTATTTCGAGGTGGATTTATGAGGAACTAATTCATCAAAAAAAGTATTCACAGGATAAATCTCGCCTGTCAAGAGGATTATAGGTTATCCTGTTCATTTTGGAATGGACGCCTTTTTGTATTAATGTGTTTTAGCATATACGTTTATTATAGCATTGCCATGGCTCAAAGTTTTGTTTGTTTTACAAGATCCACATAGAGCAAGGACTGTGAATTAAGTTATGAATAACACCATAAAGTATTTACATTATTATTATTATTATAATACTAGAGCTAAAAAAAAGTGTTTACAGTACACAAGTAACTGATATACATATTATATTACCTTACCAACCTCCCTCCCCCGTTCATCAAAACCTCCATCTCTTCGCTTCCCCTTCCTCTGTACCGTTTCCACGGCATATACAGGCTGGTATGTTAGGGGTCCTGTGCCATTGACATGATCCAGAGGAGCTCCAGTGGAACCTTGTCTACACTAAAGGATTTTCTTTTGTCGTGCTCATAAGTGAATGTCTAAATCACCTTATGTCTCGGTCGATATGTAACATTCAATCTGCTTACCTAGACACACACAGACACACACACACACACACAAAAAACACAAAAATTCTCCAAAAGTACATAAAAGTACACAAGACTCCTGAAGCACGGAGGGGTGGGGTACACCACTAAGTGCTAGACACAATACATACAACCGAGGAAGAGGTGAGTTCTATGTCAAGGTGACAGCAGTAAGACAAGAGAATGAGAGACTGCATTTTCTTGGAGTGTAAGAAGGCTTTTGACACAGTTCCACGTAAGAGATTAGTGCCAAATCTGGATTATCAAGCAGGTATAAAGGGAAAGGCACTGCAATGGATCAAATAATACATGACAGAAGGCAGAAGCCAATCAAGATACGTGACGAGGTGTCGGAGTGGGAGCCGGTGACGAGCGGGGTTCCACAGGGGTCAGACTTAGGGCCGGTGCTGTTTCTAATATATGTGAATGACATGACGGAAGGAATAGATTCAGAAATGTCTCTGTTCGCAGACAATGTGAAGATAATGAGGAGAATTCAATCGGAGGAGGACAAGGCAGGACTACAAAGGAATCTGGACGAGTTACAGGCCTGGTCCAGGAAATGGCTCCTGGAGTTTATTTCCGCCAAATGCAAAGTCATGAAGATCAAGGAAGGACAAAGAAAACCGCAGACAGAATACAGTCTAGGGGGCCAAAGGCTACAAACCCCACTCAAGAAAAAAGATCTTGGGGTTATTATAACAGCGAACACATCTCCTGAGGCATACGGGCGACTAGAAAACCGAAGAATAGCATTCCTACATCTCAATAAAGAGTCGTTCAGGACTCTATTCACCGCGTACATTAGGCGCATGGAGTATGCAGCACCAGTTTGGAACCCACACCTGGCCATGACGTCAAGAAATTAGAGAAAGTGCAGAGGTTTACAACGAGACTAGTTCTAGAGCTAAGGGGTATGTACTTCGAGGAGAGGTTAAGGGAAATCGACCTGACGATATTGAAGGACTGGAGGGACAGGGAGGACATGACGACATGTAAAATGCTAATAGGAATCGACAAGGTGGACAGAGACAGGAGGTTTCATAGAGGGGACCCGCCAGTTGGAAGTTGAAGACTCAGATGAGTCACAGGGATGTTAGGAAGTATTTCTTCAGTCACAAAGTGGTCAGGAAGTCGAATAGTCTAGAAAGGGAGGCAGTGGAGACGGGATTCATACATAGCTTTAAGAAGAGGTATGATAAAGCTGACGGAGCAGGGAGGGAGGGAAGGAGGGACCTAGTAGCGACCATTGAAGAGGCTGTGCCAGAAGCTGTGAATCGACCCCAGCAACCACAATTAGGCGAGTACACACACACACTCACACACACACACACACACACACACACACACACACACACACACACACACGCACGCACACACACAAGTGTGCTAGGGAATGGAAGAAATATAGAAGGCAAAGGACCCAGGAGAATAAGGAGAGCAGTCGTAGAGCCAGAAATGAATATGCACAGATGAGAAGGGAGGCCCAATGATAATTTGAAAACGACATAGCAGCGAAAGCCAAACCTGACCCGAAACTGTTATACAGCCACATCAGGAGGAAAACAACAGTCAAGGACCAGGTAATCAGGCTAAGGAAGGAAGGAGGAGAGATAACAAGAAATGACCGTGAAGTATGTGAGGAACTCAACAAGAGATTCAAAGAAGTGTTCACAGAGGAGACAGAAGAGGTTCCAGAAAGACGGAGAGGTGGGGCACACCACCAAGTGCTGGACACAGTACACACAACCGAGGAAGAAGTGCAGAGGCTTCTGAGTGAGCTAGATACCTCAAAGGCAATGGGGCCAGATAACATCTCTCCATGGGTCCTGAGAGAGGGAGCAGAGGCGCTATGTGTACCCCTAACAACAACATTCAATATATCTATTGAAACAGGGAGATTGCCTGAGGCATGGAAGACAGCAAATGTAGTCCCAATCTTTAAAAAAGGAGACAGACATGAAGCACTAAACTACAGATCAGTGTCACTGACATGTATAGTATGCAAAGTCAAGGAGAAGATTATCAGGAGAAGAATGGTGGAACACCTAGAAAGGAATGATCTCATCAGCAGCAGCCAACATGGTTTCAGGGATGGGAAATCCTGTGTCACAAACCTACTGGAGTTTTATGACATGGTGACAGCAGTAAGACAAGAGAGAGAGATGGGTGGGTGGATTGCATTATTTTGGACTGCAAAAAGGCGTTTGACACAGTTCCACACAGGAGATTAGTGCAAAAACTGGAGGACCAAGCAGGGATAACAGGGAAGGCACTATAATGGATCAGGGAATACTTGTCAGGAAGACAGCAGCGAGTCATGGTACGTGGCGAGGAGTCAGAGTGGGTACCTGTGACCAGCGGGGTCCCACAGGGGTCAGTCCTAGGACCAATGCTGTTTCTGGAATTTGTGAATGACATAACGGAAGGAATAGACTCCGAGGTGTCCCTGTTAGCAGATGATGTGAAGTTGATGAGAAGAATTCATTCGATCGAAGACCAGGAAGAACTACAAAGGGATCTGGACAGGCTGCAGACCTGGTCCAGCTATTGGCTCCTGGAGTTCAACCTCACCAAGTGCAAAGTTATGAAGATTGGGGAAGGACAAAGAAGACTGCAGACGGAGTGTAGTCTAGGGGCCAAAGACTACAAACCTCACTCAAGGAAAAAGATCTTGTGGTGAGTATAATACCAGGCACATCTCCTGAAGCGCACATCAACCAAATAACTGCTGCAGCATATGGGCGCCTATCAAACCTCACAACAGCATTCCTACATCTTAATAAGGAATCGTTCAGGACCCTGTACACCGTGTACGTTAGGCCCATATTGGAGTATGCGGCACCAGTTTGGAACCCACACCTAGCCAAGCACGTAAAGAAACAAGAGAAAGTGCAAAGGTTTGCAACAAGACTAGTCCCAGACCTAAGAGGTATGTCCTACGAGGAGAGGTTAAGGGAAATCAACCTGACGACACTGGAGGACAGGAGAGGTAGGGGGGACATGATAACGACATACAAAATACTGAGAGGAATTGACAAGATGGACAAAGACAAGATGTTCCAGAGATGGGACACAGCAACAAGGGGACACAGTTGGAAGTTGAAGACAGATGAATCACAGGGATGTTAGGAAGTATTTCTTCAGCCACAGAGTAGTCAGTAAGTGGAATAGTTTGGGAAGCGATGTAGTGGAGGCAGGATCCATACATAGCTTTAAGCAGAGGTATGATAAAGCTCACGGTTCAGGGAGAGTGACCTAGTAGCGATCAGTGAAGAGGCGGGGCCAGGAGCTTGAACTCGACTCCTGAAACCTCAACTAGGTGAGTACAACTAGGTGAGTATACACACACACACACACACACACACACACACACACACACACACACACACACACACACACACACACAAACATCAAGAGGTGAAGAAAATTAATTAAGGAAACTTTAACCTAAGATCAAGTTTTGGAAGGTCGCCAAGAAAGAAGAGTTCAGCTTTAAAATTGTCAACGCTAAGTTGTAAACATAAATTTGCAAACAAATTTGCAAACATAAATTTGTAAAAATAAATTTGTAAACATATGTTTATAAACACAGCAATATAATGCAGAAAATACTCAACTGATAGCGTCTGTCCCTCTGAGAATTTCTGATCTGGTAAATGATCAGGAAGAAATGTAATTCATAGAATATTAGCGACAATATTACGTAAGTTTAGTGTAGGGAAATAGTAGAGGACGACTTGTGTCTGGGAGTACTGATGACTGATGGCATCCCTGAGGAGGATGACTTGTGTCTGGGAGTACTGATGACTGATGGCATCCCTGAGGAAGATGACTTGTGTCTGGGAGTACTGATGACTGATGGCATCCCTGAGGAAGATGACTTGTGTCTGGGAGTACTGATGACTGATGGCATTACTGAGGAGGATGACTTGTGTCTGGGAGTACTGATGACTGATGGCATCCCTGAGGAGGATGACTTGTGTCTGGGAGTACTGATGACTGATGGCATTACTGAGGAGGATGACTTGTGTCTGGGAGTACTGATGACTGATGGCATCCCTGAGGAGGATGACTTGTGTCTGGGAGTACTGATGATTGATGGCATCCCTGAGGAGGATGACTTGTGTCTGGGAGTACTGATGACTGATGGCATCCCTGAGGAGGATGACTTGTGTCTGGGAGTACTGATGACTGATGGCATCCCTGAGGAAGATGACTTGTGTCTGGGAGTACTGATGACTGATGGCATCCCTGAGGAGGATGACTTGTGTCTGGGAGTACTGATGACTGATGGCATCCCTGAGGAAGATGACTTGTGTCTGGGAGTACTGATGACTGATGGCATCCCTGAGGAGGATGACTTGTGTCTGGGAGTACTGATGACTGATGGCATCCCTGAGGAAGATGACTTGTGTCTGGGAGTACTGATGACTGATGGCATCCCTGAGGAAGATGACTTGTGTCTGGGAGTACTGATGACTGATGGCATCCCTGAGGAAGATGACTTGTGTCTGGGAGTACTGATGACTGATGGCATCCCTGAGGAAGATGACTTGTGTCTGGGAGTACTGATGACTGATGGCATTACTGAGGA
This sequence comes from Cherax quadricarinatus, assembly GCF_038502225.1. NCBI lineage: Eukaryota > Metazoa > Arthropoda > Malacostraca > Decapoda > Parastacidae > Cherax > Cherax quadricarinatus. Next base: position 22,185,240 of record NC_091337.1, read on the forward strand.
GGATGACTTGTGTCTGGGAGTACTGATGACTGATGGCATCCCTGAGGAGGATGACTTGTGTCTGGGAGTACTGATGACTGATGGCATTACTGAGGAGGATGACTTGTGTCTGGGAGTACTGATGACTGATGGCATCCCTGAGGAGGATGACTTGTGTCTGGGAGTACTGATGATTGATGGCATCCCTGAGGAGGATGACTTGTGTCTGGGAGTACTGATGACTGATGGCATCCCTGAGGAGGATGACTTGTGTCTGGGAGTACTGATGACTGATGGCATCCCTGAGGAGGATGACTTGTGTCTGGGAGTACTGATGACTGATGGCATCCCTGAGGAGGATGACTTGCGTCTGGGAGTACTGATGACTGATGGCATCCCTGAGGAGGATGACTTGTGTCTGGGAGTACTGATGACTGATGGCATCCCTGAGGAGGATGACTTGCGTCTGGGAGTACTGATGACTGATGGCATCCCTGAGGAGGATGACTTGTGTCTGGGAGTACTGATGACTGATGGCATCCCTGAGGAGGATGACTTGCGTCTGGGAGTACTGATGACTGATGGCATCCCTGAGGAGGATGACTTGTGTCTGGGAGTACTGATGACTGATGGCATCCCTGAGGAGGATGACTTGTGTCTGGGAGTACTGATGACTGATGGCATCCCTGAGGAGGATGACTTGTGTCTGGGAGTTCTGATGACTGATGGCATCCCTGAGGAGGATGACTTGCGTCTGGGAGTACTGATGACTGATGGCATCCCTGAGGAGAACGACTTGTGTCTGGGAGTACTGATGACTGATGGCATCCCTGAGGAGGACGACTTGTGTCTGGGAGTACTGATGACTGATGGCATCCCTGAGGAGGACGACTTGTGTCTGGGAGTACTGATGACTGATGGCATCCCTGAGGAGGACGACTTGTGTCTGGGAGTACTGATGACTGATGGCATCCCTGAGGAGGACGACTTGTATCTGGGAGTACTGATGACTGATGGCATCCCTGAGGAGAACGACTTGTGTCTGGGAGTACTGATGACTGATGGCATCCCTGAGGAGGACGACTTGTGTCTGGGAGTACTGATGACTGATGGCATCCCTGAGGAGGACGACTTGTGTCTGGGAGTACTGATGACTGATGGCATCCCTGAGGAGGACGACTTGTATCTGGGAGTACTGATGACTGATGGCATCCCTGAGGAGAACGACTTGTGTCTGGGAGTACTGATGACTGATGGCATCCCTGAGGAGGACGACTTGTGTCTGGGAGTACTGATGACTGATGGCATCCCTGAGGAGGACGACGTGTCTGGGAGTACTGATGACTGATGGCATCCTTGAAGAGGATGACTTGTGTCTGGGAGTACTGATGACTGATGGCATCCCTGAGGAGGATGACTTGTGTCTGGGAGTACTGATGACTGATGGCATCCCTGAGGAGGATGACTTGTGTCTGGGAGTACTGATGACTGATGGCATCCCTGAGGAGGATGACTTGTGTCTGGGAGTACTGATGACTGATGGCATCCCTGAGGAGGATGACTTGTGTCTGGGAGTACTGATGACTGATGGCATCCCTGAGGAGGATGACTTGTGTCTGGGAGTACTGATGACTGATGGCATCCCTGAGGAGGATGACTTGTGTCTGGGAGTACTGATGACTGATGGCATCCCTGAGGAGGATGACTTGTGTCTGGGAGTACTGATGACTGATGGCATCCCTGAGGAGGATGACTTGTGTCTGGGAGTACTGATTACTGATGGCATCCCTGAGGAGCATGACTTGTGTCTGGGAGTACTGATGATTGATGGCATCCCTGAGGAGGATGACTTGTGTCTGGGAGTACTGATGACTGATGGCATCCCTGAGAAGGCTGTCATCAGGATAACTTGTGTCTGCGAGTACTGATGACTGATGGCATCCCTGAGAAGGCTGTCATCAGAATGACTTATGTCTGCGAGTACTGATGACTGATGGCATCTCTAAGAAGGCTGTCATCAGAATGACTTATGTCTGGGATTATTGATGACTGATGACATCCCTGAGAAGGCTGTCATCAGGATGACTTGAGTCTGGAAGTACTGATGACTGATGGCATCCCTGAGAAGGCTGTCATCAGGATGACTTGTGTCTGGAAGTACTGATGACTGATGGCATCCCTGAGAAGGCTGTCATCAGGATGACTTGTGTCTGGAAGTACTGTTGACTGATAGCATCCCTGAGAAGGCTGTTTTTAATGTCATCATAAGTGCTCAAAAGAGTCGTCGTGAGTGTTCAGAAGAGTTGTTGTGAGTGTTCAGAAGAGTCGTCGTGAGTATTCAGAAGGGTCGTTGTGAGTGTTCAGAAGAGTCGTCGTGAGTGTTCAGAAGAGTTGTTGTGAGTGTTCAGAAGAGTCGTCGTGAGTATTCAGAAGGGTCGTTGTGAGTGCTCAGAAGGGTCGTCGTGAGTGTTCAGAGTCGTCGTGAGTGTTCAGAAGAGTCGTTGTGAGTGCTCAGAAGATTCGTCGTGTGCATTCAGGAGGGTCGTCGTGAATGTTCAGAAGAGTCGTCGTGAGTGTTAAAAAAGGGTTTTATTGAGAGTTCAGCAGGGGGTATTCAGCAGAGGGAGTGTTTAGCAGGGGAGTATTCAGTAGGAGGAGCATTTAGCAGGGAAGTATTCAACAGGGGAGTGTTCAACAGGGAAAGAGTTCCGCTGGGAAGTGTTCCGCAGGGGAGTGTTCAGAAGGGGAGTGTTCAGCAAGGGAGTGTTCCGCAGGGGAGTGTTCGACTGGGGAGTATTCAGCAGAGGGAGTGTTCAGCAGGGGAGTGTTCATTGGAGTGTTCAGCAGGGGAGTATTCAGGAGAGTATTCAGGAGGAGAGTGTTCAGCAGGACAGTGTGTTCAGCAAGGAAGTGTTCAGCAGGAGAGTGTGCCGCAGGGGGAGTGTGCCGCAGGGGGATTATGCCGCATTGAGAGTGTGCCGCAGTCGGAGTGTGCCGCAGGGGGAGTGTGCTGCAGGGGGAGTGTGCTGCAGGGGGAGTGTGCCGCAGGGGGAGTGTGCTGCAGGGGGAGTGTGCCGCAGGGGGAGTGTGCCGCAGGGGGAGTGTGCGGCAGGGGGAGTGTGCTGCAGGGGGAGTGTGCTGCAGGGGGAGTGTGCTGCAGGGGGAGTGTGCCGCAGGGGGAGTGTGCCGCAAGGGGAGTGTGCTGCAGGGGGAGTGTGCCGCAGGGGGAGTGTGCCGCAGGGGGAGTGTGCCGCAGGGGGAGTGTGCCGCAGGGGGAGTGTGCCGCAGGGGGAGTGTGCCGCAGGGGGAATGTGCCGCAGGGGGAGAGTGCCATAGGGAGAGTGTGCCGCAGGGGGAGTGTGCCGCCGGGGGAATGTGCCGCAGGGGGAGTGTGCCGCAAGGGGAGTGTGCCGCAGGGGGAGTGTGCCGCAGGGGGAGTGTGCCGCAGGGGGAGTGTGCCATAGGGGAGTGTGCCGCAGGGGGAGTGTGCCGCAGGTGGAGTGTGCCGCAGGGGGAGTGTGCCGCAGGGGGAGTGTGCCGCAGGGGGAGTGTGCAGCAGGGGGAGTGTGCCGCAGGGGGAGTGTGCCGCAGGGGGAGAGAGCCATAGGGAGAGTGTGCCGCAGGGGGAGTGTGCCGCCGGGGGAATGTGCCGCAGGGGGAGTGTGCCGCACGGGGAGTGTGCCGCAGGGGGAGTGTGCCGCAGGGGGAGTGTGCCGCAGGGGGAGTGTGCCATATGGGGAGTGTGCCGCAGGGGGAGTGTGCCGCAGGGGGAGTGTGCCGCAGGGGGAGTGTGCCGCAGGGGGAGTGTGCCGCAGGGGGAGTGTGCCGCAGGGGGAGTGTGCCGCAGGGGGAGTGTGCCGCAGGGGGAGTGTGCCGCAGGGGGAGTGTGCCGCAGGGTTTGCTTAAATTTCGTTAATAATATTTTACCTCATTGAAACAGTTTTAATTTCTTTAAGTCTAAACTACAAGGAATTAATGTCAAAATTATCGTTGCTTTCAAAGCTAAAGTGACAACCTCTGTCTAGAAGGCACAACTTAGCGAAAATATATTACAACGGAATAGCGTAAATCTGGTCTACAAATACGCATGAAATCTGCGGTTTCTCTCTGCGGTCTCTCTCTGCGGTCTCTTGCGATCTTTCGCTGCGGTCTCCCATTTGGTCTCTCTCTACTGTCTCCATCAGAGTCGAAATCTGATACCTTCTCTGCTCGTAGGGTGACAGTCATTTGTTTCCTAGTGAGAGTCGATTTTGTATCATTTGAAACGCTAAGCTTGCGTGAGTTACCTAGGTCAACGAGTAGTGGAGGCTCGATACACCGTCTCGGTGTGTGGCAGACTCACACACTACCCAGCAGTAATTAAAGATTTCTTGGATAAAGAGCCCTTCTCCAGCATCAAACCATTATCCTCTCCCCATCTTAAAGGGGTTTGTATTCCCTCTTGTAATAAGGTCGAAACTTGTGTGTTAAGATATTTTTGAATTTTGTGAGTATATAATGCGGGAGTAACAGTGATTTTTTTTCTGCTTCCAGGCTAAAATGTCACTTCATTTTTACTTCATCGCTGAAAAGTTATGTCATGTTATACCTCGTCCCTGAGAAAAAGCGTCATTTTTGTGTCACTTCTGGAGACCCCTTGCTAAGATGCACTTCATTTTTACCTCGTCACTAAAGAGTCACGTCATTTTGCCGCCTCACTGCTGAAGAGCTACAACACTTTTACCTCACTGCTGAAACAGGTTTTATTACGTTAATGTTTCGGAAAGCCAGATCACTGGCAACTTCATAGTTACCAGTGGTTGTAGCAGAGAACCAGATCACTGGCAACGTCATAGTTACCAGTGGTTGTAGCAGAGAACCAGGAGATCACTGGCAACGTCATAGTTACCAGTGGTGTAGCAGAGAACCAGGAGATCACTGGAGACCTCACACCTGGTTCTACACATCACTTTCTCATAGATACCCTTCCAGATGTGTATTTTCTTGAATCCTTTTATATCATTGCCATTGTTATCATATCTGTTATTGTCTTAGTAGCGATCGTGTGTGTGTATGTGTGTTTACCCGAAGTTTACCTGGAATCGTTTCTAGAAGTAGATGCACATAGATCTAAATGGGTTGTGAGAACATGCAATTATATTAAGTTTTATAACTTACACGAACTGTATCACTGTAGACAACAAGAGCATTTCACCCCTCAATCCAAGGAAGATGTGTTCATTTAATATCACATACCTGCAAGTCCCTCCCAAGAAGCTCATCATTAGTATTACCTTCCTTATATCACTTGTAAAAGCAACTGCTCAGGAAGAAATTTCTCTCCTAACTGATAGTAAAATTTATCATAAGTTATATAACACTGATGGATCTAAGCAGAAGTCTACTGGCAGGGCTGCATCTGCTCTTGTTGCAACCTTCCTAGTTACGCGTAAGAATTAACAACTGGGCGTCTACACTACAAACTGAATTGTTTGCCATCCTAATGGCAATAAAGCTAACTTATGACACTGAGCTTGACTCTGTTATTATTACTGATTTTATGTCATCACTGAAGGCTCTTGACTCACATAATGACTAACAACATGTTCTTTGGAGAAGTCAGGTATAGGTACTCAAAAATCCGGTAAAAAGGAATTAATGTACAATTGCTATGGCTCCCATCACACATTGGATTACTCCTTCATGATAAAGTTGATATGTTAGCCAAGAAAAATACCTTCAATGAGAATGTAGTATATAACTTTGGTATATCTGTGTCTAGTATTAGGAATAATACTAGAAGAGAGGCAAATAATGGAACTGAATGTTATAGGAATGTAATTAGAAGCCTGAGTATATCTATAACCCACTATGATACCATAAATGTAGATAATTATGTTTATGGAGCAATTTGCAATGTGAACTGACTGAATGATGTTGTGGTGGCCAAGTTTAGGCTTGCTTACAAGTACTTCTGGCAGTTTGGGAGACACACAGATGATCAAACCAAATGCAAAGTATCTGCCAGCCTTATGTTCACTATCTTGAAAACTTATTGAAGTATATGGATAGTACAATAACCTGTGTGACATGTCTTGGTATCTTATTAATTAATGAAAATAAGATACCAGATATATTAAGCAAATTTCCTAAATTTGCTTGTAACAGATAAGTGAACTGTACATATAAATCCAGACGTAGTTCTGTTAACCCTTTTGGGGACTAGTTCCTAGGCCTTTTGTGCATCTATTTGCTTTTATGCTGCCCTCCACAGGATGGATATGGGGTGCACAATGAACTAGCTACTTCGGTGGCAAAATCTAAAAATAAAATCGTTTCCGGAGGTGATCGCCTTCGCCGCCTGCTCCTAGACCAGGCCTCCCGGATGCTAAACATGAAAATTTCATAGCTGAAGTAAAATACGAAAAATAAAATACATGAAATAATTACATGATACTAAGGTAAGGTTCCTGTGTACAGATACATACGTGACATGGCCTACGTTAATCACAGTAAGTCAAGTCTCGTCCGGTTTTATTAACGTAAAAACCCAACACCTTGAATAAAACAAGAAACAAGAGTGGAATCCATACTTACAGAATTGGCGAGTGGAGGAAATCAAATGTAAAACTCGCGAGGAGGGTCCCTTGTCAACTCCCACCAGGAGGATGGGGGTAGAGAGGTAACGATGCACGACCCTTATTCAAAAAGCATTTACCCATTTATACTACTACCACCATTCTTTTATGCGTCCTTATTTAACTAACGAACTTATCTCTCACAATCATACTGGGACTCAAATATTTCATTCATTAATTTGTTATCATCATTGAATGTCCCCATCACTTTTAATCAAAGGCCTTATATTAAATGTGTTTGCCCTGTATTTTGTATGAGAAGAGGCAGTTTGGATTTTTCCCAACTTCACCTATGGCTTATAACTCCCCCTGTCTCTCTTGGACTCTGTAAGATATACAGTATTTGAGCTCAACGGCTTCTAATTCTTTAGCCAAAGAAACTTTTCATCCTTCAGAGTGTCTGCTGCCTTAGAGGAGCTGTTATTCGTCGTCTTCACCTATTGAGGGAACGCCTCTCTCTTTTCAACCAGCTCCTTCTCGTTCGAAACTATGTTTCTAGTGCATACTTGTAATGCCACTGAGTTCGTTTTCTCGATATACTTGTTTGTCACATTGTCTTCTAGGCCTGTTTCAGTAAGCTCACAATTTATTAGCTCCTACTCGATATCTTTGTTGTTAAATTTGTGGAACATACCCTCGTAGCTGAGTTTGTTTTGTTGATTACGATCACAGGATATGCATGTCTCAACTTCTGTTAGGTTGTGATCAGTGTCTTCGACACTGTAATATTCTGAATCACATCTTCATTATTGGTGAATGTGAGGTGTAGGGTATTTTCTAGTCCGGTTGGTTCTGCTAACTGCTGGCTTAAGGCGAATTTATTGCAGTCAGTTGTGTATGACTGTTCATCCCAACTAGTTCCTGGGATTCTTTCTGCAATTATAGTCTTTGCTACATTCTTCCATTTTAGGCGTCTTAATTTGACTACTTACGTAGTTATGCATGCAGGGGCCGATTCATAACTCTCGATCCCGTATTTTTACCTTTATCCATAGATTTTATAAGGCTGAAAATGTTTCCTAATTACCTAATGGTTAAGCTTTGGCTGATAGTTATGTTCACTGGCTTCTTGCCCTCGCTTCTGTTATGTCGAGTCCGGGATGTAGCTGGCGAGTTATGAGCAAGGCAGGATAGTATAAACTGACATAGACTAGACTGTGGTTTATTGGCAATGAGTTCTTCCAGGTAGACAATGAATGAGTGTTAACCCAGGGCCAAGTCCATATGCCAGGAACAAGGGACAGTGTTATCCTCAGGGCTATCTTATAGTGAGGCCGAGGGCTAGCCACGCTGGCTCATTGCAGAGCCAGTCCTCTAGCGAGGCCTATGTAAAACAAACCTAGACATTATAAAATTACGGGGTAGGAATACTCAAACAGCCTCTCTCTACCCAGTTTATCCAATCCTTGGAGTATTGTGCATGTCATGATCATGTCTCCTCAATACTTCATTTCTAATGTTGCTAGTTTGAGTGACCCAGACTCTCAACTATGCATTCAGTTTTACTAGTGTTCAGTCTCTTAAGATTCTTAATACCCTGGTTAAACGACCACAATTAAAAATTAATTAAAAATTACGTGTTTACTCGTTTCTGGCTCTTATGCTGACTTTTCTGTTATGTGTTAACTTTTTTATGTACTTTTTTATGTGTGTTAGTAGTGTGTGTGTGTGTGTGTGTGTGTGTGTGTGTGTGTGTGTGTGTGTGTGTGTGTGTGTGTGTGTGTGTGTGTGTGTGTGTGTGTGTGTGTGTGTGAGTGTGTGTGTGTGTGTGTGTGTGTGTGTGTGTGTGTGTGTGTGTGTGTGTGTGTGTGTGTGTGTGTGTGTGTGTGTGTGTACTCACATAGTTGTGGTTGAAGGGATCGAGTCTTAGGTCCTGCTCCTGCCTCTTCACTGGTTGCTAATAGGTCACTCTTCCTGCTCCATGAGCTTTGCCATGCTTCTTCTTAAAGCTATGTATGGATCCTACCTCCACTACATCGCTTCCAAAAATATTCCACTTCCTGACTACTCTGTGACTGAAGAAATACTTCCTAACATCCCTGTGATTCATCTGAGTCTTCAATTTCCAACTTGACCCCTTGTTGCTGTGTCCCATCTCTGGAACATCCTGTCTCTGTCCACTCTGTCGATTCCTCTCAGTATTTTATATGTCGTTAACATATCCCCCCTATCTCTTCTGTCTTCCAGTGTTGTGAGGTCAATTTCCATTAACATTTCCTCGTAGGACATACCTCTTAGCTCCGGGATTAGTCTTGTTGCAAACCTTTGCACTTACTCTATTTTCCTTACGTGCATGGCTAGGTGTGGGTTCCAAACTGGTGCTGCATACTCCAATATGGACCTAACGTACACGGTGTACAGGGTCCTGAGCGAGTCTTTATTAAGATGTCGCAATGATGTTCTTAGGTTTGCTAGGTGGCTGTATGCTGCAACAGTTATTTAGTTGATGTGCGCTTCAGGAGATGTGCCTGGTGTTATACTCACCCCAAGATCTTTTTCCTTGAGTGAGGTTTGTAGTCTCTGGCCCCCTAGACTGTACTCCGTCTGCGGTCTTCTTTGCCCGTCCCCAATCTTCTTGGCTTTACATCTGGTGGAGTTGAACTCCAGAAGCCAGTTGCTGGAGCAGGCCTGTACCCTGTCAGATCCTTTTGTAGTTCTGCCTGGTCTTCGTCCGATTGAATTCTTCTTATCAGCTTCACACCATCTACAAACAGGGACTCTTCGGAGTCTATTCCTTTCGTCATGTCGTTCACAAATACTAGAAACAGCACTGGTCCTAGAAATGACCCCTGCAGAACCCAGCTCGTTACAGGTGCCCACTCTGACACCTCGCCACGTACCATGACTCGCTGTTGTCTTCTTGACAGGTCTTCCCTGATCCATTGTAGTGCCTTCCCTGTTATCGCTGCCTGTTCCTCCAGCTTTTGCGCTACTCTCTTGTGTGGAACTGTGTCAAACGCCTTTTTACAGTCCAAGAAAATGAAATCTACCCATCGCTCTCTCTTGTCTTACTGCTGTCATCCTGTCATAGAACTCCAGTAGGCTTGTGACACAGGATTTCCCGTCTCTGGAATCGTGCTGGCCGCCGTTGATAAGCTCATTCCTTTCTAGGTACTCCACCACTCTTCTCCATGACCTTGCTTACTATACATGTCAGTGACACTGGTCTGTAGTTTAATGCTTCGTGTCTGTCTCTTTTTTTTTAAATTAGGACTACATTTGCTGTCTTCTATACCACAGGCAGTCGCCCTGTTTCGATAGATGTGTTGAAGATTGTTGTTAGTAGTACACATAGCACCTCTGCTCCCTCCCTAAGGACCCATGAAGAGATGTTATCTGGCCCGACCGCCTTTGAGGTATCTAGCTCGCTTAGCAGCCTCTTCACATCTTCTGTGGTATGCATACTGTCCAACACTTGATGGTGTACCCCACCTCTCCGCCTTTCTGGAGTCCCTTTTGTTTCCTTTTCGAACACTTTTTTGAATCTCATTTTGAGTTCTTCACATACCTTGGGGTCGTTTCTTGTCATCTCCCCTCCTTGCTTCCTCAGCCTGATTACGTGGTCCTTGATTGTTTTTTTCCTCCTGATTTGGCTGTACAACAGCTTTGAGTCAGATTTGACTTTCCCTGCTATGTCATTTTCGTATTGTCGTTGGGCCTCCCTTCCTACCTGTGCATATTTATTTCTGCCTCTACGGATCCTCTCCTTGTTCTCCTGGGTCCAATGCCTTCTATAATTCTTCCATTCTCTAGCACACTTGGTTTTGGCCTCCCTACACCTTTGGGTAAACCAAGGGATCATCCTGGCAGGAAATTCTTCATGCCTGTGTAGTCCCCTTTCTTGTAGTTTGGCTTCATTCGTTCTGCACTTCCTGCTTCCCTCTCCACGTGTAACTTTACTATGTATTCGAAGCTCAGAACCACGTGATCACTGGCCCCAAAGGGGTCTTTCATATGTGATGTCCTCAGTATCTGCACTACTCAAGGTGAATTCTAGGTCCAGTCTCGCTGGTTCATTCTCTTCCCTCTCTCTCTCTGGTACTACCCCTTACATGTTGGTACATGAGGTTTTCCAGTATCACCTCCAGCATCTTAGCCCTCAACGTTTCTAGGCCCCCATGTGGCTCCAGGTTTTCCCAGTCGATTTCCTTTTGGCTGAAGTCACCCATAATCAACAGCTGCACCCTGCTCGCATGAGCCCTTTCGGCCACTTCAGCCAGTGTGTCAACCATCGCTCTATTACTCTCATCATACTCTTGCCTTGGCCTCCTGCTGTTCTGTGGTGTGTTATACATCACTGCAATTACCACCTTGGGACCTCCAGACTAAAGTGTTCCTATTATGTAATCTCTTCCTTCTCCTCTGTCTCCTCTCTGTAGCTCATCATAATCCCATCGGTTTTTGATGAGCAATGCCACTCCTCCACCCCTTCTGTTCCTTCTGTCTTTCCTCAGGATCTGATATCCCATTGAAAAGATGGCATCTCTTATCATTCCTGTGACCTTAGTTTCTGTGAGAGCTGTGATGTCCGGTGATGCCTCTCTGACTCTTTCATGTCACTCCTCCCACTTATTCGTTATTCCATCAACGTTGGTGTACCATACCTTCGGTTTCCTTTCCAACACTGTGTTTTGGGGGGTCTGTGACAGTGGGGGACTGGCAGTGTGCTGTTGGATTCTACAGAGTAGTGTGGGGTGGGGGCTGTAAGTGAAGATTGTGGTTTGTGTTGGGATAGCGTTGTGTGTATGTGTGTGTGTATGTGTGTGTGTGTGTGTGTGTGTGTGTGTGTGTGTGTGTGTGTGTGTGTGTGTGTGTGTGTGTGTGTGTGTGTGTGTGTGTGTGTGTGTTTTAGAGAGAGAGGTAGAGAGCCAGCCAGTGAGACAGGCAGGGATCGCTGATGCGTGTGGTCCACAGATGAGTATCGACCAGAAGAATCTGAATGAGTGTATGAAGCGAGAGTCCTACTCCTCCCTCTCCCACTCCATTCTGCTGTTTCTCCCCCTTTTTCACCACTTCCCTTCTAGTCACCCTTTTCGTCCCCTCTCCCCATCCCTCTTATCCTCCATCCAGTACCTAGCCTCTCCACCATCCTCCCCATCCCATGACCACCTTCCTGGCGTTCCATAATGAGAGGTTTCCTGCGTTACAAATAACGTGATATATAACACGATATTATATCCCGCTGTGGTCCACTGGTGACTTGGGTAGCTATTGTTGTCCATGTTCAGTCATCAGTCATATATATTACACGTAGCTAAAGTTTCCCAGGGCGGTATACTGTGATAATATTGTGTTTCTTTGGTTCCATTTTTTGTAATATATCCCGAATAATTTTTTTTATTTTTTATTAGTTTAATTCCTGATAAATAATTTGTGTAGGAAAAAATCTGTACTTTTTTTTTAAATTGGAGATTGTACATAGTTGTTAAGTTGTTGGATGTTTAAGGAACTCGTTAAGGTTAGGAAAAATGAGACAGGTTAAGCATAGATTCCTCTGGGTCTCAGTTGTGATTTTAAGGCAGAAGTAGGCGAACTTTTCTGGGTATTACCTCAAAACAAGTATGTGTACAGTGAAATTTCCCGCTAGATTTGAAAGTCCACAGAATCCGGAAAACACAAGGAGCATTCAAATTGAAAATAGTTTATTGAATCCATTTGTATGGAGAATATAGTCATACAAAATATGTATTATACGGGATAAAGCAACTTTAAAAATAAAACAAAATTAACTAAATAATAAAATGAAAAATATACTGCACTAAATAAAAAATAATAACAGACAAAAATTGCTAATGAATTTCATTGAAAAAATTTCACTTCAGGTTTTGGAGAAACCTGAAGAAACTAAAAGTTATTGGTTTGAAATAATTTGCTTCGCTTATTAAGTAAAAATTTTTTTGTATAATTTTATTTATATGTTTATTAAGCCTTCATTGTCCCCAAGATTTTTATTTTTACCCCAGCTGGGGTAATTTACCCCGGTTCCCCAAATAGGTTTCAGAGGGAGAGAAAGGACGATGTGAAGAATGCCTCTTTGTTTCACATATATTCAACATACATTGTATGTTTAAGTAATAGCGCAAACACACATCACCACCATTAATGTTTTCAAGACTTGTTATCTTTATCATAGAAGGACGCTGGTAGAACACGTCATATCCACGTTACAGATTCTTGGTATGGGAAGAACATCATCCTTTATGGAGAGGAATTTACTGATTGGACTGGGGAATCAGATGTAAGATGATCATGATGTTATAGCTAGCAGGAGAAATGAGGGAGATCGAGGAGTCAAGGAAGGATGAGCAATCAGTGGATGAATCTAATCAGAGCCAAGTGGCCGAGTAGTTAACGCACTGGCTTGTAACTTTCAGCACTCACTCGCCATAAATTCAACCCCACCATTTCTTGATTTATTCACAATTGTGTTACCACGATTTCGTGAGTTAGAGAGTGGTGATATGACTGGCATCGTATGGAAGTCGACCATCTGGGATGAGTCTGGTCGAGGACGTGATCAATAGCTATATTACATTTTGACCTCAATAATTATATAATTGGAGTCCCGATAACGTACTCGCATACTGGGAGTCCCGATATGCAAGTACTCTACCCAGTAGTTACTCTCAGTGTAACTGAGAGTTACTTGCTACAGTATATTGCAATTAATTAAATACAGTAACTGTAGAAAGTATTTAGAAAGTTGAAAGTAAACATAGATAAGAATAAGGTGATTAGGGTATCAAACGATTTAGAAAAAATGAATATCAGATTGGAGTGAGGGAGTATGGAAGAAGCGAATGTTTTCAGATATTTGGAAGTTGACTTGTCAGCGATGGGTTTATGAAGGATGAGCTTAACCATAGAACTGATGAAGGAAAAAAGGTGAGTGGCGCGTTGAAGTATCCATGGAGGCAAAGAAAGGAATGTACGAGAGTATAGTGGTACCAACACATTTATGGGTGTGAAGCATGGGTTGTAAATGTTGCAGCGAGGAGGCGGTTGGCAGTAGTGGAGATGTCGTGTCTAAGGGCAATGTGTGGTGTAAATATTATGCTGAGAATTCGTAGTGTGGAAATTATGAAGTGTGAAGTTACTAAAAATATTAGTCAGAGGGCTGAAGAGGGGTTGTTGAGGTGGTTTGGTCATTTAGAGAGAATGGAACAAAGTAGAATGACTTGGAGAGCGCATAAATCTGTAGGGGAAGGAAGGCGGGGTAGGGGTCGTCCTCGAAAAGGTTGGAGTTAGGGGGTAAAGGAGGTTTTGTGGTTGAGGGCCTTGGACTTCCAGCAAGCATGCGTGAGGGAGTTAGGAGTGAATGAAGACGAATAGTTTTTGAGACCTGACGAGCTGTTGAAGTGTGAGCACGGTAATATTTTGTGAAGGGATTCAGAGAAACTGGTTAGTCGGACTTGAGTCCTGGAAATGGGAAGTACAATGCATGCACTTTAAAGGAGGAGTTTTGGGATATTTGCATTTTGAAGGGAATTCTAGACTGTCGTATCTGAACACTTCTGCAAAGACAGTGATTATGTATGAGTGATGGTGAAAGTGTTGAATGATGATCAAAATTTATCTTTTCTTTTGGAGATTTTCTTTCTTTTTTGGGTCACTCTGCCTCGGTGGGAAACGGCCGACTTGCTAAAAAAAAATTGCATTCATGAATTATTGTATTTTATAGTCTCATATTTTGTCAGTAAATTACCGTAATTTTATTCTAAGTTTTTAATGTCTCCTATTTCTCTTGTAGTTATATATTTATTATCAACATACTGTAATTTATGTTTATTACTTATATTATATCCTTCATCGTACCAGAGTGGTGGAAGCAGGAGATAAACATTAAAGATTTCTGTGCCCCATTATAGAGCGTGAGTAATTTAGCAATTATTAATTAGTGGCTAATTTATTTAATAATTAAGCCAAACCGGAAGTCGTGGGGATCCAAACTTGCAATCTGACACAAACACTACAGTACTTCTACAGGCACCCTCTTCTACAGGTATTCCCTTCTACTGCACTCTTCGTACAGGTTGGGCATGTTTCTCATCACTTGGCTCCCCTTGTTTATCTGGTAATATATGAGTACCTGGGTGTTAGCCGACTATTGTGGTGACAAGACTATCTTCAGGTGCCCAGGGGTTTTCTATATCGTGTATGTGATGTAACATTAAACTGCTCGTTCACTGGTCGGGAGGACGTGCTTGTATGGACGTGATAGTATGGACGTGTAATGTACGTTGAATAAAATGTAACGTACTCTAGCATGCTACAAGAACTCAGGTAACTCACACAGCTCACAAGAACTCAGGTAACTCACATGGCACACAAGAGCTCTAACTCACACAGCTCATAAGAACTCTGGAAACTCACACAGGTCACAAGAACTCTGCAAACTTACACAGTCTCAGGAAAACTCAGATAACTCACGCAGTCTCAGACATGTTCTAAACTCACACTGGGTCTCAGGGAAGTTCAGGTATCTTGGTTGGAATTGAAAATATGATCTTACTCGTTCCGGGAGATTAAAGAGAAGGAAAAAAGGGTGAGAAAAGGTAAAGAAAAAGGGCATGATAAAAAAGGATGTTGACATTGGGAAGACGCAAGAATGTTGAATGGATAAAAGGGAAAGTAAAGAAACGATCATTTTAGTGATGGTACACAATGCCAACAAGTAGTTAAGACACATATGCAACATGTGCGATGAAGATATCCACTTGTTGCACATGTGTCTTGCAGATTATTTTTTTATTCAAATGTGTAGTTGAGTAGAGCTTTATCAAGTTAAGACATGATCTGCATACTACCTCTCTGATCATGAAGACGATGATAGACGAGAATCTATGTGTATTATTAAACGTATTTATGTCCACTGCAGTGCTACCCTGCTCTATATAATAGTTACACAGTTTTGTACAAGAGCTAGCTTTGTTTCCCTGCCATATTCCATCCTTTGAAAATCCATTCAGTCAGAGCCTGGAGACGTCAGTAGGGAGATGATATCTGCAAGCATTCCTCTATGGGTTCAGCAACTACAGCAACTTTAAAGGTTTCCTGACAACAGAACTGGAATTACTAGTACATGGAACCACAATTTTTGAGAATGCCATATCCCCATAAACGTGTGAGTGAAGGAAGGGAGGAGCAGAGGCGTCTGCCACAGTGACGTGTTAGTGTGTGTTTGTGCGCCTTCGACTCATAACCTAATGTCACTGGTTCAATCCGAGGAGGGAACAAGACGCATTAACAAGTCACAATACACTTGTTGATCTTCACCTAAGGACCACGGTGTCAGCCGACTGTTGTGAGTGGCTTCCTTTGAGGTCTTTATCTGTTTCGGCACTCAACGGAGCCGCCCTGACGCAGGCCTTCCTGTTGACTGCCTGGTTGAATAGGCTATTGCTGTTGGTGACCGTCCTGCCCAAATATCCCTGACACCCTAACTCATCTGGCAAACCTCGGTGGTAGTGATACAGTTTCCTCTTAAAGTTCTCAGTACTAGTTCCAGAAATATTTCTGATATCTGCTGATATCTGCTCGTAGCCGATTGAGAAGTCTAGGCCCCACGGATATTGATGATTGCTCGCCTATTGTGCCTGTGGCACCCATGCTTTCCACTGGGTCTACTTCCACATTTCTCAATAGTTGTGGTTATGATAGTGTAAAGATTTGGAACCAGGCCCCCTAGTATTTTCCATGTGTATATTACTGCGTTCCTCTCTAGCCTTTCTTCCAGATAATATATTTCTAGTTCGTTTAGACGTTTCCAGTATTTTAAACGTTTATTTGTTCTACGCTGGTGGTAATAGCTCTCTGTAGGATTTTTTCCAGTTCTGTTATTTCACTTCTTCTGGACGACACTGTCACCACTGAACAACAGTCTAAGCAAGACAACACAGGTGATTTGAATTGTTACCTTTGACGATACTTCTCTTGTTCTGAAAGTTCTCTTTATCCACTAAATCATTTTCCTGGCCTTCGCAGCAATTATTGTGTTCTTTATAAAGATAGGTTATCTGTTTTTATAAAACCCAGGTCTTTTACATATTTTGCTTTTTCGTTCTCTGTATCGACTCTCCTACGCTTTGTACACCGTTTCCCTCTTGAGTTCATAATTTTTTTCTGAATCTGAGGAATTCGAATGTGTCTCCCACTAAACATGTTGTTTTCCACCGCCCACTGGAAGACTTTATATGGATTTTTTTTTTAAGATTTTCTGTCTCCTCTACAGAGGTGACCTTCTGTGTCATCTGCAAAGGATGATGCTAAGCTGTGGTTTATGTCGATATCCATTTAATAGCATACCTTACACAGCGCTAGTCTCTGAAATGAGCCGAGTTAGTGTTACAAACTGCTTTCTGTCAGGCCATGAGTCCATCTCTCAATGTGTCATCAGTCTCTTCCAGCAACTGTAACAAAGTAAAGAGATTCTCTTGAGACAGTCATATAATCATTTCAAAATATCACCTTAATCAGTGACAAAGGCGATAGAAAAAAAAGGCTTTAAACTTTAATAAGACCTTGAGGTAATGTTCAGAATAATAATCAGATCTTGTACATACATAAATTACTGGATATAACTGAACAGTCGTAAGGAGAGTGATGACATAGTACTGGCCTAACACTGCTACCTGGTTACCTGAAGGTTATTCAGGGGGTCAACGCCCCCGCGGCCCGGTTCATGACCAAGCCTGTCGATGGATCAGGGCCTGATCAACCAGGCTGTTACTGCTGGCCGCACGAAGTCCAACGTACTAGCCACAGCCCGGCTGATCCGGCATTGACTTTAGGTATCTATCCAGCTCTCTCTTGAAGGCAGCCAGGGGTTTATTGGCAATTCCCTAAAGCTTGATGGGAGGCTGTTGAACAGTCTTGGACCCCGGACACTTATGGTGTTTTCCCTTAGTGTACCACAGATAAACCACTGTGTGAAGTAACAGGAGAAGTGCCAAGCCAGATTATCGAAGACCGACTTACACCTGCAGTCCCGCTCACGGGCTATCTTGTCCAGTTTGTTGCGGAGGCCAGTATGTCAGAATCCATCACGCAGGTACTCCTCGAAGGCTACCTGGCCAAGTCTGTAGTAGAGGCTAGTGTGCCAGAAACCATACACAGGCTCTCCTCTTCCGGGACATGGTATATATGTAGTAGAATTTAATATATCAGAAGAAGTACTCGTGCTCAGGGCCTGGCTTGCATGTGGCAGCGACCAGCACGTCAGGAGCCCAAGGAAAGTTCTCAGTACCTCCACACAAGAACTATCGAAGCCAGAAATATTAGTTCCGTTATTGTAACACAGTCTACCAGTGCCAATTGACAAGGAGGTAAGCTGTACAAAATATTAAACACACCTCCCAAAAATATAACTGAATGCAGGAGGTGTGTGTGTGTGTGTGTGTGTGTGTGTGTGTGTGTGTGCTGGTCAGCATCATTGTAAGAGGTCAGAGACCTCTAACTCCATACAGGTCCATTGATCAACTAACAAGCTGCTAGTCACTCTCGTACGAGCAAAGCGCCAGTCACTTGGCGACCATGGGTGATGACGTACACTCGGACAGTACCACTAACAGTTTAATGGCACTGGTCAAAACGAAGGTCTAAGTTCAAGTTTAAAAACAGTTGCCGCTAACTAATTTTGGTACGCCGAATTCAAACCTTAACTTAGTTTTGTGTCAACAATTACAGTTTCTGTGAAATAGAAACCCATCCTCAACCAAATTTCTTGTCAGCTGTATAATTGTCTACTGATAATAATAATAATAATAATAATAATAATAATAATAATAATAATAATAATAATAATAATAATAATAATAATAATAATAATAATAATACACGGTACAAAAGGAGGGTTCCAGAAATCAGAACCTGATTATCAAAAATAGATTCCAGGACACTATTACAACACGTACTGGAAGTGTACAATAACCTGTAAAGTGGCCAATAACCTGTAAAATAATTCTGGTCTCACGGGACTGTTTAATTAGCTGTTAATCCCTGCATAAAAAATCCAAAGGGGATCTGAACCCATTTAGAAAGAGATTTCAAGCTCCAGCCCGAGAATCTGCATTAGCATAGTTTTCTGCACGACAGAGGAAATGGATATATTTTAATAAATGAAATCCCCAGTGTAAAGTGAAATCAGATCCTATACATGACAGCTACAATTTGTTTTGCAGTCCTGTCAAGTCCAGCCGTGAATGTGTGTGTCTTACATTCCTGTATGACGGTGTCTACCTACGCACATACAACTGGGGGTACACACGCACACACATACACACACACACACACACACACACACACACACACACACACACACACACACACACACACACACACACACACACACACACACATTGAATACATTCTGAAGGATATATCTCTCTTAATGTGTATGTAATGAGAGCAACTGTGTGTGCGCATGCAGAAAAGTGTATATACCTTGGTATAAGTACACTTGGGGTTCACTTAAGCTCGTGTTGATTACGGAAGCATCCTTGACTGGTAGTGTACAGGTTATATACAGCCTTAACGACCCTCGTGAGACCGATAAACATTGAACCTAGTAAACCAATCAGTCTGAGACACATCGTACACGTCCGTTCGTCCGTGTTTTCCTACGTAAATAACGAAAAAAGGCACAATACCGTGGAGAGGTATATAGTTTGTCACACGCACGTCTGTCCGTGTTTTCCTACGTACATTGAGGCGGAGCTTAAAGCGTGTTAAACGCCTGTTTGTCCGCATTTACCTAGCAAGAGTATATGGCGTGTCACACTCGTCTGCTCATGTTTACCTACATACATACAGGACGGGATATACAGCTTACCATACGCCTTTCTATCCGTATGAATCTATGTACATAGAAGTCGGGGTATATTGCGCCACACGCCCGTATATCCGTTTTTACCTACGTACGCAGAGGCCGAGAAGGGGGGATACAGCATGTCATGATCGTTTGTCTGTGTCTACCTTCGTATGTGTGATGTGAAGAAGTTTTCATGCCACTATCCTTTTTTGTTCGACTTATCCTATTGGCGGGTTGGCGAAGCCAACCCGCCAATGTTCATCCCGGAGGCTCTGGTCCAGCTCTTACAAAAACAACAGGTTGTGTGTCATAACACACCTGTTGGGGCATCCCTGGTGCCATAATCATCGTTGCTTCTCACCGTAGCCTGTGAGGACCTAAGTGGGCAACGCTGCCGTTTTCTTACCTTGTGTGAAGGGTGCCAGAGGGAGGGTGCCAGCAGAAGTGTGCCAACGGAAGGGTGATAGCAGTTGAGTGACGGTAGCACCATCCTGGGTCGTCCATATTTACCTGTTTCACTTCTTCATTGAGGTGAGCAGTAAACCAGGCTTCGAGTCTCCACAGCCTCTTCCAATCTCTCTTAATTCTCCCTTCCCTTCTAGCTTCCAGTATACTTCACTCTTTTTCCGGTTCCCACCAACCACTTTCAGTATCTCTGTCTGTCTTTCTGTTTGTCTCTATCTCTTTCTCTCATCCCCCTCATGATCGGCAGCAGAACCTGGAGATATGATGGGTCCCGGGTATTGAATAGACGGAGGCTGAGGCGAAGACTGCTGTATGGAGTTCACTGTGTAGAGGACTTATTCCACATTGACTTCGTGAGATACATACATTAGCATGTTCCTTGAAAGGTGGCAGGCCAAGTGGGCCTTACAGACGAGCAACAAGTTAAACTGGGTTTTACAGGACGTGAGTGTTTGATCCTCTCTCTGTCAGCAAGAATCTTCACTGTGAGACACCTCTGTTTTGTGGATAGGTAATTCACTTTGCCCATACCTAACTGCCTGCAGGTTCTTCTGCTCTCTTGTACTTGTGGCGTTCTGCAGGTGAACGTGGAGCACATTCTCTTTCTCCACAATATAGACATCTTCGCTAAAGTCATTTTTTTTTTTTTGCAATTGTTGGTGTACCTGTAGAGACCTCAGGTGGATCTTTTAAGTGGTTTAGTGTTAATGTTTTTATATTTATTTAAAGTGTTGTAGATTATTTGAACTTGATTTTTTGTGTGTACCATTTAGCGTAAAGGGTTTCAGCTTTATTTTGTATTTTTTTTTTTTTGGTACGTTGTGTATGACCTTTTTTTTATTAGTAAAAAGCTCCTCATAGGTCAAAGAGCTATGCAAATTTTACAGCTAACTCTCTCTCTGTGTCTCATATTCTCTCTCTCTCTCTCTTTCTCTCTCTTTCTCTCTCGTCCCTCCTCCTACCCGAGTTTGCTTGCGCACTGAGCCAATTAGTTTCAAGTACCAGTTGACGTCTGACAGAGACCTGACACGGCCTCTGTATCAGGCGTACATTACGTATTACGCTTTATTGTATTACATTTAATGTATTTTCTATTGCTGTATTTCCTATGAATTCATTAAGTATTAAAATCTAAAGCACATGTTGCATGCCTCAAGAAATCGTAATGACACGATTGCAAATAAACCATACCCCCGGCCGGGATTGAACCCGCGACGGGCTGGAGTTTTGAGACTCTATGACCGCGGGTTCAATCCCGGCCGGGGGTATGGTTTATGTTGCATGCATTTGCTCTGTTCTCTCTTTGTAACCCACACGTACTGGGTTGAAGTTTGGAGGAGGGTGGCAGAGTCAGGGAAGATATGCATGCAAACGCTTTCTATTGATGGCTTATAAGTCGTTCCATCAACTACAGGGGCAACAAATTACGAGAAGCGGTTGCAAATGTTTGCAATTGCTTCTCGTGTAGACCTAACCAGCGTGTCGTTCGACAAAGGCTTTATCAGCTTGTTTGTATCGCTCATTTTGTGGGGATTCTGCCCACAAAGTGAGTGTTCTCGCATGGGCTGAGAGATTGCTCCGCCTGGGTCGTGTGGGTATCTATGAGGGTATTTGCGTTTTCATCTTGGTAGAGATGAAGAACATTTCCACCTTTTTTTCATTATTCGTCATTATATTTACACATTTCTAGGCTAAACTGAGACGTAAAGATCCGCTTGAAAAAATAAATAGTTATTCATTTTCCATTTGCCTAAGCCGGTAGAAGTGCAAGAGGAGGGCAAAACGTGGAGAGGAAAGGGGAGCCGTGCAAGAGGAAGGAAAAACGTGCAAGAGAAGGGTGGCAGGGAGTGCGTGAAGTTCTTCCCTGATCAACAGAAGCCGTGTACCGACCTCCTCCAGCTTAACGAGACGACGAACCTGACTTCAAGTCCTCTCCACACTCGCTTTTCCTTGACGAGTGCAAGCCTGGTCGACCCAGTGACTTGGTTACCCTCTCTCATAGTGACTTGCATTCTGAGTTGCCTAATGACCTGGTGAACGGTTGACCTAGTCATTAGGTATTCCTGTGAAAGGGGATACTTGTAAATTGGCCCGAGAACATTTTTTCCAAGACGCTTCTACCATGCTCCAAATTTTCATTCTAATTGATAACTGGAGAACGCCTTTTCGGGTCAACTTCAAACTTACGAGGCTTATTTATGTTAGTAACACAAAGGTTGGAATTGTGATTGGAAAGTGTAGCTTCAAGTTTGCTAATTTTAGAAAATAAATTAATTATGGGGAAATAATAGTTAACTCCCATAAAGACCAACGATATAAACTCCTCAAATTTATTTCTCTTATTCTCTCATTAAAATAACGCTCAGAATAATCTCAAATTAAAACAAAAAAGTATAAGTTAATTCACGATATTTGTTTTTTTTTTCCTTTGGTTGGTTAACGGATTTAAAAGCCTAATTACTCTAGGGTCATTAAGGCTACATATAATCTTTTCACTACCAAACAACAGTAATTTAATCCGGAAAATAGGGATTGTATATTTTATTTTATAAATGTCTTAAGATATACACATAATTTGGCACACATGATTTTTATAATAATATAAATAATTCTTTAAACAAATTATCTTTAAATTAAAATGAATTTTTAGGACTTTAAAACACTAAGTACTTTTTCATGGTGGTAAATTTAGTGCTAATTTCTCAAATTCATTATTAAATATTTGCCTTAAAATAAGCACCGGTTTTTCCTTTGAGCAGCACCAAGCACTATGTAGCTTGTGATGTCTAGCCTGTGAGACCTGATCAAAGTAATACTGTCGTTATATAGGCTACTTCGATTTTTTGATAGTTTTCTTTATATTTAGTATCTCACAAATGGTTTATTAGAACGTTTATAAACCTGAGCATTGGCTGGCTTCTCTTGGCACATAATGCTTTTATTGGGAATTTATTTTTCTTATCAGTAAAATCTTACAATAAATCTTATTAAAACTGTGATTTTTAATAATTTTCAACTTTTCGTTTTCCCTGATTATGCAGAAAGTTGAAAGATTAAACAAGACATGATATTCTTCTGAGGTTATAACATATTTAGGTAACCCTGAAGGGGAAACTTAAAGTGTTTAATTTTTTCTTTATCTTCATCCCACGAAACATTCGTTTATGTCTTCAGAATGAATTATCCCATCAACTTCAACTCTTTAACGTTGGCTCACCTGTACAGGAGTAAGGCTAAAGCTTCGTGAAACTATTAATGTGTGTAGGCATCCTGTGAACACTGTTACAAAGCTAAGTCCAGGTTTCTCGGAATGGATCGATAACTTTCAAAAGTCTCTTCTGCTTGGCTTCATTCATTCAAAATGGTGTATCCTAATTCGTCGAGGGCGCAGAGTAATATTAAAGTGTGTAGGTGCGCATCTGCCAGTTTTGAGTGTAAAATAATGCGATTTTTCCCCACTAAATGTTTTAAACAATTCATTGTAGTTCTTCTAAATGGCTTCCATATTTAATGCCTGATAGGCCTTACACACAGGGTACTAAGCAGTAAACTTATTTTGTATATATGCAGATTTCTCAATGTACTGAAACAGTTTAAAAGAGAAAGTGGAACTGATGGAATTACTGTGTTAACTAATGTACGCCTTACTGGCGAGTTTTCGCAATGTTCTCGTGGTTAGTTGGCTGTAATGGTCTGAATGTGATTTTTGTGAAATAAATTGTGAGATTGATCTCTGTTCGATAACAAAATAATCTCTCTTCTGACTGGCTTCCAAACATGAGCGCTGGTGTAGTCTACAAGAAGGATGATAATCTTTGTGTTAACTCTGTTTAAGTACAAATTTGAAATTTTACTGGCATTGTGGAAAAAAAACTTGAAATTGTTGGATTTAGAACAATTACTGAAAAACACCTTTTCTGATGGGTTGAAATTTTCAGAGTTGGTGGGATTTATTAAAAGTTATTAAAAGAAAATTTGGTATTCACTTCGAACTAAATAAATTATAATTTACCATTATTATTAAATAAATTAGTTTCCATGCTGGTTTTCAAACACTAACTGCTGGTGTATCATAATGAATAGTATTCATGAACTGAATACAATTCATTATGATACACCAGCAGTGTAGGAGCCATTTTGCCAATTTTATTGAAAAAAAATAAAATTGAACCTTCTCACAAGAGAATATAGAATATTTTTCTTGTAGAATTTTTAGAGATTTTAAATACACTATCACTGAGAAAACCTGAGAAATGTAGGAACCTTGAGTTTTTATAACCTTTTCTAAATTTCACTAATTTAGTAACGCCTTAATTATTGTATTTTTTCTAAGATTTTAATGCAGTGCCAACATGTAGTGTGTGTTATTCTCTTCTACTAAATTCCTCCATGGCTGTCGCTTAGAATTTCAGAACGCCTTTTCCGATCAGCTTCAAATTTTCAACCAAGGTGAACTAGGGAAAAGTTCGTGAAACAATTGTCATATGAAAGTTCCCTCTGATGGATTTTATGCAGAGCATTCCTGATTTTGGTATCCTGGCAATAATTTTAGAAAGTCTCTCCTGATCAACTTAATATCTCCACAAAGGATATCCAACTTAGAAGTAGGTTGGTAATGTTAGCTGGACGCATATTTGTTTTGACAAGTTTACTATCAAAATGCTATAGCATTATTTATCTTTCATTAACTAGATTTTGCCTTTTTCTCAATGGCATCAGTCTTTATTGACTGATGCATCTTTGTGGAGGCAAAAACATTATCCTTGGAAGCAAAGAAGGAAATGTATGGGAATATAGTGGTACCAATGCTCTTATATGGGTGTGTAGCATGGGTGGTGAATATTGCAACAAGGAGAAGGCTGGAGGCAGTGAAGATGTCATGTCTGAGGGCAATGTGTGGTGTGAATATAATGCAGAGAATCTGTAGTTTGCTGATCAGAAGGAGGTGCGGGGTTTCTAAAAGTATAGTCCAGAGGGCTGAGAAGGGGTTGTTTAGGTGGTTCGGACATTTAGAGACGATTGAACGAAACAGAATGATTTGGAGGGCATATAAATTTGTAGTTGAGGGATGGCGGGATAGGGTCGTCCTTAGAAAAGTTGGAGGGAGAGTGTAAAGGAGGTTTTGTGTGTGTGCGAGGGGCTTGGAATTCTAGGAAGCATGCGTGAGCGTGTTAGATAAGAGCGAATGGAGACAAATGGTTTTTCATGACTTGATTTGGTGTCGAAGTGTGAGGACAGTAACATATATGAAGGGATTCAGGGAAACCGGTAGCTGAACTTGAGTCCTGGATGTGGAATGTACGTTGCCTGCTCTCCGAAGGGGGATTTAAATTTCTTTAGATTTTGCCACCGAAGTGGCTAGTTTATTGTGCACCTCATATCCATCCTGTGGACGGTAGCGCAAAAGCATATGGATAAACAAAAAGCCTAGGAACTAGGCCTGAAAAGGGTTAACCTGTGTACATCTGGATTTATATATACAGTTCACTCATCTGTTAGAAGCAAATTTAGGAAATTTACTTTATATATTTGGCATCTTATATTCATTAATAAGATATCCTGACATGTCACATAAGTTATTATACTATCTCTATATTCCTCAATAAGGGGACAGTTAAGCACATTGTGTTCAAGACAGTGACCATAGGGCTGGTCACATACTTTGTATTTGGTTTGGTTACCACTTTCCTGTCTCCCAAACTTCCAGAAGTGCTTATAACCAAGCCTAAGCCTGGCCACAACAACATAAGTCAGTCTGTTCACATTGCAAGTTGCTCCATGAACGTACTTATCTACGTTCATGTTATAGTGGGTTATAGATCTACCCAGACTTCTAATTACATCATTATAACATTCAGTTTCATTATTTACTTTTCTCCTAATGTTATTCCTGCAAGACCAGGTAAGACAGGTGTACGCGTGCGTCATGCCTCACGTACTCGAGTGCTCCCCCATGACGATGCTTTTCCATGAGGTACTGTCTCACCTGCCCTCCATAGGTTCAGAGCCAGAGGGACCTACAGGTAACACACGACGCCCAGCAATACAGTGACAGTGATGCCACCCAACGATACAGGGAGACCCCTCAGGCCATTCTGTGGTAAAGATCCTTTTGACTCCCAGCTCCTGTAGGATCATGAAATCGGCCAGATCTTGGAGGATTTTGATATCGCCAAGTTCTTAGAGGACCTTGATATCTCCCAGCTCATGGTGGATATTGATACAATGATGACTGCTCACAACTTGAGGGAACAGGACCGGAGAAACTGAAGACCCATATTCAACCATGTGCACTCATATAACCCTGTACACTAATGTACTACCACGTGCACCTACTTTTTCAGTAACGCATTTTTCATTGATAGTGATGTAAAAAAAATATTTTTGAACCAAATTTAACTTTAACACCTCTCCTAACATAACGTAACCTAACCTACTTAAACATCTCTCCTAAGGTACCTTAACCTAACCTAATATTTTTTAGCTAAATTTTGTTATATATAGAGTAGTGTGCAAATGAACCCTTGTACACTAATTTACTACCATGAAATGCCTTGTACACTCATGTACATCCACGGTACAGATCCATTCTCTCATGTCTAGGCCAAAATTTGCCACTCACAGCAAATTTGAGAGTGCTATTAATTATAGAATATTATCACAAACTGATGTACTGTGTGTGGTTGAAAATTTATTGGTTAATGTACTTTTCTGGTAACCAACTGGGCTATTAAGGTCCTTAAGGACCTTGAAAGGATTAAAGGTCCTAAGGACCTTGAGTCTTTTTTCTGTGTCCATTTCTCTCGATTAGTGTAGACTAAACTATGCTTCATAAACCTTGCTAGCATTTATCGTGCTCATCATTTTAATTTTTTGATGTTTCTCCCTCAGATCTCTGCCGGTGAAGGGATCATGATACGAGGAATTAGATGCAACCCTCATCTTGCATCAACCCTGTTTATCTCTCATTCTTCCGGGTTTAGCTCATTAAGGCTACTTACTGAGAAAGAGAGAGAGTATAGGTAAAACCCTTGTGGTGTGAGCAGGAAAGTGGGGATAGGGAAAGAGTAGATTGGCTAGAGGAAGGTTATGAGTAGACGAGATAGTGCCAGGGCTTAACCCAGCATCAGTCGCTCGTGGGCGGACTGGAGAAACAGGAAGGGTAGTCCGAAAACGAGAATACATCGTTCTTAGTTCTTAGATCCACTTAGATACGTATGTGCGAAATGCCTTTGGTAATAAACACTCCATCCTAGCAGTCTTTTTTGATCTCGAGAAGGCATATGATACCACTTAGAGGGATAACATCTTAGCCCAGGCTCACTTCTTAGGCCTCCGTGGTAATCTACCAACCTTCCTTGATGCTTTCTTATCTGAGAGACATTTTCGCGTCCGTGTTGCCGCCTAGCTTTCCGCAGACTTTGTTCGGGCCGAGGGAGTCTCACAAGGGTGTATCCTTAGTACTACCCTTTTTCTCTTGGCTATAAATGACCTACCTTCTGTTCTTCCATCGCATATTTGTTCGTCACTTTATGTGGATGACTATGCTATAGCTTACGCAGTTGCTGACTGTTGCCTGGTAGCGGCAACCCTTCAGGATGAGGTTGACCGAGTTTCCCATTGGGCTACTTCTCATGGATTTAAATTTTCTAGTACGAAAACACATTTCATTACCTTCACTAGACGTCCTCTTGTCCCAGATATTCCATTGTATTTACACGGCTCACGTATTCCAGAATGTGATACGGCCAAGTTTCTTGGCCTTCTCTTCGATCGCCGGTTGACATGGAAACCTCACATTCCTCTCTGAAGGCAGTTTATCATGGTCGGCTGAATCTCCTTAAAATCCTTGCACATCATTCATGGGGAGGAGATCGCCAGATTCTCCTCTGTTTGCATTCCACCCCAGTCTTGTCCAAGCTGGGTTATGGCGACCAAGTCTATTCTGCGGCTTCTCCTACAACTCATTCTAAGTTAGATCCCCCTTCATAATCAGGGTCATCGCTTATGCTTTGGTGCCTTTCATTTATTCCCTGTTGAAAGCCTCTAAGCTGAGGAGAATGTTCCTCCCTTAGCTGATCGCCGTGATGCTCATTGCTTTCGTTACTTTGTGAGCTCTCATGACCTTCGTGTTCCTTCTACGTATAGGTTGGTCTGAGACGTTAGTAGAAGCCCATAACATACAAAAACATACAAGATTCCCTCAGCGCTTTACAAGCCATTAAACAATTTGATTCTCCTCATCCATTGGCCCTTCGTATTCAGCTATGGTTGTCCCGTGTGGCAGAAACAAAGACATCGTTTTCTGTTGGGTCCCTGGACATGTTGATGTGCAGGGTAATGAACAGGCAGATGCTGCTGCGCGGTCAGTGGTACAGGATCTTCCGGTTTCCTACAGAGGTACTCCGTTCAGGGATTATTTTACAGTCATCTCTGCCCATCATCGCGGCTGTTGGCAACAACTGTGGTCGGACATGCACCATAACAAATTGCACTCTATTAATAAACCGCTTTTAGGTTTGTTGCCATCGTCTTACCACCGTTGCCGTACTCGGGAGACTGCACCCTCCCGTCTCCACATCGGCCATACTCGCCTTACCCATGGGTATCTCACGGAACGACACTCTGTTCCTCTCTGCGAGGTTTGTCGAGTCCCTATTTCGGCTCTTCACTTTCTTGTGGATTGCTCGGTTTACCAGAGAACTTGCAGGATTTACCTCCAATGCTGCCGCCGCCCTACCGCTCTTACCTTGTCTTTCCTTCTTGCAGACGGTCCTGCCTTTGACTTGCAATCACTTTTTGACTTTTTGTCTTTACTATACGAACTATATGAACTTTGATTCATAACCCTTAGCGTCCCTTTCAGCCCTTTTCTCTCCTCACCTTTGCTCCCCTCTCCACCTAGCTGTTTATTGCCCATGCACTATTTTCTGTCCCTCAACACTGTATGACCCTTGTCGGTTTAGCGCTTTCTTTGATTATAATAATAAATGTCAAAAGCCATACACAGGTATGGTAGAATTGTAAACATTGGAGTCAGAGTTCACATTATATAGATTCCCTCTGATATTGATCTTCAACAGCAGGATAAAACTGATGAATTGGGTGCAGAACAAACCTTCAAGCAGGAAGTAGATTACTACTTTGGACTATCTTCTAATAGTTTCAGAACATCAATACAGAATGATAAAAGATGGACTGACACCAGTCAGTCCATCTTTTATCATTCTGTCATGCCTGAGGAGGACATGTTTATGAGGCATTCAGTAAAATCAGCAGACTGCTGGATGTCATCACTGTCTACATCACCAGTTGATGTAGACAACTATATATGAGGAAGAGAAGAGGAACTATAGACAAACCTTGTGTTTTTACGTGCTGGAATGAGAGAAAAATAATCAAGTGAGAAACAATTTACTTACAAATTTTAAAGAAATATTGAAGACTAAACTACAGCAGCACATTACCATTCTAGAAAAGTACAGTGCTAGTCACGGCATTATGCCGGGTAAGAGCCCTGGCATAATGACGTGACTAGCACTGTACTCTGTCTGTACCTAGTCAAATTCATCCAAATCTTGGTAAAATAATGGCTATCATAAATTATTCATATCTACATATTAGCTACGAAGTTATGCTTATGGGACTGAATTAAAGTCTGCATAAGCATATCGTTAGCTTGTAAATAGTTCATTACCACTGTAATTTGCTTACCTCAGAAAACTTTGGAACCAGTTCACTGGGCCATTATGAGTCTCTGTAATATTTCGACCACTGCCTACAGATGGGCATGGGGGTATATAATAAAACAATTTATACTAACTAACCTTCAAAGGTAGAGTGATACTCTGACTCTAACTAAAGAGCAGAGCAGGTCACTATAACTGGCTTAATACACACTCCAGGCTTAAGTTACTCTCCTTCCTGCTGGCTTAATTAATACACACTGCTGGCTCACGTTACTCTCCGTCCTGCTGGCTTAATACACACTGCTGGCTCACGTTACTCTCCCTCCTGCTGGCTTAATACACACTGCTGGCTCACGTTACTCTCCCTCCTGCTGGCTTAATAAACACTCCTGAGTTATTGTACTCTTGATAAAGCTTTACAGTGAAAGAAACACAACTGGACAAAACTCTACAACAGAGCTGACTATGGCTTCATTAGTCTCTACACTGAGCAAAACATGACTTTATGAAGCTCTACACAGAACAAAACATGACTTGGTTCACAGAGCAAGTCATGACGTGATAAAGCTCTTCACAGAGCGAGACTTGATAAAGCTTTACACAGAACAAAACGTGATTTGATGCAGGTCTACAGTGCACCAGAATGAGCTCATATAGCTTTACAAATGGCGAAATATAACAAAGCTATAGACAGAACGAAACATGATCTCCCACAGAGCGGAAAGTAGCCAAACTTTAGAAAGAGCAGAAACATCACTTGTGTTGAGAAATGGTTTACCAGCTTAGGTTAAAGATTAAATATAGGGGGTACTTAGCTGATAGGACAGCTATCGCCCACACAGCCGCCCCTGCAGGCGAGGTCTTGAGAAGCTGTCTTATCCACTTCACAATGGGCTGTAATAGAGTATATTATGTTAATAATAATTTACCCCTAGTTGGTGTTATGTCAGCATATTTCATTCACTGATTGCTGACAAACTTACGTGTGTGGACTCAAAAGTCCGCACCTCACTGCCGACTATAGGTTGATTACAAACTCCTTGCGACACAAGAACTGCACAGTCCTCCATACTACAAGAAATTTGTAACCCACCTTGCTCTTGTAGCGTGAGCTATGGTGTTCTTTACACCCTCCACAGGTATCCGTGACTTAATAAAAGCTGAAGTGTCCTTGGATGTCCACGTCTTCCAAAGTCTAGGAATATGCATACTGGTACACTATGTTCCAAATGGTTTGTCTTTATTGCTCACAATCTTATCACTAAAGAAGCTGATCACACTTCTCTGCAAGTGTTTATTGTGTTTTGTGAGACACTTTGTTCACACTAACGCACGGATCAGTGTTCTTTGTTGGTTATCCTGGCGTCAGTGTGACTCTCAGTAGGGTGAAAAGTAATCTGACCTCACAGCCTCCTACGCCGCTGCAATGCCCCTAGAACATATAGGAAAAGCTGACCTAGTACATTTTGCTTCCTTGCCAAACTTCCTCCATGAAGCAAAGCAGAATGCTTGATTCTTGCTGTCTTAAGCATAGAGAACAATGTACACTATCTTTACCATGGTAATAAAGTGGGAGCAGGATTTTCCTTAATTGTCCTGCTAAGGTAAGAGATGGACTGTCTCTTATTAAACTACACTTTGCAACACTGGACTCTTGCAATAAGCGGCGGTCGCTTGACCACATCACATACTCGTATTGCATCTGGGATCAATTACTTGCTGTAGCAGTAAATAAGATGCTTGCCCCTTCTGAGAGAGTTGGGCCCCTCAGGGCTGAAAGGGGCTGAAGAGGGCTGATACCCCCCTCCTGGAGAAAATTTCTCCACAACTTGATAAAGCTCTACACAGAGAGAAGTAGGATTGATAAAGCTCTACACGGTATGAAACATGGCTTGATACAGCTCTTTACTGAGTGAAACATGATACAGCTCTACTCAGAGCGAAACATGTCTTGATACAGCACCGCACTGAGCGAAACATGTTTTGTAATAATGTTGGTAGAATTACCGACAATATGTAAAGTAAAAGGACACAAGTGCAACTAATGTGACATTTTATTGTGGCAACGTTTCGCTCTCCAGGAGCTCTTGGAGAGCGAAACGTTGCCACAATAAAATGAAACATGTTTTGAAACAGCTCTGCACTGAGCGAAACATGTCTTGATACAGCTCTACACTGAGCGAAACTTGTCTTGATACAGCTCTACACTGAGCGAAACTTGTCTTGACACAGCTCTACACTGAGCGAAACATGTCTAAATACAGCTCTACACTGAGCGAAACATGTCTAGATACAGCTCTACACTGAGCGAAACTTGTCTTGATACATCTCTACACTGAGCGAAACTTGTCTTGATACAGCTCTACACTGAGCGAAACATGTCTAGATACAACTCTACACTGAGCGAAACGTGGTCTCGGTTAACGTCTAGGTTGCAACCTTTCTCTCTCACCAACATTGCTGGGTTGCCAAAAGTCGTTTTGGTAACCTCAAGACTTTGTCGTATTTTATTAAAGCAAATAAAGGAGAACTGAGGCAAAAATAAAAGGAAGGTAACGTATAGCGGATAATGCTTACTATTATTATTATTATTATTATTATTATTATTATTATTATTATTATTATTATTATTATTAATTTTATTATTATTATTATTATTATTATTATTATTATCAGTAGTCGATTTTTCCACTGAGCGGTGTATCCGGTTTAGGGGCCTTCCACTGAGCGGTGTATCCGGTTTAGGGCCTTCCACTGAGCGGTGTATCCGGTTTAGGCCTTCCACTGGGCGGTGTATCCGGTCTAGGACCAGCAGCTGGAGGGTCACCTTTTCACACCTAGGTGTTACTTCCGGTTTTGACCATGACCTCGCCCTCGAGACTACCTCACCCTTGACCCCCCCAACCAGTACCCCCGCCCCACGACCCCCCCTTCGCGACTTATTTTTTAAACATTCGCACAAAAATAAGACATACACAAAAATACCACAACACTTCCACCAACATCTATAACATAACATGAGCACTATAACATATCACTATCACAAAAAAAATAATACACAAACACCCACATATTATACATTTCAATTGGAAATTTAAGACATGAGACATACACACCAAATCTAAGACATTCACCTCCAACTAAGACATACACATCACCCTTAAAACTTCCTTCCTTATTCATTCCGCATATCTCCTAGAGCTGTTTTAACCCCGACGGATCCACCACGACGTAGGAGCCAGAGTGTAGTAGGTGGTGTTGGAGTGGTGATGGTTCCTCTGGCTCCTACGTCGTGATGGAACCGTCGGGGTTAAAACAGCTCTAGGAGATATACGGAATGAATAAGGAAGGAAGTTTTAAGGGTGATGTGTATGTCTTAGTTGGAGGTGAATGTCTTAGATTTGGTGTGTATGTCTCATGTCTTAAATTTCCAATTGAAATGTATAATATGTGGGTGTTTGTGTATTATTTTTTTTGTGATAGTGATATGTTATAGTGCTCATGTTATGTTATAGATGTTGGTGGAAGTGTTGTGGTATTTTTGTGTATGTCTTATTTTTGTGCGAATGTTTAAAAAATAAGTGTTTTCAGTGATCATAGTAGTTTTGAGATGCATGATCTTAGATTTTTTGGTGATCTTGGTGATTAGTGTTGATAGATGACGGTAAACATGATATGGAATTGGTGATCGTGATTTTTGTGTGAATAATTATAAAAATGTGTGTTTTCTGTGATCTTGGTGTTGGGGATCATAAAATCTGGTAATCGTCTTGGATATAGTGTTCTTAGATAATGTAGGGTACAACAGGTTGAAACAAGGGGGGTTAGGTGTGATGTTACCAACCACCAAGTAACACAATGGGAGTGTGACGTCACTGGAGGTGAGCTCGTCGGTCCTGTGAGGTGAGACATCGTGTGTTGGTGGTAGTGAGGTGAGTGCGCTTAGATATTGTCAAATATGATTTTTTTTTGTGTGTGTGTGTGTGTGAAATGTTTATAAAAATGATTGTTTTCTGTGATATTAGTGATTTTGAGGTAAGTGAACATGGGTGATTGTAGTTGGTGATTGTCTTATATTATGTGTGTGTATAAGATATGTTTTCAGTTGATGGTGATCATGTACTAAGTGTTTGCGTATTAGGTTTGTGTTCATGCTTTTTTTTTTTATGCGCCAAATGGGGAGGGAGTTCTTGGTTATAGTGATTTGAGGGGATTTCTATAAAAAGGATGTTAGATGGTGATGTTAAACTTAGTTTCTGGTGATTTTGACGGTGATTGGTAGTATTCAGTGGTGATTTGGTAGTAATCAGTAGTGTTTTTTTGGGAGTATTCGGAGGTGTTTGATGGTGTTTTTTTTGAAGGTGTTCAAATGATGTGCAGAGCATTTTTTGAAGAAGATCAGTGGTGTTCAGAGTTGGTTCAAAGTTAGTCAGTGTTTAGGTTAGGTTAGGATAGGTTAGGTTAGGATAAGTTAGGTTAGGTTAGCTTAGGATAAGTTAGGTTAGGTTAGGTTAGGTTAGGTTAGGATAGGTTAGGTTAGGTTAGGTTGGGACAGGTTAGGATAGGTTAGGTTAGGTTAGGTTAGGTTCGGTAGGTTAGGTAAGGTTAGGTTAGGTTAAGTTAGGTAGTATTCGAGGTGTTTGATGGAGTTAGGTTAGGTTAGGATAGGTTCGGTTAGGTTAGGATAGAGGTGTTTGATGGAGTTAGGTTGGGTTAGGTTAGGTTAGGTTAGGTTAGGATAGAGGTGATTGATGGAGTTAGGTTAGGTTCGGTTAGGTGAGGTTAGGTTAGGTTAGGAATTAGGTTAGGTTAGGTTAGGTTAGGATAGACAGTTGGTCTGGAAAGAGATGATTTTCTACCTTGGATGTTACCCGCATTACATGGCGCCTGTCTGTCCTGAGTTGACGCAGGTGTTATGTTCTACCTTGGGTGTGAAGCGCATTACACCATGTGTTGGGGTGACCCACAATGAGTCTCTCAGAGCGAGGACAGTGCTTCTATTCGGAAATCGAGTAAATATTTCTACCATTGAGTGTGTTTTACCAACAAGAAAATAATGTTCGATTTTACGATAAAGTTTTCAAAACTAATTTGGAAATATCCAAAAATGGAGTCGTTCAAAGTAATTCTGGAGTACTCTAATGTATTTTGGAAGTGTTCCAATATATTTTAGGTTAGGTTAGGATAGGTTCGGCTAGGTTAGGTTAGGTAAGGTTAAGATAGGTTAGGTTAGGTTAGGTTAGGGTAGGTTAGGTTAGGTTAGGTTAAGTTAGGTTAGGCTAGGTTAGGTTAGGTTAGGTTGGGTTAGGGTAAGTTAGGTTAGGTTAGGTTAGGCTAGGTTAGGTTAGGTAAGGTTAGGTTAGGGTAGGTTCGGTTAGGTTAGGTTAGGTTAAGTTAGGTTAGGTTAGGCTAGGTTAGGTTAGGTTAGGATAATTTAGGTAAGGTTAGGTTAGGTTAGGCTAGGTTAGGATAAGTTAGGTTAGGTTAGGTTAGGTTAGGTTAGGTTAGGTTAGGTTAGGATAAGTTAGGTTAGGTTAGGCTAGGTTAGGGATGTGTGTGTGTGTGTCTGTGTGTGTGTGTGGGGGATGTGGGATGTGGGTGATGTGGGATGGGGGTGTTGTTGTCGAACATGAGATACCGAAAAGACGTTATAAGTGAGTTGTTTTTGTGACTTTTTCTGATGTAGTGTGGCCCCTTATTAACTTTAATGAACTAAAAGGGTTAAAACGAGAAAAAAATGGGGGGTGTGGGTGTTGTGACTTTCTGATGTACTGTGTCCCCTTATTAACTTTAATGAACTAAAAGGGTTAAAACGAGAAAAAATTGTGGGTGTTGTGGGTTGTGGGTGTTGTGGGATGTGGGTGTTGATCTTAGTTTATGGTGATTTTGGTGGTGTTTTGAGTGTATTCAGTGGTGTTTTAGTATTCAGTGGTGTATTTGGGAGCACTCAAATGGTGTTTTTGGAAGTGTTTCAGTGTTGTTTGGAAATGTTCAAAGGTGTTCAAAGGTGTTTTGAGTGTGTTCAAATGTTGTTTTTTTTGAAGGTGATCAAGGGTGTTCAAGGGTGTTTTGAAGGTGTTCGAAGGTGTTTTGAGGTTATTCAAAGGTGTTTTGAGTGTGTTCAAATGATTATGAGAGTGTTTTGAATGTGTTCAAAGGTGTTTTGAAGGTGTTCAAAGGTGTTTTGAAGGTGTTGAAGGGTGTTTTGAGTGTGTTCAAGGGTGTTTGAAGGTGTTGAAGGGTGTTTTGATTGAATTCAGCGGTGTTTTAGTAGTAATCAGTGGTGTAATTGGGAGTACTCAAATGGTGTTTTTGGAAGTGTTTCAGTGTTGATTGGAAATGTTCAAAGGTGTTTTTGAAAAGTGTTCAAGAGTGTTTTGAAGGTGTTCAAGGGTGTTTGAAGGTGTTGAAGGGTGTTTTGATTGAATTCAGTGGTGTTTTAGTAGTAATCAGTGGTGTAATTGGGAGTACTCAAATAGTGTTTTGGAAATGTTCATGGGTGTTGTGGGATGTGGGTGTTGTGGGTGTTGTTGTCGAACTAGAGATACCGAAAAAAAATGTTATAAGTGGGTTGTTGTTGGGACTTTTTCTGATGTAGTGTGTCCCCTTATTAACTTTAATGAACTAAAAGGGTTAAAACGAGAAAAAAAATGGGGGGTGTGGGTGTTGTGACTTTCTGATGCATGTGTCCCCTTATTAACTTTAATGAACTAAAAGGGTTAAAACGAGAAAAAATTGTGGGTGTTGTGGGTTGTGGGTGTTGTGGGATGTGGGTGTTGATCTTAGTTTATGGTGATTTTGGTGGTGTTTTGAGTGTATTCAGTGGTGTTTTAGTATTCAGTGGTGTATTTGGGAGTACTCAAATGGTGTTTTTGGAAGTGTTTCAGTGTTGTTTGGAAATGTTCAAAGGTGTTCAAAGGTGTTTTGAGTGTGTTCAAATGTTGTTTTTTGAAGGTGATCAAGGGTGTTCAAGGGTGTTTTGAAGGTGTTCAAAGGTGTTCAAAAGGTGTTTTGAGTGTGTTCAAATGATTATGAGAGTGTTTTGAATGTGTTCAAAGGTGTTTTGAAGGTGTTCAAAGGTGTTTTGAAGGTGTTGAAGGGTGTTTTGAGTGTGTTCAAGGGTGTTTGAAGGTGATGAAGGGTGTTTTGATTGAATTCAGCGGTGTTTTAGTAGTAATCAGTGGTGTAATTGGGAGTACTCAAATAGTGTTTTGGAAATGTTCAAAGGTGTTCAAAGGTGTTTTGAAGGTGTTGAAGGGTGTTTTGATTGAATTCAGCGGTGTTTTAGTAGTATTCAGTGGTGTAATTGGGAGTACTCAAATTGTGTTTTTTGGAAGTGTTCAAAGGTGTTTTGAGTGTGTTCAAATGTTGTTTTTTTTTGAAGGTGATCAAGGGTGTTCAAGGGTGTTTTGAAGGTGTTCAAAGGTGTTTTGAGGTTATTCAAAGGTGTTTTGAGTGTGTTCAAATGATTATAAGAGTGTTTTTTGAAGGTGTACAAATGATTATGAGAGTACTTATGAAGGTGTTCAAATGATGTGCAAGAGTATTTATGAAGGTGTTCTGGGAGTATTCAGAGGTGATTTGGGGGTGTTCGAATGATGTTTTTTGGAGTATTTCAGTGTTGTTTGGAAATGTATAAAGGTATTTTTTGTGAGTATTCAAATGATTTATGAGAGTGTTTTGAAGATGTTCAAAGTAAAAGTGCGTATTTAACTTCGTAATATGTAAAATTGTGAGTAGTGAATTTAACGAAAGTGGATGTAAGCGATGTGGTGACTTTCTGATGCATGTGTCCCCTTATTAACTTTAATGAACTAAAAAGGGTTAAAACGAGAAAAATTGGGGGTTATGAGTGAAAATTGTGAGGTGTTGGTTGGAGTGTGAGGGTTTGGGAGGGTGGGTAAAAGGGTAGACAAGATTCAACCTGTGTGCGCGGTCATCACGTGACGTCACTGACCTAGGGGGCGACCTGATTCAACCTGTGTGCGCGTGACGTCACTGACCGCCGAGTAAACGCTTTTTTAGTTCATTTGACTTAATGAGAGGAAACTTTTAGTTCATTTGACTTAATGAGCGGAAACTTTTAGTTCATTTTAAAATAATAAGGGGAAGATGTTTAGACCTGTAGTAAGCATGCCCCCATAGGAGGAGTCTATTTTGAATGCTTACCCCAGAGGGGGGGATTCCAAAAACTTTGATCCGAGGAATTTCGAAAACCCCATAGGAGGGAATCCAAAAACTTGGTATTATCGAGAAAAATTTGAGGTTGGGGGGTGGGTGAAAGTGGGAGGGGTAATCCAAAAATTTGATCCAAGGTGATCATAAGAAATTCAAAACCCCCATAGGGGGGGAATCCAAAAACTTGTATTATCGAGAAATTTTTGGGATTGGGGGGGGGGGTGAAAGTGGGAGGGGGAACCTTAAAAATTTGATCTGAGGAGATGGAGAATTTCGAAAACCCCCATAGGGGGGAATGCAAAAACTTGTAATATCGAGAAATTTTGGGATGGGGGTGAAAGTGGGAGGGGTAATCCAAAAATTTGATCCAAGGAGATGGAGAATTTCGAAAACCCCATAGGGGGGATCCAAAAAACTTGATCCGAGGAGATGGAGTCATGGTATTGTCGAGAAAATTTGGGGTGAAAGGAGGGGTACCCAAAAAAAAACTTGATCCAAGGAGATGGAGAATTTGATTTCGAGAAATTGTTTGGGGATGGGGGTGAAAGGAGGGGTACCCAAAAAATTTGATCTGAGGAGATGGAGAATTTCGAAAAACCCCATAGGGGGGAATCCAAAAACCTTGATCCGAGGAGATGGAGAGCACAAGAAAATGAAATTCAAAAAAAATTCGAAAAAAATCGGAAAAAAATTCGAGGCGCGGGGGCGATCCGGACGACGCTGCAGAAGGCGCAGCAGAAGGCACGGGCGGGGCTCGCGAAGGGCGCGCGGGCGGGCGCGCGGGCGGGCGCGCGGGCGCGCGGGCGCGCGGGGCGGGGGTCGCGAAGGGGGGGTCGTGGGGCGGGGGTACTGGTTGGGGGGGTCAAGGGTGAGGTAGTCTCGAGGGCGAGGTCATGGTCAAAACCGGAAGTAACACCTAGGTGTGAAAAGGTGACCCTCCAGCTGCTGGTCCTAGACCGGATACACCGCCCAGTGGAAGGCCTAAACCGGATACACCGCTCAGTGGAAGGCCCTAAACCGGATACACCGCTCAGTGGAAGGCCCCTAAACCGGATACACCGCTCAGTGGAAAAATCGACTACTATTATCATTATTATTATTATTATTATTATTATTATTATTATTATTATTATTATTAATTTTATTATTATTATTATTATTATTATTATTATTATTATTATTATTATTATTATTATTATTATTATTGTTGTTGTTGTTGTTAATTTTATTATTATGATTATTATTGTGAAACGTTAAACCCGTAAAAACAACGCGAGGTGATGCGATCGACTGCTGAAAGCTCCAGTTTCTTGGATCAAGAGTCCTTCGCCGGCATCAAGGCCCCTTCCTTGAAGGGAGTATACCAGTCTGTGGCACTCAGGGGAAGGCACAAGCAATGCCATTTATTTTTGAAGCTGTTGACCTCGTTGTCGGGCCAATGGTGCCATTAGCATCATTGTTTATGGTAATACTTGAGGAAAAAGGTGGCCATTTTAAGTGTTACTTTGGCAGCTGTGTTTGGTAACGAGGGAAGTGCAGCTGTGTTTGGTAACGAGGGAAGTGCAGCTGTGTTTGGTAACGAGGGAAGTGCAGCTGTGTTTGGTAACGAGGGAAGTGCAGCTGTGTTTGGTAACGAGGGAAGTGTAGCTGTGTTTGGTAACGAGGGAAGTATAGCTGTGTTTGGTAACGAGGGAAGTGTAGCTGTGTTTGGTAACGAGGGAAGTGCAGCTGTGTTTGGCAACGAGGGAAGTGCAGCTGTGTTTGGTAACGAGGGAAGTGCAGCTGTGTTTGGAAACGAGGGAAGTGCAGCTGTGTTTGGTAACGAGGGAAGTGTAGCTGTGTTTGATAACGAGGGAAGTATAGCTGTGTTTGGTAACGAGGGAAGTGCAGCTGTGTTTGGTAACGAGGGAAGTGTAGCTGTGTTTGGTAACGAGGGAAGTATAGCTGTGTTTGGTAACGAGGGAAGTGCAGCTGTGTTTGGTAACGAGAGAAGTGTAGCTGTGTTTGGTAACGAGGGAAGTGCAGCTGTGTTTGATAACGAGGGAAGTGCAGCTGTGTTTGGTAACGAGGGAAGTGTAGCTGTGTTTGGTAACGAGGGAAATGCAGTTGTGTTTGGTAACGAGGGAAGTGTAGCTGTGTTTGGTAACGAGGGAAGTGCAGCTGTGTTTGGTAACGTGAGAAGTGCAGCTGTGTTTGGTAACGTGAGAAGTGCAGCTGTGTTTGGTAACGAGGGAAGTGCAGCTGTGTTTGGTAACGAGGGAAGTGAAGCTGTGTTTGGTAACGAGGGAAGTGTAGCTGTGTTTGTTAACGAGGGAAGTGTAGCTGTGTTTGGTAACGAGGGAAGTGCAGCTGTGTTTGGTAACGTGAGAAGTGCAGCTGTGTTTGGTAACGAGGGAAGCGCAGCTGCGTTTGGAAGCGAGGAAAGTGAAGCTGTGTTGGGTAACGAGGAAAGTGCAGCTGTGTTTGGTAACGAGGGAAGCTCAGCTGTGTTCGATAACGAGGGAAGTGCAGCTGTGCTTGGCAACGAGGGAAGCGCAGCTGCGTTTGGTAACGAGGAAAGTGAAGCTGTGTTTGGTAACGAAGGAATTGCTGCTGTGTTTGGTAACGAGGGAAGTGTACCTGTGTTTGGTAACGAGGAAAGTGTAACTGTTTTTGGTAACGAGGGACGTGTAGCTGTGTTTCGTAATAACGAGGGAAGCGCAGCTGCGTTTGGTAACGAGGAAAGTGAAGCTGTGTTGGGTAACGAGGGAAGTGTAGCTGTGTTTGGTAACGAGGGAAGTGTAGCTGTGTTTGGTAACGAGGGAAGTGCAGCTGTGTTTGGTAACGAGGGAAGTGTACCTGTGTTTGGTAACGAGGAAAGTGTAGCTGTTTTTGGTAACGAGGGACGTGTAGATGTGTTTCGTAATAACGAGGGAAGCGCAACTGCGTTTGGTAACGAGGAAAGTGAAGCTGTGTTGGGTAACGAGGGAAGTGCAGCTGTGTTTGGTAACGAGGGAAGTGCAGCTGTGTTTGGTAACGAGGGAAGTGTACCTGTGTTTGGTAACGAGGAAAGTGTAACTGTTTTTGGTAACGAGGGACGTGTAGCTGTGTTTCGTAATAACGAGGGAAGCGCAGCTGCGTTTGGTAACGAGGAAAGTGAAGCTGTGTTGGGTAACGAGGGAAGTGTAGCTGTGTTTGGTAACGAGGGAAGTGTAGCTGTGTTTGGTAACGAGGGAAGTGCAGCTGTGTTTGGTAACGAGGGAAGTGTACCTGTGTTTGGTAACGAGGAAAGTGTAGCTGTTTTTGGTAACGAGGGACGTGTAGATGTGTTTCGTAATAACGAGGGAAGCGCAACTGCGTTTGGTAACGAGGAAAGTGAAGCTGTGTTGGGTAACGAGGGAAGTGCAGCTGTGTTTGGTAACGAAGGAAGCGCAGCTGTGTTCGGTAACGAGGGAAGTGCAGCTGTGTTTGGTAACGAGGGAAGCGCAGCTGCGTTTGGTAACGAGGAAAGTGAAGCTGTGTTGGGTAACGAGGGAAGTGCAGCTGTGTTCGGTAACGAGGGAAGTGCAGCTGTGTTTGGTAACGAGGGAAGCGCAGCTGCGTTTGGTAACGAGGAAAGTGTAGCTGTGTTGGGTAACGAGGCAAGTGCAGCTGTGCTCGGTAACGAGGGAAGTGTAGCTGTGTTTGGTAACGAGGGAAGTATAGCTGTGTTTGGTAACGAGGGAAGTGTAGCTGTGTTTGGTAAAGAGGGAAATGTAGCTGTGTTTGGTAACGAGGGAAGTGTAGCTGTGTTTGGTAACGAGGGAAGTGTAGCTGTGTTTGGTAACGAGGGAAGTGCAGCTGTGTTTGGTAACGTGAGAAGTGCAGCTGTGTTTGGTAACGAGGGATGTGTAGCTGTGTTTGGTAACAAGGGAAGTGCAGCTGTGTTTGGTAACGAGGGAAGTGTTGCAGTGTTTGGTAACGAGGGAAGTGTAGCTGTGTTTGGTAACGAGGGAAGTGTAGCTGTGTTTGGTAACGTGGGAAGTTCAGCTGTGTTTGGTAACGTGAGAAGTGCAGCTGTGTTTGGTAACGAGGGAAGTGTAGCTGTGTTTGGTAACGAGGGAAGTGTAGCTGTGTTTGGTAACGTGAGAAGTGCAGCTGTGTTTGGTAACGAGGGAAGTGTAGCTGTGTTTGGTAACGAGGGAAGTGTAGCTGTGTTTGGTAACGTGAGAAGTGCAGCTGTGTTTGGTAACGAGGGAAGCGCAGCTGCGTTTGGTAACGAGGAAAGTGAAGCTGTGTTGGGTAACGAGGGAAGTGCAGCTGTGTTTGGTAACGAGGGAAGCGCAGCTGTGTTCGGTAACTAGGGAAGTGCAGCTGTGTTTGGTAACGAGGGAAGCGCAGCTGCGTTTGGTAACGAGGAAAGTGAAGCTGTGTTGTGTAACGAGGGAAGTGCAGCTGTGTTCGGTAACGAGGGAAGTGCAGCTGTGTTTGGTAACGAGGGAAGCGCAGCTGCGTTTGGTAACGAGGAAAGTGAAGCTGTGTTGGGTAACGAGGGAAGTGCAGCTGTGTTCGGTAACGAGGGAAGTGCAGCTGTGTTTGGTAACGAGGGAAGTGCAGCTGTGTTTGGTAACGTGAGAAGTGCAGCTGTGTT
Organism: Cherax quadricarinatus; assembly: GCF_038502225.1. Classification (NCBI taxonomy): domain Eukaryota; kingdom Metazoa; phylum Arthropoda; class Malacostraca; order Decapoda; family Parastacidae; genus Cherax; species Cherax quadricarinatus. The sequence goes on from NC_091337.1 coordinate 22,227,585, forward strand.
TGGTAACGAGGGAAGTGCAGCTGTGTTTGGTAACGTGAGAAGTGCAGCTGTGTTTGGTAACGAGGGAAGCGCAGCGGTGTTCGGTAACGAGGGAAGTGCAGCTGTGTTTGGTAACGAGGGAAGCGCAGCTGCATTTGGTAACGAGGAAAGTGAAGCTGTGTTGGGTAACGAGGGAAGTGCAGCTGTGTTCGGTAACGAGGGAAGTGCAGTTGTGTTTGGTAACGAAGGAAGCGCAGCTGCGTTTGGTAACGAGGAAAGTGAAGCTGTGTTGGGTAACGAGGGAAGTGCAGCTGTGTTCGGTAACGAGGGAAGTGCAGCTGTGTTTGGTAACGAGGGAAGTGTAGCCGTGTTTGGTAACGAAGGAATTGCAGCAGTGTTTGGTAACGAGGGAAGTGCAGCTGTGTTTGGTATCGAGGAAATTGAAGCTGTGTTTGGTAACGAGGAAAGTGAAGCTGTGTTTGGTAACGAGGGAAGTATATCTGGAGCACATTAATTATTATGACAAGATTGGTTAATATTGATTATTAAATCAAGGTTATTATCTAGAATCATGGATAAGGTCATTATCAAAATTCGAAGTTATTATTAAAGAATAACGTCATTATCAAAGGTCATGGGCATTATCAAAGGTCAAGGTCATTTATTAAAGATGAAATTCATTATCAAAGAATAACGTCATTATCGAAGGTCAAGGCCATTATCAAAGAGTAAGGTCATTATCATAGGTCAAGGCCAATATCAAAGGTCTAGGTCATTGTCAAAGAATAACGTCATTATCAAAGGTCAAGGCATTATCGAAAGTCAAGGCCGCTATCAAAGTATAAGGAAATCAAAGGATCAGGTCATTATCAAAGGTCAAGGCCATTATCAAAGGATAAGAATAAACCTTTACCAACGGTTAGGTTAATTATTGTAGATGAATGGTTCAGAGAACCGACATGTTGTTGAATTTGACACATGTGCAACTCTTGGGTATCTTTATTGAGGAAACGTTTCGCCACACAGTGGCTTCATCAGTCCATACAAAGGAGAAACTTGAAGAACAGGAGGAGAATGAGGTAATCAGTCCCTCAGCCTTGAGTCGATGTGGTCAGTCCATCAATCTTGAATAGAATACGGCATATGAGCGGAGAAGCAGCTTATAAACCGTAGACAGGAGAGGTGCAGCAGTCGTAGGTGGTGTCACATTTGTCCAATGTGGAAGTAGGTCGTGCCCAAGGGTTAGGCAAGTGAAGAATTCCCAAGTATTAAGATACCCAAGAGTTGCACATGTGTCAAATTCAACAATAGGTTAATTATGTTCATTACCACTTAATAAGGTCATTATAAAGGGTAAAATCATCATAAACAGTTAAGGTTATTATCATTGTTGGCAACAAAGTCATTATAGAATATTAAGCTCATCGAAGGGTGAGACGGGGTCACTATCAACTATTAATATCATTATCAGAAGAGACAAGGTCACTATCAACGGTTAATATCATTATAAATGGAGACAAGGTCACTATCAACTTTTAATATCATTATAAATGGAGACAAGGTCACTATCAACGGTTAATATCATTATCAGATGAACATTATAAAATTATAAACTTGACGGAATGTTAAAAGGTCATTTTAAAAAATTAAGTTAATTTTCCAAAAATTAAGGTCTTTAGACATTAAGGTAATCGTGGATTATTATCATTAATGGATAAGATCGTTATTAACCTTAGGGTCATTATCAAGGGTAAGGTAATTATCAAAAGTTAAGGCCATCATTGAAAGGTAAATGCATTATCAAGGGTAGGGTCATTATCAAGGGTAGGGTCATTATCAAGGGTAGGGTCATTATCAAGGGTAGGGTCATTATCAAAGGTAGGGTCATTATCAAGGAGAGGGTCATTATCAAGGATAGAGTCATCAAAGGTTGGTTCATCATCAAGGGTAGGGTCACTATCAAGGGTAGGGTTACTATCAAGGGTAGGGTCACTATCAAGGGTAGGGTCATTATCAAGGACAGGGTCACTATCAAGGGTATGGTCACTATCAAGGGTAAGGTCATTATCAAGGGTAGGGTCATTATTAAGGGTAGGGTCATCAAGGGTAGGGTCATCATCAAGGGTAGGGTCATTATTAAGAGTAGGGTCATCATCAAGGGTAGGGTCATTATTAAGAGAAGAGTCACTATCAATGGTAGGGTCACTATCAAGGGTAGGGTCATTATCAAGGGTAGGGTCATTATTAAGGGTAGGGTCATCATCAAGGGTATTGTCATCATCAAGGGTAGGGTCATCATCAAGGGTAGTGTCATTATCAAGGGTAGGGTCACTATCAAGGGTATGGTCACTATCAAGGGTAGGGTCACTGTAAAGGGTAGGGTCATTATCAAGGGTAGGATCATTATTAAGAGTAGGGTCGCTATCAAGAGTAGAGTCACTATCAAGGGTAGGGTCACTATCAAGGGTAGGGTCACTATCAAGAGTAGGGTCATTATCAAGGGTAGGGTCATTATTAAGGGTAGGGTCATCATCAAGGGTAGGGTCATCATCAAGGGTAGGGTCGTCATCAAGGGTAGGGTCATCATCAAGGGTAGGGTCATCATCAAGGGTAGTGTCATTATCAAGGGTAGGGTCATCATCAAGGGTTGGGTCATCATCAAGGGTAGGGTCACTATCAAGGATAGGGTCACTATCAAGGGTAGGATCATTATCAAGAGTAGGATCATCAAGGGTAAAGTTATCATCAAGTGTAGGGTCACTATAAGGATAGAGTCATTACCAAGGATAGGGTCATCATCAAGGATTGGGTCTCATCAAGGGTAGGGTCACTATCAAGGGTAGCGTCATCAAGGGAAAGATAATCATCAAGGGTAGGGTCATTATCATTGGTAAGGTCATCATCAAGAGTAGGGTGACTATAAGGATAGAGTCATTACCAAGGGTAGGGTCATTATCAAGGGTAGGGTCATTATCAAGGGTTGGGCCATTACCAAGTGTAGGATCATTATCAAGGGTAGGGTCATTATCAAGGGTAGGGTCATTATCAAGGGTAGGGCCATTATCAAGGGTAGGGCCATTATCAAGGGTAGGGTCATTATCAAGGGTAGGGTCATTATCAAGGGTAAGGTCATTATCAAGGGTAGGGTCATTATCAAGGGTAGGGTCATTATCAAGGGTAGGGTCATTATCAAGGGTAGGGCCATTATCAAGGGAGGGGTAATTATCAAGGGTAGGGTCACTATCCTAGGTTAAGACTGAGTCATTGTTTGACGTCATTATGTAAATTTTACGTTTATGTGACGTTTATAACTTGAGTGCAAGTTGCAGCATAATGTTGCCAGAGTAGGTCAGAGTGCAGGCTGTGACGCCAGAGGTCAGAGTGCAGGCAGTGACGTCAGAGGCCAGAGTGCAAGCTGTGACGTCAGAGGTCAGAGTGCAGGCTGTGACGTCAGAGGTCAGCGTGCAGGCTGTGACGCCAGAGGTCAGAGTGCAGGCTGTGACGTCAGAGGCCAGAGTGCAAGCTCTGACGTCAGAGGTCAGAGTGCAGGCTGTGACGTCAGAGGTCAGTGTGCAGGCTGTGACGCCAGAGGTCAGAGTGCAGGCTGTGACGCCAGAGGTCAGAGTGCAGGCTGTGACGCCAGAGGTCAGAGTGCAGGCTGTGACGCCAGAGGTCAGAGTGCAGGCTGTGACACCAGAGGTCAGAGTACAGGCTGCGACACAAGAGGTCAGTGTGCAGGCTGTGACGTCAGAGGTCGGAGTGCAGGTTGTGACGTCAGAGGTCAGAGTGCAGGCTGTGACGTCAGAGGTCAGAGTGCAGGCTGCGACGTCAGAGGTCAGGGTGCAGGCTGTGACGCCAGATGTCAGAATGCATGATGTGACGTCAGAGGTCAGAGTGCAGGCTGTAACGTCAGAGGTGTAAACTGTGACCTTACCAGTGTGGAGCGAAAGTTGTCACGTTACTACAGTGTGGAGTTAGGGGGTGTCACGTTACTACAGTGTGGAGTTAGGGGGTGTCACGTCACCACAGTGTAGAGTGGAGGGTGTCACGTCACCACAGTGTGGAGTGGAGGGTGTTACGTCACCACAGTGTGGAGTGGAGGGTGTTACGTCACCACAGTGTGGAGTGGAGGGTGTTACGTCACCACAGTGTGGAGTGGAGGTTGCCACATTGCCACTGTATATATATATATATATATATATATATATATATATATATATATATATATATATATATATATATATATATATATATAGATATAGATATATATATTCTCTCAACAAACCGGCCGCATCCCACCAAGGCAGGGTGGCCCAACAAGAAAAACAAAAGTTTCTCTTTTTAAATTTAGTAATCTATACAGGAGAAGGGGTTACTAGCCCCTTGCTCCCGGCATTTTAATCGCCTCTTACAACACGCATGGCTTACGGAGGAATAATTCTGTTCCACTTCCCACTGGAGATAAGAGGAAATAAACAAGAATAAGAACTAGAAAGAAAATAGAAAAAAAAACAGAGGGATGTGTATATATATGCTTGTACATGTATGTGTAGTGTGACCTAAGTGTAAGTAGAAGTAGCAAGACGTAGCTGTAATCTTGCATGTTTATGAGACAAACAAAAGACACCAGCAATCCTACCATCATGTCAAAACAATTACAGGTCTTCGTTTTACATTCACTTGGCAGGACGGTAGTACCTCCCTGGGTGGTTGCTGTCTACCAACCTACTACCTATATATATATATATATATATATATATATATATATATATATATATATATATATATATATATATATATATATATATATATATATATATATATATATAATGTGTGTAGCTGATGTCTCAATATATCATGCCAATATGTATCAGTATTTAAATTTCGTGAAAAATAATGCGAAAAGAGTTTTTGCATTGCTTTACGAACGTTAATAAGCAATTAGATCTTGTCTAGGGGTGGGAAACCTTCTCATGCTGGAAGACCACATTGAAGTTACTGGTAATCTAATAAGGCCACATTCAAGAAATTTTTATTAGATATGCTGCAAAATGTCAATTATTTTGTGTAAAGTTAATTATTATATAATAGCTTCATGAAAAAATATTTGTTTTCAAATTATAAAGTTAACTAACTTTTTAATGACTTGTTGTGACTGCTTTTTAGGGGAAAGCATTTGGATATTTGGTTGAAACGTGGAGGCTCGCGGTTTCTACGTACGTATTCGTTATTTGAGACCTGAAGGACGTCTTGATTTGGGCTAGGTTAGAGAATCTGGGTTCACAACAATAAGTGGTTGAGAAACACGAAAGCTTTCGTCGTGCATGTTGACGTAGTTGTGCGTATTCTACTGCATTTTCCATATTTCAGTGGCATCTTTCTTAGCATCAAACAGGGACTTTCTTAGCATGAAACATGGACTTTCTTAGCATCAAACAGGGACTTTCTTAGCATCAAACAGGAACTTTCTTAGCATCAAACAGGGGCTTTCTTAGCATGAAACAGGGGCTTTCTTAGCATCAAACAGGGACTTTCTTAGCATCAAACAGGGGCTTTCTTAGCATCAAACAGGGACTTTCCAAGCATGAAACATGGACTTTCTTAGCATCAAACAGGGGCTTTCTTAGCACCAAATAGGGGCAGTCTTAGCTTCAAACAGGGACTTTCTTAGCATCAAACAGGGACTTTCTTAGCATCAAACAGGGACTTTCTTAGCATCAAACAGGGACTTTCTTAGCATCAAACAGGGACTTTCCGAGAGCTCGGCAATTCCATCTGTAGGTCTTTAGGGGTCTTGGAGACATCAGCTAGGTGAGGTTGACATGTTAATTGCAGTGTGAGATCATGATTCTCAAAGTCAGTGAACCTTTCATTGTATTCTTCAGATAATGAGTCTATAACAGCAATATATTCTTTAAATGATTCACATGAATCCTCCTGCTTATTAATGATCTTCGTTACCTGGGGAAAGTGCTCATCCGAAATTTCCATTTGAGCAGGAAGGGTTTTGAAAATTTATATTTTTTTTTCGATAAACTTGGATTTTTTTTTTGTTACATATCATATATAGACTTGGTTTTACTTTGAAAATAAATATTCAAGTTATTTTGCTTTGACATGATAACACACAGAAATGCAGATTTCTATAGAAATCTGTTTTTAATAATTCACAGTAGTGATTCTGTTCTTTATAAAATCTAATGATTTTTTCTAGCAAAGACAAAATTTTGACCAACAGCTGTTTGTCCCTGTGATAGCCAGCGGACATTAGAATGATACGGCAAATCCACACTGAATACTTCGTCATGCAACTTAAGCATATTGCGAAACTGATGATACCGTGTTGTATTTGCACAGAAATTTAGCACAGAGATTTTGCTGATGCAAAATACATTGAAAGGAAATTAGAATATCTGAATCTGATAATTCTTTATTTAGCTGTGCAATAATTCCTTCACGTTTTCCTGTCATGGATGATGCAACACCGTCTGTATACTCACTAAATTAGCTAAATTCAGTCGAATTTCGCGACATTTATTTTGGGAGTTGTTGAAGGTTTCTGTTTCAGATGTCCTGCCAGTAAGGCTGCCCAATGCGATTAATTCTTCGTAGCAAAGAAAATCCTCAGTTATGGCACAAATAAAGCACAATACCTGCGCTAAGTCAGTAGCATCAGTTGATTCTTCCGGAGTGACTGAATAATATATGTTTTCCTTTTCAATTATTGTTTTAAGTTGTTCTGTTACGTTGAGGGCTAATTCATGCTGCCCATCAGTTATGGTTCTTCTTGATAGAGTTCTGTAAAGAGTTCTGCTTGATAGAGTTCTTCCAAGAGTTCTTCTTGATAGAGTTCTTCCAAGTATATATGCTACTTTATAGGTTGCTTCTGTGGTATCATTTTTCGGTGTTAACACTGCTTGGAATAATCGCCGTTGTTTTTACTTTTTCATCTTCCAATTTCTGTAATGCAATATTTCGTGCCTTTCCATCTAATTTGACATATCTGTGACCCTTATGAGTGGCATAATGCTGATACGCATTGAATTTCTTCAGTTATTTTATTATTATTAAAGATTCGCCGGTATTTTCCCGGCCCGGGCCTTTTCCAAGTGGTGGCCCGGCCTTGGCTCCCTGTCTTGGGAGTGTCTGAGACCTAAGTCTCCCATGGGAGGAGGCACAAGTACCTCCTCATCTTTGGGACCAACTGTCCCCGGGCCTAGCCACAAGCTAGGCCTCTCTGGTCTGCCATCCCCGCCCCAAGGGGGCTAATGGGAATGACAGTCTTGTGAGCTGAAAGCTAGGGCTCAGGTACCTACCCTACCCTAGAATGGCTGGGCATGGTGTCGATGATGATTTTCTTCAGTGTTGATACTGTAGTATCACAGAGTAAACAAATAATTTTTATCTTGAGCAGAAATAATAATACAATTCCCAATCAACATTAAAAGCTTTTATTTTCTTCCTTCAGCATTCTTTTAGTCTATTTTGACATGATAGCTTAAGGACAACAAAAAAACAAACATACAGAAATGATCACTCTGTATAATAATTCTGAATTTACACTTCAAACGGAGTCACATGCACTTCTTTTAAAACACCATAATAGACTGGCCACTCGTCCTCACTCTTCATCATCAACTTGCTTCGGGCTGGGTGATGGTGTTGGTCAGGCAGGAAACCAACTGTCTAAAGTAGCGCTAGGTCAATTAGGACTAAATCACGAGCGTAGCAAGTGCAAAAACACCTCTTAAAACAATGTTTTATTTGGGCCACTAAGGCAGGGACGGTCTAAAGCTATAGTCGCATGAGGTCGGTTACTATTAAATCACGTGGATAACATATTTTCAGTAAAAATAAAAGAGATTTCTTATGTAAAATTTTGATTCATTCAGTAGGCCTCATTTAATGCCCTAGAAGGCCGCATGCAGCCATGCATGTTTCCCCCACCCTTGATCTACCATAAGCTACTGTGTCACCCCCGCCTCCCTTCCCACTTGAATATTTACAACATATGATATGGAAAGAAGGGTGCATCCACGTCATTCACACAGTCATACTTCGGGAAAAGATAAACAGTATGCTGGCATACAGCATTCCCCCATCTCATCCAAGCCTCATGTTTCACTCCAGAAATGGTCAATGATACTAAAGGGGGGTCTGAGTAACCAGCCTAAGCTCCCTCATAAACCAAATCCAAAACACTGCACCATATGATCAAAGCATACAGTACCTTAAAAACATACAGTACTTGAAGACTGCATCTCAGAAAAAGTCAAGCATTATTATTGTTTAAGGAAGGAAAAACAAAAAGAAGATACATATAAAATTTAGCACTACTGAAAAATTTCTTCAGCACTAACAATGGCCCCAAAATATGAGACCAGGTATTATGCAATGTGTTGCAGTAAAAATATTGTATAAAAAATGCTCCATAGTTCCGGGATTTGTACAGAAACCGGACGCATATTATTCTTGGTCAGGCAGAGTGGCCAGTGAGGTGGTGAGTGTCAGTTTATGGAGCGCAGCTCCTGCATCAAGATGTCCTAATGAACATTAAAATGGTATAAAATACCGACAGGTTGTTAGGTAAGACACATATGCAACAGTTTATTATGAAACGTTTCGCCTACACAGTAGGCTTCTTCAGTCAAGTACAGAAAAGTTGATAGAAGCAGAAGATACTTGAAGACGATGTAATCAGTCCATCACCCTTAAAGTTTTGAGGTGGTCAGTCCCTCAGTCTGGAGAAGAGCATTGTTCCATAGTATGAAACAATATGGAGATGAAGTGACAGGATGGAGCTTTTTATAGCGCCAAGAGGTGGGACGTAGGCCACTAGGAGAGGTGAGAACCATTTTAATGTTCAATCTGTCAGACACTGCAACACAAGGGTATCTTGGTACAGACCTGCAATCAACTTCGACAACTTCCACTAGTGAGAGCGGCTGGATTTGAGAGGGACCTGATCACTCAACGTCTGAGTTCTTACCTCTTCTAGTGGCCTACGTCCCACCTCTTGGCGCTATAAAAAGCTCCATCCTGTCACTTCATCTCCATATTGTTTCATACTATGGAACAATGCTCTTCTCCAGACTGAGGGACTGACCACCTCAAAACTTTAAGGGTGATGGACTGATTACATCGTCTTCAAGTATCTTCTGCTTCTATCAACTACTTGACTGAAGAAGCCTACTGTGTAGGCGAAACGTTTCATAATAAAGATACCTAACTGTTGCATATGTGTCCCTAGTGTGCAGAGGCCTGTTTAAATTTAGGGAGAGTACTTGTATGGTGTTTTTGCCTGCTGGTAGACAGACCGGCAGAAAGGGATGGGTGGGGGGGGGGATGTCAAGGAGCCTTTCTATTTATAAATGTTTATATATTTTGATATACTCACTATTAGCAGTGTGCTAGTGAGCTAATGTGAGTAAAAGTGATGTTGTAGTAGAGTAGATTGTAGGTTGTCTATGTTACTTTAATTTTAATATATATTTTTGTATAGGTGAGTTTTTGTGTCCTTCCTTATAATAATAATATTGACTAATTAAGGTTCCACATTTAATGTGAAGGTGCAAGCTGGCACTAGAGTGGTTTCTTTTTCAATTTTAAATAGTGTAAATGCCCTTAGACAGGCAGGTCATTTACCCTTGAGGAGCCAAGACTTTTATTTACGTTACGTAGCCAAAAAAGCGTAGCACCAGGAATGATGTTAATCATCTCCCTTTAAGAGCAGCTGGTCCGCAGAGTGGTAATCAAGCATAAACAAAATTATTTACATGTAATTCAATCATTGGCTTGTAACACCAGTCCGTGTATTTACACTTATTTAATATGTATCAGGGTGCCACGGAAAGCTGGGGAAGGGGAGCCACAATGTTCTTTTTCCCTTCATATGGATTTTCAGTAGCCGTTGATTTTAATGTAACCTGTTACAAGATGCAATGTAATCTCAATATAGCACTTTGCATGTGTCAAACAGACTGGGAAGTCTACCTAATTCCTGCTGCAGCCAGAATACCATGATATGGTGACCTTGCAGCCTGACTGAGTGACATAAGAATTTGTTAATCTGTCATAATCTGGGTGGCACTACTGGTATACTCTTGAGTGCCTTTACTTCTTCGTGGCACCACAACAAATTTGCTTAAATAAAAAGCAGGAGTTGGTTTATATCATTTCAATAAAAGTTACTTTCATTGTTACAGAAATGTAAGTATGTACATATATTGTGCATACATTTCTGGTTGACAAATTACATAAATTTTATATCCACCAATTTGGTGTTACTACTTTTGAAGCTACCTGGATAACATATCAGCCAGTACATCGTAGATTAAGCAAATCATTACTGATATAATTATTATTATTATTATTATTATTATTATCGTCATCATCATCATGTTGAAGAAAGTAAAAATGTTATAATGTGAATTTACCAGAAATGAATGAAGTAACTCACCCAGGAACGGCTCAAAGTGTCGTAGAGTTAACCCCGTTGCTTTACAATTAGATAATCTGCTTTTGAAGGTAAAGGCAGAGATTTCCTTCGCCTACCTACCTGTCAAAGGAACCTGATAGTGTCCTTCAACAGATCCAGCTTTGACACATTCCTTACACGTTCCACCAGATGAGTAATGTCATCTATTTTAAGTGAAGGATAACTATATCTGAGTTAATAATAACAGTAATCCGTCTTATGATATCTGGCTTAGACACTAGGACATAGTGAGACGTATGGATTTTTACTATATTCTATTAGATAATTTTGGGGCAGGAACTGCATCTCAACCTGTAGCAGAGTGTTATAGATGCTGCGTGATAGAACTTGCCTTACACATATCCATATAGTGAAAGTCAAGCGTTAATACTAGGTGCAGAATCCTAAAAATGTATCGAAAATAATTCATTAACATTAAGAACTGACTGGCTTTAATTTTTACGAGACCAGACTCAAGCTGATCTGAGCCGCGTAAAATCCGAATTTTGTTTAAGCAAACATCAATACCACCAGACGTATCAATAAATCACTTGCAGGATCTACTGCATTCATGACTTGCAAGTTGAAATATTATTTTGGTTTATTTGATTTAAATGGTGTATTCTTTCGGAAAGTCTTTTGTCAGGAATGAATATCTCTTAATCTAGGCTACTCAGTTTCTCCTTGAGAGTAGCACAGTGAGTCATGAAGGACGTGTATGAGAGGACATCCATGACACGTTCTTTTTCATTGGGTGACCTGTTCTTGGTGCAACAACCAGTGTCAGGTAATCAACTGCAGGCAGGATTTATAAGACTCTGGACGTTGTGACGTCATCACAGTGTGAGGTGGTTGTGACATCGCCACAGTGTGGGGGGCGGAGGTTGGGACGTCAAGACTAGGGGTGGAGGTTGTGACGTCACCGCAGTATGGAGTGAAGGTTGTGACGTCACCCCAGTATGGAGTGAAGGTTGTGACGGCACCACAGTGTGGAGTGAAGGTTGTGACGTCACCCCAGTATAGAGTGAAGGTTGTGACGTCACCACAGTATGCAAAGGTTGTGACGTCACCCCAGTATGGAGTGAAGGTTGTGACGTCACCACAGTATGGAAAGAAGGTTGTGACGTCACCACAGTATGGAGAGAATGTTGTGACGTCACCACAGTATGGAATAAAGGTTATGACGTCATCGCAATATGGAGTGAAGTTGTGACGCCACAGTATAGAGTGAAGGCTGTGACATCGCCACAGTATGGAGTGAAAGTTGTGACGTCACCCCAGTATGGAGTGAAGGTTGTGACGTCACCCCAGTATGGAGTGAAAGTTGTGACGTCACCCCAGTATGGAGTGAAAGTTGTGACGTCATCACAATATGGAGTGAAAGTTGTGACGTCACCACAGTATGGAGTGAAAGTTGTGACGTCACCCCAGTATGGAGTGAAGGTGCGTTTCTGGAGCTTCATTTATTTCTTATAACGATGGTTTCGGTACATTTCAATATTATTATTATTATTATTATTATTATTATTATTATTATTATTATTAATATTATTATTATTATTATTATTATTATTATTATTATTATTATTATTATTATTATTATTATCGTAATAAATTAATGTATGTTTAACCTTTAAGGATCATACAGCTCCCTGGGAAAGGGAGGCCAGCAGGTTTAATACGAGGACAGGTAAGATTATACTGATTCCTTGACTCCTTAGCTTCAGGATGCCTCTCTCTTTAATGCCGAAAATTTTCGGCACTGGAGACTGAAAATTGTGTTCGTCTGAAGAAACCTGTGGTGCAGGCTAAACGTTTCTTCAATGTTTCGCACATTATTATCTTATTTATCAGCTGGATGGTCTTGTTTACCCTCAGTAATGTGATTCTTGTGTGGCACAGCAGCACCTTGGTGATTCTTGTGTGGCACAGCAGCACCTTGGTGATTCTTGTGTGACACAGCAGCACCTTGGTGATTCTTGTGTAGCACAGAAACACCTTGGTGATTCTTGTGTGGCACAGCAGCACCTTGGTGATTCTTGTGTAGCACAGAAACACCTTGGTGATTCTTGTGTGGCACAGCAGCACCTTGGTGATTCTTGTGTGGCACAGCAGCACCTTGGTGATTCTTGTGTAGCACAGAAACACCTTGGTGATTCTTGTGTGGCACAGCAGCACCTTGGTGATTCTTGTGTGACACAGCAGCACCTTGGTGATTCTTGTGTGACACAGCAGCACCTTGGTGATTCTTGTGTGGCACAGCAGCACCTTGGTGATTCTTGTGTGACACAGCAGCACCTTGGTGATTCTTGTGTGGCACAGCAGCACCTTGGTGATTCTTGTGTGACACAGCAGCACCTTGGTGATTCTTGTGTGGCACAGCAGCACCTTGGTGATTCTTGTGTGGCACAGCAGCACCTAAGGTGATTCTTGTGTGACACAGCAGCACCTTGGTGATTCTTGTGTGGCACAGCGGCACCTTGGTGATTCTTGTGTAGCACCTTCTTGTGTGACACAGCAGCACAGGTGATTCTTGTGTGGCAACACAGCTTGGTGATTCTTGTGTGGCACAGCAGCACTTGTGTGGCACAGCAGCACCTTGGTGATTCTTGTGTGACACAGCAGCACCTTGGTGATTCGTGTGTGGCACAGCAGCACCTTGGTGATTCTTGTGTGCAGCACCTTGGTGATTCTTGCACCTTGGTGATTCTTGCAGCAGCACCTTGGTGATTCTTGTGTAGCACAGAAACATCTTGGTGATTCTTGTGTGGCACAGCAGCCCCTTGGTGATTCTTGTGTGGCACAGAAGCACCTTGGTGTTGTTGTGTGACACAACACACCTTGCAGCAGCAGCACACCTTGGTGATTCTTGTGTGGCACAGCAGCATCTTGGTGTGTGATTCTTGTGTGGCACAGCAGCATCTTGGTGATTGGTGATTCTTGTGTGGCACAGCAACCTTGGTGATTCACCTTGGTGATTCTTGTGTGGCACAGCAGCATCTTGGTGATTCTTGTGTGGCACAGCAGCATCTTGGTGTGTTGTGTGGCACAGCAGCACCTTGGTGATTCTTGTGTGGCACAGCAGCATCTTGGTGATTCTTGTGTAGCACAGAAACACCTTGGTGATTCTTGTGTGGCACAGCAGCACCTTGGTGATTCTTGTGTGGCACAGCAGCACCTTGGTGATTCTTGTGTGGCACAGAAACACCTTGGTGATTCTTGTGTGGCACAGCAGCACCTTGGTGATTCTTGTGTGGCACAGCAGCATCTTGGTGTGTTGTGTGGCACAGCAGCACCTTGGTGATTCTTGTGTGGCACAGCAGCATCTTGGTGTGTTGTGTGGCACAGCAGCACCTTGGTGATTCTTGTGTGGCACAGCAGCACCTTGGTGATTCTTATGTGCCACAGCAGCACCTTGGTGATTCTTGTGTGGCAAAGCAGCACCTTGGTGATACTTGTATGGCAAAGCAGTACCTTGGTGGTACTTGTGTGGCACAGAAGCACCTTGGTGTGTTGTAAGGTACAGCAGCACCTTGGTGATACTTATGTGGCACAGTAGCACCTTGGTCATAATTTTGTGGCACAGCAGCGCCTTGGTGATTCTTATATGTTGGTGATTCACAGCAGCACCTTGGTGATTCTTGTGTGGCACAGCAGCCCCTTGGTGATTCTTGTGTGGCACAGCAGCATCTTGGTGATTCTTGTGTAGCACAGCAGCGCCTTGGTGATACTTGTGTGGCACAGCAGTACCTTGGTGATACTTTTGTGGCACAGAAGCACCTTGGTGTGTTGTGAGGTACAGCAGCACCTTGGTGATACTTATGTGGCACAGTAGCACCTTGGTCATAATCTTGTGGCACAGCAGCGCCTTGGTGATACTTGTGTGGCACAGCAGCACCTTGGTGATACTTGTGTGGCACAGCAGCACCTTGGTGATATTTGTGTGGCACAGTAGTACCTTGGTGATACTTATGTGGCACAGTAGCACCTTGGTGATAATTGTGTGGCACAGCAGCACCTTGGTGATACTTGTGGCACAGCAGCACCTTGGTGACACTTGTTTGGCACAGCAGCACCTTGGTGTGTCGTGTGGCACAGCAGCACCTTGCTGTGCTGTGAGGCACAGCAGCACCTTGGTGATACTTGTGTGGCACAGCAGCACCTTGCTGTGCTGTGAGTCACAGCAGCACCTTGGTGTGTTGTGTGGCACAGCAGCACCTTGGTGTGTTGTGTGGCAAAGCAGCACCTTGGTGTGTTGTGTGGCACAGCAGCACCTTGGTGATATTTGTGTGGCACAGCAACACCTTGGTGATACTTGTGTGGCACAGCAGCACCTTGGTGATGCTTGTGTGGCACTACAGCACCTTGGTGATACTTGTAAGGCTCAGCAGCACTTTGGTGTGTTGTGTGGTACAACAGCACCTTGGTGTGTTGTGTGGCACAGCAGCACCTTGGTGTGTTGTGTGGCACAGCAGCACCTTGGTGTGTTGTGTGGCACAGCAGCACCTTGGTGTGTTGTGTGGCACAGCAGCACCTTGGTGTGTTGTGTGGCACAGCAGCACCTTGATGTGGTATGTGGCACAGCAGCACCTTGGTGTGTTGTGTGGCAGAGCAGCACCTTGGTGTGTTGTGTGGCACAGCAGCACCTTGGTGATACTTGTGTGGCACAGCAGCACCTTGGTGATACTTGTGTGGCACAGCAGCACCTTAGTGATACTTGTGTGGCACAGCAGCACCTTGGTGACACTTGTGTGGCATAGCAGAACGTTGTGTGTCGTGTAGCACAGCAGCACCTTCCTGTGCTGTGAGGCACAACAGCACCTTGGTGTGTTATGTGGCACAGCAGCACCTTGGTGTGTTGTGAGGCACAGCAGCACCTTGGTGTGTTGCGTGGCACAGCTGCTCCCTGGTGTGTTGTGTGACACAGCACCACCTTGGTGTATTGTGTGACACAGCAGCACCTTGGTGTGTTGTGTGGCACAGCAGTACCTTGATGTGTTGTGAGGCGTAGCAGCACCTTGGTGTGTTGTGTGGCACAGCAGCACCTTGGTGTGTTGTGTGGCACAGCAGCACCTTGGTGTGTCGTGTGGCACAGCAGCACTTTGGTGTGTTGTGAGGCATAGCAGCACCTTGGTGTGTTGTGTGGCACAGCAGCACCTTGGTGTGTTGTGTGGCACAGCAGCACCTTGATGTGTTGTGTGGCACAGCAGCACCTTGATGTGTTGTGTGGCACAGCAGCACCTTGGTGATACTTGTGTGGAACAGCAGCACCTTGGTGATACTTGTGTGGCACAGCAGCACCTTAGTGATACTTGTGTGGCACAGCAGCACCTTGGTGACACTCGTGTGGCACAGCAGCACCTTGGTGTGTCGTGTGGCACAGCAGCACTTTGGTGTGTTGTGAGGAATAGCAGCACCTTGGTGTGTTGTGTGGCACAGCAGCACCTTGGTGTGTTGTGAGGGACAGCAGCACCTTGGTGTGTTGTGTGACACAGCAGCACCTTGGTGTATTGTGAGGCACAGCAGCACCTTGGTGATATTTGTGTGGCACAGTAGAACCTTGATGATACTTGTGTGGCACAGTAGCACTTTGGTGATAATTGTGTTGCACAGCAGCGCCTTGGGATACTTGTGTGGCACAGCAGCACCTTGGTGATACTTGTATGACATAGCAGCAAGTTGGCGTATTGTGTGGCACAGCAGCATCTTGGTGTGTTGTGTGGCACAGCAGCACTTTGGTGTGTTGTGAGGCACAGCAGCTCCTTGGTGTGTCGTGTGGCACAGCAGCACTTTGGTATGTTGTGAGGCACAGTAGCACCTTGGTGTGTTGTGTGGCACAGTAGCACCTTGGTGTGTTGTGTGGCACAGCAGCACCTTGATGTGTTGTGTGGCACAGCAGCACCTTGGAGTATTGTGTTGCACAGCAGCACCTTGGTGTGTTGTGTGTCACAGCAGCGGCTTGGTATGTTGTGTGGCACAGCAGCACCTTGGTGTGTTGTGTGGCACAGCAGCACTTTGGTGTGTTGTGTGGCACAGCAGCACCTTGGTGTGTTGTGTGGCGCAGCAGCACCTTGGTGTTACTTGTGTGGCACAGCAGCAGCTTGGTGATGCTTGTGTGGCACTGCAGCACCTTGGTGACATTCGTGTGGCACAGCAGCACCTTGGTGTGTCGTGTGGCACAGCAGCACTTTGGTGTGTTGTGAGGCACAGCAGCACCTTGGTGTGTTGTGTGCCACAGCAGCACCTTGATGTGTTGTGTGGCACAGTAGCACCTTGGAGTGTTGTGTGGCACAGCAGCACCTTGATGTGTTGTGTGGCACAGCAGCACCTTGATGTGTTGTGTGGCACAGCAGCACCTTGGCGATACTTGTGTGGAACAGCATCATCTTGGTGATACTTGTGTGGCACAGCATCATCTTGGTGATACTTGTGTGGCACAGCAGCACCTTTAGTGACACTTGTGTGGCACAGCAGCACCTTGATGTTTTGTGTGGCACAGCAGCACCTTGGTGTGTTGTGTGGCACAGCAGCACCTTGATGTGTTGTGTGGCACAGCAGCACCTTGGTGTGCTGTGTGGCACAGCAGCACCTTGATGTGTTGTGTGGTACAGCAGCACCTTGGTGTGTTGTGTGGCACAGCAGCACCTTGGTGTGTTGTGTGGCACAGCAGCACCTTGATGTGTTGTGCGGCACAGCAGCACCTTGGTGTGTTGTGAGGATTTAGAAAACAGAGAAGTTGAAGACTGAGACACTTGTGCAACATTTGGGAATCTTTATTAATGAAACCTTTCGCCCACCAGTGGCTTCGTCACTCCAGCACTGAGAAATAAGGTGGAAGATGAGCAGATTTGGGAAATCAGTCAATCCCTCAAGAATGATAAAGTCCAAACATCGATTCCAGGCTGAAAGACTAATTAACTCAAACTCCACCTCATTTTCCACCGTTCTTCTCAGTGTTGGACTGAGGAAACCACTATCTGGCAAAACGTTTCCACGATGAAGATACCTAAATGTTGCACAAGTGCCTCAGTCTTCAGCACCATGGTAGCTTGCTACAAGGCAAGTCTGCTTCTACGCCTTTCAACAACTGTTCAGCATGATCTACTTCCTCTAGTGGGCCACGCTCATCTGTGACGTACTCTCCTGCTTCTGCACTTCACTGATGCTTCAGCATATAAGGTCTGGGCTCATACTTGGATTTTAGACTTGAGTGACTGACCACCTCCTACAAAGACTGAGAATTTGATTATTCAAAACTACCACTACTTCTGTCTCTCTTGAGGAAGCTTGTGAAAGCGAAACGTTTCGGTAATTAGGAAGTCCAAGCGTTACACAAGTGTCTTATTCATCTCTGCATGAATGCATCAGATTTGATTACCTCAATAATTTTTTCTAATTTGTTCATCCTCTTGCAACATACATTATAATTTCCACTTGTCACTGTCAAATCTGACTGATAAATCTCGAGTAAAAAACGTGGCTCAATATTTTATAGATTCATCGAATTATTAGCACAATTTTGTATCTCTGTGAAAAACGCAGTGCAGTTAGATTCATGTATTGTCATATCACATCTGAATGAACAATCATAGGTACTCAACAATCATCGCGTACACAGTAGGCTTCTTCAGTCAAGTACATGAATACTATTAATCAGTGACATTGTCACATAATTTTCTGCTCTCTACTTTCTACTCTCTTGATATACTTAGTACAATTATTTAATGAACTGTAAAGTTGATGGACATGTAATCAGCGACACAGGTGATCATTTGACCTTACTTGTGATCACCTGACCTAACCTGTGATTACCTGACCTGACTTGTGATCACCTGACTTGTGATTACTTGACATAACCTGTGATTACCTGACATTACCTATGATCATCTGTAAACACTTAACCTAGTTTGTGGTCACCTGACATTATCTGTGATCATTTGACCTTACCTGTGATCAACTGACTTTACCTGTGATTGCTTGATCTTACCTGTGATCACCTGACCTTTCCTGTGATCACTTGAGCTTATCTGTGATCATCTGACCTTACCTGTGATCAACTAACCTTTCTATGATCACTTGACCTTACCTGTGATCACCTGACCTTACCTGTGATCACCTGACCTTACCTGTGATCACCTGACCTTACCTGTGATCACCTGATCTTACCTGTGATCAACTGACCTTTCTGTGATCACTTGACCTTACCTGTGATCGCCTGACCGTACCTGTGATCACTTGACACTTGAAGGATACACTTGTAATAAGTCATTTAAGTTATCTTCATGCACCATGTACCTCGTTCTCCTTACGTCACTTGGTATATTCCAACATGAATCGCAGTTGAAAGTCTGTGAGTGCATTTCCTCAGGTATATTTGTGCCAGGTTGTTTCTGTTTGTTCAGGTAGGTAAATCGCATGACACTCGACCTCATTAAATAATCACCCATTCAGTGGCTCCTGAAGAACTTCGTAATGGTGTCATCAATATCGTCATGGAAATTATGAGACTCTTGGATTAGTTATGGGCTTGATTTCACAAAATAACTCAATGTAAATTTATTATGCCGTAGAGAACTTAGTTCTCTTCTCTGCTGTGGAAGATTAGTTTTATTAACACATCGGCCGTTTCCCACCTAGGCAGGGTGACTCGATAAAGAAGAAACACTTTCACTCACCCCATCACTGTCTTGCCAGAGGCGTGCCTACACTACAACTCAAAAACTGTACTTGCCATCTCCAGGACTCAAGTCTGACCATCAGGTTTTCTTGAAACCCTTCATAAATGTTACTTTGCTCACACTCTAACAGCACGTCAAGTCATACAAATCATTTGCTTTCACTCGTTCCTATTTAATAGGCTCATGCACGCTTGTTGGAAGTCCAAGCTGCTCACACGCTAAATCTTCTTTACTCCCCTCCCTCCAACTTTTCCTAGCACGATCCCTACCCTACCTTCCTTCCACTACAGATTTATACACCCTCGAAGTCATTCTATTTTGTTCCATCCTCAGCAACTCCTCAGCCCTCTGGATAATGCATATAGAAACCCTGCACCTCCTTCTAATCTCCAAACTACGGATTCTCTGCATAATATTCACACCAACATTCCCCTCAGACACAACATCTCCACTGCCTCCAGCTTTCTCCTTGATGCAACGTTCACCACTCATGCTTCACACCTCTATAAGAGCGTTAGTACCACTATACTTTCATACATTCCCCACTTTGCTTCCATGGACAAAGTTCTTTGTCTCCACAGACTTCTCCTAAAAGATGTTATAACTCCTTGGTCAGTGCACTAAATTACAGCTTCCATATCTTCATCAAGATTTAAAAGATCCTCAAAATATTCCCCATATATTCTTGATACCTCCAACTCTCCATCTAATAACTCTCCTCTTCTCTCTGTAACTGTCACATCCATTAGTTATCCAGGCTTTCTCAGCTTATTAATCTTACCTCAAAACTTTTTCTTATTCTCAGCAAAATTTATTGACAGCATCTCACCTATTCTCTCATTTCCTCTCCTTCGCCACTCTCTTAAGTACTCTTTTTCTTTCCATATACTGCTCCCACCTTATATCACTTCTACTTATTAAGAACCTCTATGCTAACTTTTTCTCGCTTACTACTCTCTTTACTACATCATTCCACCAATAGCTCGTCTTCCCTCCCGCACCCACCCTCCGACATCCATAAACTTCTGGTGAACATTCTAACACTGCATTCTTAAATCTACCCCATACCTCTTCAACCTCATTGCCTATACTCTCACTAGCCCATCTTTCTAACAATAATTGCTTATATCTTACCCTGACTGCCACCTCACACCTCTCTCTTGCTTTCTGATACAACTCCCCTTGTACCAGATCTACCTTTTACTCACGCTATAGATACAACTAAAAATTGATCTGATGTATCTGTTGCCTCTCTATAAACATGCACATCCTGAAGTCTACCGTCAACCAATACATAGTCTAACAAACTACTGTCATTACTCCTTATATCATATCTCGTATAATTATTTATAATTTTTCTTAAAATATATATTACCTATAATCAAACCCCTTCTCTACACAAAGTTTAATCAAAGGCCCCCTATTGTCATTTACACCTGGCACCCCAAACTTACCTACCACACCCTCCCTAAACGTTTCTCCTACTTTAGCATTAAGGTCCCCTACCACAATTACTCTCTCACATGGTTCAAAAGTCCCAACATACCCGCTTAACATCTCCCAAAATCTCTATCTCCTCTAAAAATATATATTACCAATTACCAAACCTTATTCTATACAAAGGCCAATCATATGGCCCCCTCTCCCTTTCATTATCATTTACCCCTGGCACCCCAGACTTACCTACCACGCCCTCTGTAACCTTTTCTCCCACTTGGCATACTACAATTACTCTCTCACTTGGCTTAAGACTCCCTAAACACTCACTTAACATCTCCCAAAATCTCTCTTTCCTCTACATTCCTCTCTTCTCCAGGTGAATAAACATTTATTATATCCCACTCTTCGCATCTGGCCCTTATTTGAATCCACATAATCCTTGAATATATACATTATATTCCCTCTTCTTCTTCCATAGCTGACCCTATCAATATTATTGCTATCCCTTCCTTAGCTATAACTCTCTCAAGATACTTCTGACCTAGAACCATTTATTTTTCCCCACTGTTTTCTTGTGTGTTTATGAGACAGAAAGAAAAGTTACCAGCAATCCTACCATTGCATAAAACAATTACAGGTTTCCGTTTCACATGCATTTGGCAAGACGGCAGTATCTTCCTGGGTGGTTGCTTATGCTTATAAACAGGAAAAAGCATTTTTAAGTCATCCACCAATAGGAATACTGGTTCACTGGCGGTAATAAGGGAAAGGGTTTTTAAAGTGGCATTGTTGCTTGGCAGTCTAGCAAGTGATAAATTTATGTGAATCTTAAACACTAATGTAATAGCACAATTAAAAAAACAATTCATAAGCTGCAAATGAATTAATTTTGGATAGAGCCATAATGACAAGGTAATTAAATGGCATGAAGAGAAGTGTAACTTAATTACATGTTAACTTATCTGAGAACAAAGCCTAAATGGCTCTAACTTAACAGTGGCATTACAAATAATGTTCGTGATAATGAATTCGAGAGTTAAATTTGATTGCTGCTGCCGCTGTAAATATCTTGCTGAGAGTGTGCGATAACGTTAAGCGAATTGTTGTAGTAACATTACACATAGTTCATACTGTTGTTGTAGTAACATTACACATAGTTAAGAACATAAGAGCATAAGAAAGAAGGAACACTGCAACAGATCTATTGACCAATGCGGAGCAGGTCCATGTTCCCCTCGGATAAGCCCAATGGCCCACCCAGTCTGGTCACCTCCACTCAAGGATGGAGCACTGCACCAGACCCAGCAGCACAAACTAGTCAGGTCAAACTCACACCCACTCATGTGTTTATCTAACCTATTTTTAAAACTACACGTTTTAGCCTGAATAACTGTACTCGCGAGTTTGTTCCACTCATCCACAACTCTATTAACAAACCAGTGCTTTCCTATATCCTTCCTGAATTTGAATTTTTCCAACTTGAAACCATTGCTGCAAGTCCTGTCTTGGCTGGAAATTTTCAGCACGCTATTTACATCCCCTTTTTTTATTCCTGTTTTCCATTTATACACCTCGATCATATCCCCCCTAATTCTACGCCTTTCTAGAGAGTGCAGATTCAGGGCCCTCAGTCTATCCTCATAGGGAAGATTTCTGTTACATGGGATCATCTTTGTCATCCTCCTCTGTTCGTTTTCCAGAGCATTTATATCCATTCTGTAATACGGTGACCAGAACTGAGCAGCATAGTCTAAATGAGGCCTAGCCAAGGATATATAGAGTTGAAGAACAACCTGAGGACTTCTACTATTTATACTTCTAGATATGAAGCCAAGAATTCTGTTAGCTTTATTGCGAACACTAATGCACTGTTGTCTTGGTTTCAGATTACTGCTAACCAGAACTCCTAAATTCTTTTCGCAATCAGTAGTATTAAGATCTACATTATTTAGTTTATGCGGCATGGTTATTTACCTGTCCAACATTTAGAACTTTGCATTTGTCAATATTAAACTGCATCTGCCACTTCTCCGACCATTGCATCAGTCTATTCAAATCATCCTGGAGTGCTCTAGTGTCCTCATTAGAATGAATTGGACGGCCTATTTTGGTGTCATCAGCAAATTTGCTTATGTCGCTATTTATTCCCTCATCTATGTCGTTTATGTAAATTGTGAACAACAACGGGCCCAGCACTGACCCCTGAGGATCACCGCTTGTGACGTGCCCCCATTCTGATTTCTCCCCATTTATGCAAACTCTCTGCCGTCTATTTGTCAGCCATGCCTCTACCCAGGAAAAAAATTTCTCCTTCTATTTCGTGTGCCTTAAGTTTCCTCAATAGCCTCTGGTGTGGAACTCTATCGAAAGCCTTACTGACGCCCATATACACAATATCATATTCATTACCATGATCTACCTCCTCAAACACCTTAGTGAAAAAAGTTAGTAAATTCGTAAGACAGGAACGCCACTTTGTAAAACCGTGTTGAAATTCATTATCAAGATGGCTACGAATTGCTTCGACAATTATTGACTCCATAAATTTTCCCACTATGGAGGTAAGGCTTATTGGTCCATAGTTCGAAGCTAAGGACCTGTCACCTGCCTTGTAAATAGGTATTACATTTGCCATTTTCCACTTATCAGGCACTATGCCAGTTTGTAGTGATATGTTAAAAAGATTAACCAAAGGTATGCTAAGTTCATCTTTACATTCCTTTAACATCCTTGCAAACAGTTCATCAGGACCTGGGGATTTGTTAGGTTTTAGTTTCTCTATTTGTCTGATGACCATGTCACTAGTTACCGCAATCGTGCATAGTTTATTATCATCCTGTTCTACATAATCTATTATTTCAGGAATATCGCTAGTATTTTCCTGGGTGAAAACTGAGAGGAAGTAGGTATTGAGAATTTCACACATATCCTTATCACTGTCAGTGATCTGACCAGAGTTACTCTTAGTGGGCCAATCTTGTCCCTAATCTTACTTCTGTGTACCTGAAAGAACCCTTTTGGGCTAGTCTTTGAATCCCCTGCGACCTTAGCCTCATAATCCCTTTTTGTTTTTCTTATTCCCTTCTTTATTTCTCTTTTTAATTAAATATATTGATTTCTTAACTGCCCATCCCCTCTTTTGATACGCCTATATATACCTCTCTTTTGACCAATGAGATGTTTTAATCTATTGTTCATCCATTTGGAATAATTTCTGTTAGATCTAGTTTCCCTACTCGGAACAAAAGTTGTCTGGGCAGCTAGAACTATGCTCTGAAAAACGTCATATTGGCACCCAAGATCACCTACCTGACCCATAGTCAGGTCATCCCAATTTAGCCCACCCAGGTAATTTTTCAGTCCCATGAAGTCGGTCAAGCGAAAATCTGGGACAGAGATTTGATTGCAGTTATCTGGGTAATTCCATGATATGTTAATACTAAGTGATTTGTGATCAGTTTCCCCAAGTTCATACAGTTGTTGTAGTAACATTACACAAAGCTCATACAGTTGTTGTAGTAACATTACACAAAGTTCATACAGTTGTTGTAGTAACATTACACAAAATACATACAGTTGTTGTAGTAACATTACACAAAGTTCATACAGTTGTTGTAGTAACATTACACAAAGTTCATACAGTTGTTGTAGTAACATTACACAAAGTTCATACAGTTGTTGTAGTAACATTACACAAAGCTCATACAGTTGTTGTAGTAACATTACACAAAGTTCATACAGTTGTTGTAGTAACATTACACAAAGTTCATACAGTTGTTGTAGTAACATTACACAAAGTTCATACAGTTGTTGTAGTAACATTACACAAAGTTCATACAGTTGTTGTAGTAACATTACACAAAATACATACAGTTGTTGTAGTAACATTACACAAAGTTCATACAGTTGTTGTAGTAACATTACACAAAGTTCATACAGTTGTTGTAGTAACATTACACAAAGTTCATACAGTTGTTGTAGTAACATTACACAAAGTTCATACAGTTGTTGTAGTAACATTACACAAAGTTCATACAGTTGTTGTAGTAACATTACACAAAGTTCATACAGTTGTTGTAGTAACATTACACAAAGTTCATACAGTTGTTGTAGTAACATTACACAAAGTTCATACAGTTGTTGTAGTAACATTACACAAAATACATACAGTTGTTGTAGTAACATTACACAAAGTTCATACAGTTGTTGTAGTAACATTACACAAAGTTCATACAGTTGTTGTAGTAACATTACACAAAGTTCATACAGTTGTTGTAGTAACATTACACAAAGTTCATACAGTTGTTGTAGTAACATTACACAAAGTTCATACAGTTGTTGTAGTAACATTATATTACACATAGTTTTCATTGATTTCGGCTGATGTTGGGTGTCAATTTGCCAATTTTTTTTTTTGCCGATTTTATCTAAAATGATTGTTTTAAATTAAAATCCAATATTTTTCCTACTCGACTGTAGAGAATTTTAAACAGAATGTTAATGAGAAAAAAATGGAAAAAAAAATGCTCGTTTTCATGGCGTTTCTGAATTTCAACAGGAGAGACTTTTCTATTCTTCTGTACATTCTCAAGTAACATTCTCGTTTGCATTTTTACAAATTTTCGCTTATTACTCGAGAAAGCTTTCCTGACCAGCTTCAAATTTTCAATGCTTGTGTAATGTATCTCGAGGAAAATTTCTGGAAGTATTGGCAGGCGTGGGAGCCTGATGCTCAATGTTACTAAGGTCATTCCAAAATTTGTTTTTGTATAATAACTAGAGACATTATTTTCATCGGCTTCGAAATTTTCACAGCCGTGTATCCTACTTCTAAAATAGTTGGTATTGTCAGGTGCCATTTTACTACTCTTACTGTCGAAATGGTTTAATAATATTTTACTTTATTGCATTATCTTGCCTTGATGCTAGTGAGGGGCTCTTGATCCAAGGAACTGGACTTATCTTTCCGGTGCTTAGATCGAATTTAGATGTATCTTACTTCACATGCGCTATGTGACTCATGTTAATTAGGCTGCGTAGGTACAGATGCTGTTGAATTCTGTGCAAATAAGTCGAAAATGCTTCTTCTGCTCAACTTTAAACTTTTAATGCTGATGTGTTTCCTTGAGTGGAAACAATCTCTTGATGTTAGGTTGTGTAAGTTATCATGTGCCAGTTTTATTAATCAAACTGGTTTCTGTGAAATAAATGAAAAATATCTCTGATCAAAAATTAGTCAGTGTTCGGATTTATTTAGTTATCTTAAGTTAAACCAACATGATGCTCATTTATGTGCCCTCAAGACCATATACCAAGCTTACATAAAACTAATTTACTGTACCTAATTTTTAAAAGCTGGTCAGTCATATTTGAAGAAAAGTTTTGAATGATTTTAGTCTGTGTGGGCCCAATTTGCTTTATTTGCAAGAAAGTGGAAAAAAATTAGTAATGCTTTTCATGCAATTAGCATATAAGTGCCTTCAACCCTTTCAAGCTGATAGCTTGATAATTTAACTTTGGAGTGGCTTCAAACTTAATGTGCTTGTGGTCTCTGTGAAAGGTTTCAATTGGATTTGGGCGGTGTATATCTTAATTTACATTTTTTAAAGAAGACATTTGAATATTATTTTCCATATGTTGATTTGTGGATTCCTCTTCTTATTTCCTTCAAATCTTCATCGCTAATATTCAACTACACTATGAACTTTTACCACACTGTGCTACTCTGTGCAGTGAGGCACTAGAGACTGGCGTAATGATATACAGGAATATGATAAATTAGACACATGTGCAACACTTGGGTATCTTTAATGTTGCACACGTGTCTAATTTATCAACTTGTCTGTTCTCTGAACCATCTATCTACATTTAGGAATATCTTTCTCGGGTCTCGCAGAGACCGAAATGCATCTTAATTGATACAACTTTTGTAGAGGTATGTTATCACAGTTTGCTCATAAAACTGATTTAGTACCTCAGCATCACAGATTGTTCATAAAACTGACTACTAACATGTATATTAAGAACAATTCTGGTACAATTTATGCCCCCACCATAATATATAAAGTGGATAACAGTTTGAAACAGGTACGCTAATACAAGGTGCCAGAGTCATTGTTTATCTTTACTGATATATTGCTCAGGATTGTGACTGATCAAACTTAAGAGGAAAACTACCCAAAGATGCTTCATAAATATAAGATCCGGGGAGGTGTAAGCATGAAGCCTAGCAGCATAGTTGACTCGCTGAGAGTCAGCCATGGTGAACTGCTCTCCACCTCGATTTTCAAGCTCTCTGGTAATTAATTGACCCATTGCTCTCTGATGTTTATCCCTTTGATCTGGACTCATTACTTGGCCTATCTGTGTCGAGGTCATTTTCTTTATCAGGTTTTAATTTACTGACGTCTTTAGAAAAGGATGGACAAAAGTTCCCACGAAACAGTTTAAGACTTTCTTTAAACACCTTTTCGCACAAGAAGAGGCTTATAAATCAGTTTATAAAGTGTTCCTTGAGCGAAACACTTGTCGCAACGAAGTCTTAAGCTAATTGTTTTGTCTCCTCATTTGCCTACGGATTCGTTTCTGACTATAGGGTCGCTGGTGATGTCTTCTGTTGCAAGAAACGTACAGAGAGACTGGCATATTGCAAAAATAATACATTCCACACAAGACAAATTAATGATCCTGTCGAAAAAATTTTTAATGCATCTACTGACACTTCATTGCTTGTTGTGAGAATGTTGCAAGATGAGGCATGGCAATATTGTGCTGTTAACGGCAGCACCTACATTATCCTTCAGCTTTAATTAATTTTATAACTTTTCACTACCAATTGGTTTTATTTTTATTCCCCTGAGAACTGTTGCTACCATTGCTGATTGTTTTACAGTGGTATGTCGTCGACTTATAAGCTCTGCTACACTGATGTGTCGTCGACTTATAAGCTCTGCTACACTGATGTGTCGTCGACTTATAAGCTCTGCTACACTGGTGTGTCGTCGATTTATAAGCTTTGCTACAGTGGTGTGTCGTCGACTTATAAGCACTGCTACACTGGTGTGTCGTCGACTTAAAAGTTCTGCTACACTGGTGTGTCGTCGACTTATAAACTCTGCTACACTGGTGTGTCGTCGACTTAAAAGTTCTGCTACACTGGTGTGTAGTCGACTTATAAGCTCTGCTACACTGATGTGTCGTCGACTTATAAGCTCTGCTACACTGGTGTGTAGTCGATTTATAAGCTCTGCTACACTGGTGTGTCGTCGACTTATAAGCTCTGCTACACTGGTGTGTCGTCGACTTATAAGCTCTGCTACACTGGTGTGTAGTCGACTTATAAGCTCTGCTATACTGGTGTGTCGTCGACTTATAAGCTCTGCTACACTGGTGTGTCGTCGACTTATAAGCTCTGCTACACTGGTGTGTCGTCGACTTATAAGCTCTGCTACACTGGGGTGTCATCGACTTACAAGCTCTGCTACAGTGGTCTGTCGTCGACTTATAAGCCCTTCTACACTGGTGTCGTCGACTTACAAGCTCTGCTACACTGGTGTGTCGTAGACTTATCAGTTTCCTCACAGGAGTGGGTCGTCGTCTAAAGAATTCCACTATAGTGGTGGGTCGTCGGCTTTACAAACTCATTTGAGAAGTTCAAATGCACGAAAAGAAATCCATAGAGGCTGCATCTATTGATTCGAGAGAAATGTCACGCAAAGGATTAGCTTCAATTTGGATTCCTCTTACTTGTACCGTCTATGCTAAGCCATGGCGATCTTCCAGTAGGTTCATCTCTGAGTTACTGAGATCATTAAAATTGCTCGGCAGTGCTACTCCAGTAGGGGTCACACAACCTGGAAAACGGAAGGCAATCAGCTTTGATTCAAGTAAAGGGGGTGAAAGCTCTTATTTCGTGGATCAAGAGCCCTTCACTAGCATCGAGGTAGCTTCCTTGAAGAGTCTTTGCAGTAAGATAGGACTTTTAACTTAATTATCTTATTACATGCTTTCAAAATGGGACTTTCTTTATATCATGTTGATATCACGGTGTGTAAGGCTTCGTGGGAGTCTAACCGGCTGCACTGACCGAAGAAATGGCATTTTGATACCAAGAATGAATACTAAAAAAAAAAAAAAAAAAAAAGCACAATACCATGATTGGAACAATGTACCAATAATCAGCACATAGGAGAATCAAACTTGGGATGATATTTCGGTCCGACTTTGGACATTAACTAGTCAGTGGTCTCAAGTAGTAAGACAAGATTTGATAAGACAACGTCCGCCGCTTCTATTCAACTTAGAGCTTTGTCATGCCTGGATGAAGCTCAATACACAGTGATAAAATGTCTCACTGGAAGTTTTTCTGCATGTTTCGTCTTTTCATTCGGAGGTCCTGTGCAGGCAAGTTCATGCGTATGCTGACTCAACATACTCATGCTGAGTCAGCATATTCAGTGTGTTGTCTTGAACACACTGGATAGCCATTGTATTTAACACAACACTATGTGGGTAGCCAGTGTGTTCAAGAGAGCATTATGTGGGTAGCCAGTGTGTTCAAGAGAGCATTATGTGGGTAGCCAGTGTGTTCAAGAGAGCATTATGTGGGTAGCCAGTGTGTTCAAGAGAGCATTATGTGGGTAGCCAGTGTGTTCAAGAGAGCATTATGTGGGTAGCCAGTGTGTTCAAGAGAGCATTATGTGGGTAGCCAGTGTGTTCAAGAGAGCATTATGTGGGTAGCCAGTGTGTTCAAGAGAGCATTATGTGGGTAGCCAGTGTGTTCAAGAGAGCATTATGTGGGTAGCCAGTGTGTTCAAGAGAGCATTATGTGGGTAGCCAGTGTGTTCAAGAGAGCATTATGTGGGTAGCCAGTGTGTTCAAGAGAGCATTATGTGTTCAAGAGAGCATTATGTGGGTAGCCAGTGTGTTCAAGAGAGCATTATGTGAGTAGCCAGTGTGTTCAAGAGAGCATTATGTGGGTAGCCAGTGTGTTCAAGAGAGCATTATGTGGGTAGCCAGTGTGTTCAAGAGAGCATTATGTGGGTAGCCAGTGTGTTCAAGAGAGCATTATGTGGGTAGCCAGTGTGTTCAAGAGAGCATTATGTGGGTAGCCAAGAGAGCATTATGTGGGTAGCCAGTGTGTTCAAGAGAGCATTATGTGGGTAGCAAGAGTAGCCAGCATTATGTGAGTAGCCAGTGTGTTCAAGAGAGCATTATGTGGGTAGCCAGTGTGTTCAAGAGAGCATTATGTGGGTAGCCAGTGTGTTCAAGACAACACTATGTAGGTAGCCAGTGTGGTCAAGAAAACACTATGTGGGTATGCAGTGTGTTCAAGAGCATGTGGGTAGCCTCAGCTGATGCTGAAGCCACTCGCAGTAACTTCCGGACTCTACACAGGCTTCGTGAACGTAGTATATGGTCAGTTACACAGTTATTTATTTATATATGGTCAGTTATCTTGGTCGAGAAAAAGAAATGGAAATATGTATTGACTCGGTCTGGCGAATTGATTAATACTGATTTACTGCTGTGAGTAAAACCGGTTACTGTTTCGAATCTCTGTGAGAAACTTTTCTTAAATTTGCAGTTTATGCTTGCAATACAACAGCCTGCTTGATCAGACAAGCACTAGACGATCCTGGCCCAAGGCCAGACTGGGGGAGCAGAAAAACTCTCGGAACTCATCACAGGTATATCAAAGGAAAGGTAAGGCAATATCTTTTTTTTCCACTGTTGTGAGGTATAATGGTCATTATTAGTTAGCAGATTAGGTTTTAAGCCAATCAGAAGCTCGGAAGTCATTAAAGTTGCATTGTATACAATGTTACAAATGCTTCAATACCTTATTTCAGGAAATAAAGTAGTCTATCAGAATATACACACAGATATGTATAACAATTGCACAAAATATTACGGCCCTGTAGTTCTACCGTCACTCATTATCAAGATTTCTGAAAGGATTTTAAAACACAAGACGGGCAGTCAGACTCAGGCTCTGGTTTAACATTCGTTAAGACGGACACATGTTTCCTGCACGCTCGATACTCACTTCCAAGTCTCAGCTGTAATTGTTCAATTGTATTTATGTGTGGAGTATACAGTG
This sequence comes from Cherax quadricarinatus, assembly GCF_038502225.1. Lineage (NCBI taxonomy): Eukaryota > Metazoa > Arthropoda > Malacostraca > Decapoda > Parastacidae > Cherax > Cherax quadricarinatus. Next base: position 22,258,261 of record NC_091337.1, read on the forward strand.
CAGGAAGTGGAGGCTCGATCCTCCGTCTGTGAGAGTCTGTCAGCTGCACGATGACAATAATAATAATAATCTTCATTTCTACAAGTACATGACACAACTTATAGACATAGCTGACATCAGTGACATATTGTATAGAAAGACTCTGGTTATGCAAAGCATTTCGGGCAAATTGGGTTAATTTTCGTCCCAAGATGCGACCCAGACCAATCGGTTAACACTCAGGTACCTACTTACTGATAGGTGAACAGGGACGGCAGGTGTCTTAAGGAAACACGCTTTTATGTTTCCAAACGTACCGGGGATCGAACCACGGACCTCAATATGTGAGCCGAGTCCGTTACCAACCGAGCTACATTTATGGACCTGAATGTGTTTTAGAAGTAGCTGGTGAACTTCACTTAGTCTAATTGTCTTGTTCATTATTTCACTGAGGAAGCGCTAAACACGTAGGGGTCATACATAGCTTAAGGGATGTGAGAAAATCAAATTTAATGAATGGGAAGGGCAGGTCCGGTTCGTTGGACCGAGAGCCTTCTCGTCGGGATCATATTATATGGAATACATTACCGACAAGACAGTGAACAAGACACTTAAGCAATTCATGGGTATCTTTTTTGCCCAAACGTTTCGCCTGCTCAGTAGGCTTTTGCAGTAGAATACAGGCGATTGAATCATGACCAAATAGGCAATTTAATCGCCTATATTCTACTAAATAATTCTGCTACGCAGGCGAAATGTTTTCACAGTGAAGAATATGAAGACCAGGAACATGAAGATCAGGAACATGAAGACCAGGAACATGAAGATCAGGAACATGAAGATCAGGAACATGAAGACCAGGAACATGAAGATCAGGAACATGAAGACCAGGAACATGAAGACCAGGAACATGAAGATCAGGAACATGAAGACCAGGAACATGAAGACCAGGAACATGAAGACCAGGAACATGAAGACCAGGAACATGAAGACCAGGAACATGAAGATCAGGAACATGAAGACCAGGAACATGAAGACCAGGAACATGAAGACCAGGAACATGAAGACCAGGAACATGAAGATCAGGAACATGAAGACCAGGAACATGAAGACCAGGAACATGAAGACCAGGAACATGAAGACCAGGAACATGAAGATCAGGAACATGAAGACCAGGAACATGAAGACCAGGAACATGAAGACCAGGAACATGAAGATCAGGAACATGAAGACCAGGAACATGAAGATCAGGAACATGAAGATCAGGAACATGAAGACCAGGAACATGAAGACCAGGAACATGAAGACCAGGAACATGAAGACCAGGAACATGAAGATCAGGAACATGAAGATCAGGAACATGAAGACCAGGAACATGAAGACCAGGAACATGAAGACCAGGAACATGAAGATCAGGAACATGAAGACCAGGAACATGAAGATCAGGAACATGAAGACCAGGAACATGAAGACCAGGAACATGAAGACCAGGAACATGAAGACCAGGAACATGAAGATCAGGAACATGAAGATCAGGAACATGAAGATCAGGAACATGAAGACCAGGAACATGAAGATCAGGAACATGAAGACCAGGAACATGAAGATCAGGAACATGAAGACCAGGAACATGAAGACCAGGAACATGAAGACCAGGAACATGAAGACCAGGAACATGAAGATCAGGAACATGAAGATCAGGAACATGAAGATCAGGAACATGAAGACCAGGAACATGAAGACCAGGAACATGAAGACCAGGAACATGAAGACCAGGAACATGAAGACCAGGAACATGAAGACCAGGAACATGAAGATCAGGAACATGAAGATCAGGAACATGAAGATCAGGAACATGAAGACCAGGAACATGAAGACCAGGAACATGAAGACCAGGAACATGAAGACCAGGAACATGAAGACCAGGAACATGAAGATCAGGAACATGAAGATCAGGAACATGAAGACCAGGAACATGAAGACCAGGAACATGAAGACCAGGAACATGAAGACCAGGAACATGAAGATCAGGAACATGAAGACCAGGAACATGAAGACCAGGAACATGAAGATCAGGAACATGAAGATCAGGAACATGAAGACCAGGAACATGAAGACCAGGAACATGAAGATCAGGAACATGAAGATCAGGAACATGAAGACCAGGAACATGAAGACCAGGAACATGAAGACCAGGAACATGAAGACCAGGAACATGAAGATCAGGAACATGAAGATCAGGAACATGAAGACCAGGAACATGAAGATCAGGAACATGAAGACCAGGAACATGAAGACCAGGAACATGAAGATCAGGAACATGAAGATCAGGAACATGAAGACCAGGAACATGAAGACCAGGAACATGAAGACCAGGAACATGAAGATCAGGAACATGAAGATCAGGAACATGAAGATCAGGAACATGAAGACCAGGAACATGAAGATCAGGAACATGAAGATCAGGAACATGAAGACCAGGAACATGAAGACCAGGAACATGAAGACTAGGAACATGAAGACCAGGAACATGAAGACCAGGAACATGAAGACCAGGAACATGAAGACCAGGAACATGAAGATCAGGAACATGAAGATCAGGAACATGAAGATCAGGAACATGAAGATCAGGAACATGAAGACCAGGAACATGAAGAACAGGAACATGAAGAACAGGAACATGAAGATCAGGAACATGAAGAGCAGGAACATGAAGATCAGGAACATGAAGATCAGGAACATGAAGATCAGGAACATGAAGATCAGGAACATGAAGACCAGGAACATGAAGATCAGGAACATGAAGACCAGGAACATGAAGACCAGGAACATGAAGACCAGGAACATGAAGATCAGGAACATGAAGATCAGGAACATGAAGACCAGGAACATGAAGATCAGGAACATGAAGACCAGGAACATGAAGATCAGGAACATGAAGACCAGGAACATGAAGACCAGGAACATGAAGATCAGGAACATGAAGATCAGGAACATGAAGATCAGGAACATGAAGACCAGGAACATGAAGATCAGGAACATGAAGACCAGGAACATGAAGACCAGGAACATGAAGATCAGGAACATGAAGATCAGGAACATGAAGACCAGGAACATGAAGATCAGGAACATGAAGACCAGGAACATGAAGATCAGGAACATGAAGACCAGGAACATGAAGATCAGGAACATGAAGACCAGGAACATGAAGATCAGGAACATGAAAACCAGGAACATGAAGATCAGGAACATGAAGATCAGGAACATGAAGACCAGGAACATGAAGACCAGGAACATGAAGACCAGGAACATGAAGATCAGGAACATGAAGACCAGGAACATGAAGATCAGGAACATGAAGATCAGGAACATGAAGATCAGGAACATGAAGACCAGGAACATGAAGATCAGGAACATGAAGACCAGGAACATGAAGATCAGGAACATGAAGACCAGGAACATGAAGATCAGGAACATGAAGATCAGGAACATGAAGACCAGGAACATGAAGACCAGGAACATGAAGATCAGGAACATGAAGACCAGGAACATGAAGATCAGGAACATGAAGACCAGGAACATGAAGATCAGGAACATGAAGATCAGGAACATGAAGACCAGGAACATGAAGACCAGGAACATGAAGATCAGGAACATGAAGATCAGGAACATGAAGACCAGGAACATGAAGACCAGGAACATGAAGATCAGGAACATGAAGATCAGGAACATGAAGACTAGGAACATGAAGATCAGGAACATGAAGACCAGGAACATGAAGATCAGGAACATGAAGATCAGGAACATGAAGACCAGGAACATGAAGACCAGGAACATGAAGATCAGGAACATGAAGATCAGGAACATGAAGACCAGGAACATGAAGATCAGGAACATGAAGACCAGGAACATGAAGATCAGGAACATGAAGACCAGGAACATGAAGATCAGGAACATGAAGACCAGGAACATGAAGATCAGGAACATGAAGACCAGGAACATGAAGATCAGGAACATGAAGATCAGGAACATGAAGACCAGGAACATGAAGATCAGGAACATGAAGACCAGGAACATGAAGATCAGGAACATGAAGACCAGGAACATGAAGATCAGGAACATGAAGACCAGGAACATGAAGATCAGGAACATGAAGACCAGGAACATGAAGATCAGGAACATGAAGACCAGGAACATGAAGATCAGGAACATGAAGATGAAGATCAGGAACATGAAGATCAGGAACATGAAGATCAGGAACATGAAGATCAGGAACATGAAGATCAGGAACATGAAGACCAGGAACATGAAGATCAGGAACATGAAGACCAGGAACATGAAGATCAGGAACATGAAGACCAGGAACATGAAGATCAGGAACATGAAGACCAGGAACATGAAGATCAGGAACATGAAGACCAGGAACATGAAGATCAGGAACATGAAGACCAGGAACATGAAGATCAGGAACATGAAGACCAGGAACATGAAGATCAGGAACATGAAGATCAGGAACATGAAGATCAGGAACATGAAGATCAGGAACATGAAGATCAGGAACATGAAGACCAGGAACATGAAGATCAGGAACATGAAGACCAGGAACATGAAGATCAGGAACATGAAGACCAGGAACATAAAGATCAGGAACATGAAGACCAGGAACATGAAGATCAGGAACATGAAGATCAGGAACATGAAGACCAGGAACATGAAGATCAGGAACATGAAGACCAGGAACATGAAGATCAGGAACATGAAGACCAGGAACATGAAGATCAGGAACATGAAGACCAGGAACATGAAGATCAGGAACATGAAGATCAGGAACATGAAGACCAGGAACATGAAGATCAGGAACATGAAGACCAGGAACATGAAGACCAGGAACATGAAGATCAGGAACATGAAGACCAGGAACATGAAGACCAGGAACATGAAGATCAGGAACATGAAGATCAGGAACATGAAGATCAGGAACATGAAGATCAGGAACATGAAGACCAGGAACATGAAGATCAGGAACATGAAGACCAGGAACATGAAGATCAGGAACATGAAGATCAGGAACATGAAGACCAGGAACATGAAGATCAGGAACATGAAGACCAGGAACATGAAGACCAGGAACATGAAGATCAGGAACATGAAGACCAGGAACATGAAGATCAGGAACATGAAGATCAGGAACATGAAGACCAGGAACATGAAGATCAGGAACATGAAGATCAGGAACATGAAGACCAGGAACATGAAGATCAGGAACATGAAGATCAGGAACATGAAGACCAGGAACATGAAGACCAGGAACATGAAGATCAGGAACATGAAGACCAGGAACATGAAGACCAGGAACATGAAGATCAGGAACATGAAGACCAGGAACATGAAGATCAGGAACATGAAGATCAGGAACATGAAGACCAGGAACATGAAGATCAGGAACATGAAGATCAGGAACATGAAGACCAGGAACATGAAGATCAGGAACATGAAGACCAGGAACATGAAGATCAGGAACATGAAGACCAGGAACATGAAGATCAGGAACATGAAGATCAGGAACATGAAGACCAGGAACATGAAGATCAGGAACATGAAGACCAGGAACATGAAGATCAGGAACATGAAGACCAGGAACATGAAGATCAGGAACATGAAGATCAGGAACATGAAGACCAGGAACATGAAGATCAGGAACATGAAGATCAGGAACATGAAGACCAGGAACATGAAGATCAGGAACATGAAGACCAGGAACATGAAGATCAGGAACATGAAGATCAGGAACATGAAGATCAGGAACATGAAGACCAGGAACATGAAGACCAGGAACATGAAGATCAGGAACATGAAGACCAGGAACATGAAGATCAGGAACATGAAGATCAGGAACATGAAGATCAGGAACATGAAGACCAGGAACATGAAGATCAGGAACATGAAGACCAGGAACATGAAGATCAGGAACATGAAGATCAGGAACATGAAGACCAGGAACATGAAGATCAGGAACATGAAGACCAGGAACATGAAGATCAGGAACATGAAGACCAGGAACATGAAGATCAGGAACATGAAGACCAGGAACATGAAGATCAGGAACATGAAGACCAGGAACATGAAGATCAGGAACATGAAGACCAGGAACATGAAGACCAGGAGCATGAAGACCAGGAGCATGACGACCAGGAGCATGAGGACCAGGAACATAAAGCTCAAGAACATGAAGACCAGGAACATGAAGACCAGGAATATGAGGCCCAGGAACATGAAGAGCAGGAACATGAAGACCAGGAACATAAAGACCAGGTACACGAGGACCAGGGACATGAAGACCTGGAACATGAAGACCAGGAGCATGAGGACCAGTAACATGAAGCTCAAGAACATGAAGACCAGGAACATGAGGATCAGGAACATGAAGACCAGGAACATAAAGACCAGGTACATGAGGACCAGGAACATGAAGACCAGGAACATGAGGATCAGGAACATGAGGATCAGGAACATGAAGACCAGGTCTCGTCACACATTGTGTTGCTTGATACGAGGATTCTTGCACAGCTGACTTGTGCATGACGATCCTTGGTGTTGTATTAGTTTTCTGAAACGCTAAACTAGTATGGGTAATTCAGCTTAACGAATTTTGGAGGCTCGATCCGCCGTCCGATTGCCTCTTTCCTTTGTATAGGACAATGTGTGTTTGGTCTCTAGGAAACAGGAGTAAATATGTAAACGATTATCTTAATGTAACACTCGACAGTGTTACCTTAAATTAACATTTAATATTATTGTATTAATGTAACACTTGACAGTATTACCATGAACAGTTTTTACGACGTTGATGTCATAACTTAAATAAAATGGTCCTGGCTCCTAAATGGCTTATTAATCTGCTGTCTAGGGGCATTTAAATTACACTAAAAAATACAGCAACTCTAGGGCCAGCATGTACTCATACAAATTATGAAGCATGAGTGTTAATAATTAACGTTGTATATGGACGGACACAAAAACTCACCTATACAAAAATACATATAATATAATAATAGTAACTTATATACAACTTACAATCTACTCCCAAAAAAACCCACCACACTCCAATTCACATTAGCTCACTGCTACTAATGAGTTAAAATGTATAAACTGGGAGGTTTTATGATCCCCTCCTTCCTTCCCGCCGGCTACTTAGCCTACATTTAAAATATTAAATGCTCTCCAAAACACAGGCCCTCGCACACATTAGGGCTTTACAAATAAATGAGAGCACCAAAACAAAATAGTATACACTAAAAAAAACCTACCCAACACCACTACATCTTGCTTCCTCTGATGTGAGTAACCTAGTGTCTAAACACACCTTAACTGCTTCTGTCCTGGCCACTCTGCCTGCGACAGGAATAAAACGCGTCCGCTTTCAGTATGCTACACGGAAAATGACATTATATATGGAGCTTTATTTTATATATTTTTTTTAATACAGTACTCCGTAATAACAGTTGACAGTGTTATCATAACAGAAGAGTTGACAATGTTAGAACACTTGACAGCGTTACCATAGCAGAAGAGTGGACAGTGTTATAACACATCCGATTTATATATATGTAACTGAAATATGAAAATTTGTTGAATTCCAGATGTAAAGCTAGACAAAATATTAACGATTTTCTCAAACAACATTCTTCCTTCGTATACCTGAAATTTATTTCTAGCAAACAGAAATATAAGTGGAAGACACACGACTTGCTCCCTTAAATAATAAAGTATCTTATTCATCAAATGTGTTTTTCTTTGCAGCCGCCTGATTCCTTAGGTATTCCTGTAAATGAAAACTCAAACTGATGTCCAGATTTATTTTTTTATTTTTATTTTCTGAAGTTCAGTTTCTCTAGATATTGTTTAGCCCCTCAAAGACATTACTGGGCCTGGGAGTGACGGTGTTGTGTTTAGCTGGAAATATAGAGCCGAAGGCTTCGGTATATTGATTATTCCTTTTGTTAGATGTTGATCTGTCAGCCGTTGATGCAGAGTAAAAGATCTGTTTATTGGTGCTTCGTCATTTTTTTGCACCTGTCACCTTTAAATAATTTTGGGGGGATTTCTTTGTGAAATTCTCATTCAAGTTTTCGTTTACCATTTTTTTGTTTATAACTAAGTGGTTGGTAATATATGGTTGTATATAGTTGGCATGTTCATCCGGTATAGCAGTAAATTTAAACTAATGACTTTTTTTTACCTCTTTGTTTAGTCAACAAAGTTGGTTTTGTTGTGCCGTTCTCTTCATTTTTCTTCTCAGCTTCCTTTCAGTATTCAGAATTTTGGGGTTAAATGGATTTCAATTTATGCTAAAACTTCGAAGCAATTTAGAAACTTCTAAGCAATTTAGAGTAGAAAGATTCGAGCCTCCGGTCTTGTGATGACCAGCTCGGTGTGTTTACACACTGGGCTACAAAGTCGTAAGGATTCTCAAACCGTATTTACTAGGATGTTTGTGATGGCTGCTACCTGCTGGTTGAGCCTCCTGCTCGACCTGCAGGCAGTTTAATCACACTGACAAATGATTTAGAAGGGACAAGAGCTAGAGTTGATCACTGATTAGTCTGATAGCTTCTTGGCCGTCTGATAGACTGTTCCATTTAACATTAGAAATTCTGACTTTATTGATTCGTTATCATTAATTTTTGGGTTTAATTTTAAGAAAAAAGTGTCACTTTCCTGGCTGTGTGTAGGCGGAAATTATACCGTCCAGAATCGAAAATTATATCTTTCTCATTAAACAGAATTTTAATTAAGCTCATGCACTTCTTTATGTAATTTATAATAATATTGTTTGTGGTATAATAATGTACACGATCACAATTTTTTATATGATCCTTGGTGAAAACGTGATTGATTACTTCTAGCAAAGATTGTATCCTAAGAATTACATCCTAGTACATGAGAAGCTATACCAGTTTGTTGTTATCAAGGTGGACCAATCTGGATCAAGTTAAAATTTTAAGTTTAAATTGCTGGTCACACAACCTGACTGGATAACATCCTCGCCCCTGACCACCACCAGTTTCCTTGTTCACTCTCACTCTGCCGTGTATTGCATCCTTGGATAATTCTTCCAAATCTTACACAGGCAGCTGCAGCCAAAACCAGGCTGTCTCTCTTGAACGAGCTTTCGTCTCTGCTAATTAAGTGTGTTTTTAACTTAGTTTCTTTCATTTTTCCTTTGTAGAAGTTATGTTTAGAAAAGAATCTTGTAATAGGAATACAAGGAGGTGGAGTTGTGTTGTGTCTAGGACACGCTGAGCTCCCGGTGGACGGCAGGTGCTTGAAGGAAGACAAATATTCCGTTATCGATCTATAGCAGACTTTTGCCTCATTGACTTAATGGGCAACATGAATCATTACATCTTTGTTAAGTGGCAGACGCAGTGGGCGTTAGACACAAGTTATAAATTTTACAGGATTCAGCAAGACTTGGGTGTTTATATTATTACCTTTAAGTGGGAATCGTCAATGAAAGGGCACACAAGTCTTAATCATATCCACCTTTCTTGCAGATGCTCCTGCCTCTCTCTCGTTTAACTTGTAACTTGAGTGTGGCTTTTATAATTACTTTAGTAACTGTTGGATCCTAGGAAAATTGTTAGAGTCTAGTGATGATATGATAAAAATAAGTTTTTATTTTATGCAGATATTTTAATTTAGTTGTTGTTGTTGTTGTTTGTATGTATGTGTGTGTGTGTGTGTGTGTGTGTGTGTGTGTGTGTGTGTGTGTGTGTGTGTGTGTATGTATGTATGTGTGTGTGTGTGTATGTATGTATGTGTGTGTGTTTATGTGTATGTGCGTGTGTGTGTTGGTTTAAGAGTATAAGAATTATGAACTTCTGAAAAGTTGCAAAACGAAGATACAAATGCAGAATGAATATATTATAAAGAAAGTTTAGCTTAGTGATGAAAGTTTCTTCAGAATAATAGAGAATTCACTAAATATAGTGAGGACCGTAGGAGAGGTGCAGGTGACCCGAGTGTCTCAACAACTGGAAACGCTGAGGTGAAATTTGCCAACCAAGACGGTTTTGGTCAGTTGAAATTGCTTTTATCCCTGTATATGCATGATGAAGCCGGTAGTGAAGATTAATTATGCTAATGGCTTCTAGTCTGACCATGCCCTTCCTGTGACTATTGGAACACTGAGCTGTGAAACTATTGTTGCTGTTCCGGAGTCTGCTCACTAATTACTTGGTCGTGTAGGAAGGAAGACTCCCCGGGACACTTCCTGTATAACCCGTATTAGATGTAACCTTCGTCATACTTCCATTTTTTTGCTTTTCTCTTCTTGATTCTGGTCCTTGCACGCTATTGTTCTCCATGATTTTCTTCATCTTCATTCTCTCCCTACATCCTTCCCTGTTCCTCCGATGCACTTACCCCGTTTCAATCTGTTCTGTGTATTTCTCTGCACCTCCACTTCTCTCTGCCCCTGCTCGTTGCTATCATAGACGGCGACAGTCTCCTTTCCAGCAGATGTGACTATACACTGCTCTTCTCGACTTTTCTTTCTTGGTAGTTAATTCTTTCCAGTTATTCGTGTGAGCTGCGTGAACACATTTTATAATTAATACAACAAAAATAACGGATATCTCCCATGGTCACGTCTAAAAACATATGATAACGACGAAGATAACATCACACTGATACATGACAGAAGCAATTAACACGATACCCCTTCCGGTTATGCAAAGAACTGGCTAATTGACTCCCCTCCCTCGAGCACAAGCAGCTCAATATATCTAGTAACGCTGACCACTTCAACAGGCAGGTTTTCAGTGTATACCATTTGATTCGTATCAGAAACAGGTCACATTTTCTCTCAGCCAATACGACTTAAGAACATAAGAACATAAGAAAGAAGGAACACTGCAACAGGCCTACTGACCTATGCGGAGCAGGTCCATGTCCCCCCCCCCCCGATAAGACCAATGACCCATCCCCCCCCTGGATTAGCCCAATGACCCACCCAGTCTGATCATCTCCACTCAAGGAAGGAGCACTGCACCAGACCCAGCAGCACAAGCTAGTCAGGTTCAATTCACACCCACCCACACCCACTCATGTATTTATCTAACCTATTTTTAAAACTACACAACGTTTTAGCCTGAATAACTGTACTAGGGAGTTTGTTCCACTCATCCACAACTCTATTACCAAACCAGTGCTTTCCTATATCCTTTCTGAATCTGAATTTTTCCAACTTGAAACCATTGCTGCGAGTCCTGTCTTGGCTGGAAATTTTCGGCACGCTATTTACATCCCCTTTATTTATTCCTGTTTTTCATTTATACACCTCGATCATATCCCCCCTAATTCTACGCCTTTCGAGAGAGTGCAGATTCAGGGCCCTCAGTCTATCCTCATAGGGAAGATTTCTGATACATGGGATCATCTTTGTCATCCTCCTCTGCACGTTTTCCAGAGCATTTATATCCATTCTGTAATACGGTGACCAGAACTGAGCAGCATAGTCTAAATGAGGCCTAACCAAGGATATATAGAGTTGAAGAACAACCTGAGGACTTCTATTATTTATACTTCTAGATATGAAGCCAAGAATTCTGTTAGCTTTATTGCGAACACTAATGCACTGTTGTCTTGGTTTTAGATTACTGCTAATCAGAACTCCTAAATCCTTTTCGCAATCAGTAGTATTAAGATCTACATTATTTAGTTTATATGTGGCATGGTTATTTACCTGTCCAACATTTAGAACTTTGTATTTGTCAATATTAAACTGCATCTGCCACTTGTCCGACCATTGCATCAGTCTATTCAAATCATCCTGGAGTGCTCTAGTGTCCTCATTAGAATGAATTGGTCGGCCTATTTTGGTGTCATCAGCAAATTTGCTTAGGTCGCTATTTATTTCCTCATCTATGTCGTTTATGTAAACTGTGAACAACAACGGGCCCAACACTGACCCCTGAGGAACACCGCTTGTGACGTGCCCCCATTCTGATTTCTCCCTATTAATGCAAACTCTCTGCTGTCTATTTGTCAGCCATGCCTCTACCCAGGAAAAAATTTCTCCTCCTATTCCGTGTGCCTTAAGTTTCCTCAATAGCCTCTGATGTGGAACTCTATCGAAAGCCTTACTGAAGTCCATATACACAATATCATATTCATTACCATGATCTACCTCCTCAAACACCTTAGTGAAAAAAGTTAGTAAATTCGTAAGACAGGAACGCCCCTTTGTAAAACAGTGTTGAGATTCATTAATCAATCTGTGCCTGTCAAGATGGCTATGAATTGCTTCGGCAATTATTGATTCCATAAATTTTCCCACTATGGAGGTAAGGCTAATTGGTCTATAGTTCGAAGCTAAGGACCTGTCACCTGCCTTGTAAATAGGTATTACATTTGCCATTTTCCACTTATCAGGCACAATGCCAGTTTTTAGTGATATGTTAAAAAGATTAGCCAAAGGTATGCTAAATTCCTCTTTACATTCCTTTAACACCCTTGCAAACAGTTCATCAGGGCCTGGGGATTATAATCAAAGCACTAAACCGACAAGGGTCATGCAGCGCTGCTGGGACTACCTGAAGCACACTGTCATCTGGTATATTTTGATTTCATTTCGTCCATGAGTTAAGAGTCTTGTATAGGAGAGTCGCGAACAATAACAGTGCCAAAGTGAACATAATCGGTATCCACCAGCTGGCTGAAAGTGCAAGGTGAAGTCAGAGAGTTAGTTGTACTCCATTATTTTTTGTCCACATTGCTCTTGGGCCGTGCGGACAGGCTGCACAGTAGCTCCCAAATCATCTGGCTCTCTGCGCAGTTTTCATATTCATCTCTCAACTCTTGAGTAGAGAGGACGTACTTGGAACTGCGCTCTGACCCCTGGTGGCAGGTGACAGTTTTTTCATCATGGCGGAGAGTGGCCACAGACGCGTGAACACTATCTGTTTGGAATTAGTGAGGGGCGTGCTTACTGCCCAGAATACCAACATGTTGCTGACGGCGATATTGCGGGATACGTACGGTATCGCTAATGAAGATCTTTATGGAGTCTCACTGAATGGTGTGGCATGCATTTTCGTCAAGTTCCGGCTGAGCAGTACATATGACAACATGGTGGTCAAGTATCAGCACGTGGTTAAGATGGTTACCCCTGGCGTTAGTGTCCGTCTTCATGACGTATCAAGATTCTACACCTGGGTCAAGGTGCATAATGTACCTTTTGAGGCAGATGAAAGTGATTTACGGCAGGTGTTTGGACGATACGGGACGATCCACATGGCGATATTGGGACGTTGGCGAGATGGGCCACTAGTTCGCTTCCCTGAAGGGACGTTTTCCCTGAAAATGTCCCTAAGGCATCCTATTCCATCTTATGTGGGAATGGAGGACTTCTGGACTCAGGTGCACATAACATACTCAGGTCAGAGGCGTACGTGCCGTGCCGTGTGTGTGGGGCATATGACCACATAGCGCCGACTTGTCCAACGAGACGTGGGAAACCTGAAGCTGAGGCGGGATCTGATGGTACTAAGGACCAACTGACGTATGCAACGGCAACGCAACGTAAGCCTTTGTTTCGGGAGGCGTGGAGTGTGGAGGTGGAGAGGGAGGAGGCGTCGTCGCCTGAGTGTGTGACACTGGACTTGACGAGGACGTAGGCTTGGTGTCGGCGAAGAGTGGTGAGAAGTCTGCAATTGCACACCATGTTTTGGAAGCTACAATTCAGGAGGCCCTGGACGGCTTACTGGATGTTTCGGTCAATGCTGGCTTGGATGATGCGAGTGTAGAGGCTGAGGTGGGTGGCCTCAACGAGAAGGTTGTGAGTGATGAGGGGCGGGTCCAGAGTGTGGCAGTGGAGGTCCACAGGGAAGATGCCCAGGAGGAGGCGAAGCGTGAGAAGCATGGCTCTCGCAAGAGGACGGCTGTCATTTCTGATAGTGAGGATGTTTTGACGCCTGGGCAAAGGACGGGGAAGAAAACCTGGCATGATCCACTGCCTAGAGAGAAAGGTGGTTTCAAGACTGTAGAGCGTGAGCAAGGTGAAGGTGATGGGAAGTGTGGGGGGTGGGGTGGGGTTTCTCGCCAGGGTTCTAAGTGTGTTAGGGTATCTAAGGAAAAGCCCTCATTACGGCCTTCAGGTGTCTTACTTTAAATGTTATTGGGTTGAAGGCAGTGGGCAAATGTAAAGTTCTGGAGGGTTATTTGAGGAGATATGTGCCAGACCTTGCGTTCTTGCAGGAGCATAATTATAAATATTTAGGTGAATTGTCAATTACCGGATATGACGTGTACATGGGTTGCTCTACATGACTGAAAGGTGGCGTGGCGCTATTAATTAAGGAAGCCAGCCTGTTTCTTTTGCATAGGTGTGAGGTAGGGGAGGAGGGGCGGGTGGTTAGGGTCGAGGGTATGTGGGGAGGGGTTCGGGTGGGTTTCATTGGGGTGTATGGGCCGGAGGAAGTGGATATGGGTGTTAAAAATAGATTCTTTAGGGATATCCTTGTCTACCATTTCAGATCGCTGCCAGGTATTACAATTATAGGGGGTGATTGGAACTGTGTTGTCTGACGTAAGGATGTAGAGCCTAGGGGGAGGTTTTTTTTCGGGGTTTTTAGGGGATCTGTTGAGAGGTGTGAATGTAGTGGATGTTGGAGGGAAGGTGAGCGGAGTGACGCATACGTTTATTAAGCGTGATTATGCGGCGAGGCTTGATCGTATTTATGTATCTCGGGGGGTGAGGGTGAGCAGTGTGTGTGCGTTGAATGTAAGCTTCTCTGATCATCGTGGGGTTCTGGTGGATTTAAATTGGGAGGGTTTGCCGAAGCGTTTCAGAGGTTTCTGGAAGATGAATGTTGGGTTATTGAAAACAGGGGAGGGGAGGGAATCTTTTGCATGCGCTTGGAAAAGGTGGTGGGCTGATGGAGGAGGGGGGGTTGATGTCATTGGGTGGTGGGACTCGGTCGGTAAGGGAAAGGTGAGGGATTTTCATCAGAAGAGGGGAAAGGAGGAGAGGCAGTTTCAATATGGGATTTTAAATTACCTTGAGGGTCAACTACAAGAATGCTATATGGGAGGGGTTGGGTGCATATCCGATGGGTGAGATTGAGGGTTTGAAACAACGGATTAGGGATATTCAAAATCGCAATTTTGATGCTGCAAGGGTTGCAGGGGGCCTTGCTGAGGTCTTATGGGGGGACTGTCAGTCGGCGTATGTCTTGCGGGAGCAGGGGACACGTCGTAGGGCAACAGAGGTGATGAGTTTGCGGGTACAGGAGCAATTGGCGGGATATCGTCAGGGGCAGGTGCTTTCGTCTACAGAGGGCATGGGTTGTTATGTGGATGCGTGGTATGAGAAGAATGGTAAAAGTGTGGGGGTTAATTGTGAGGCGTTAGGTGCAATGGGCAAATGGGTAAACTGTAATCTAGTGCATAAGGATCGATTGAGTTTGGGTGGGCCTATAAGTGAGGAGGAGATTAGGGTGGCAGTGTAGGGGATGAGCATGGGTAAATCGCCTGGTATTGATGGCATCCCTTGTGATTTTTATAGGGAAAACTGGGAGTGTTTGCATGAGTTTTTAGTGGAGTTATTTAATGCCATAAAAATCAGGGGTAGATTGGGGGAACAGCAGAGAACAGGTGCAGTGGTCATGGTCCCTAAAAAAACGTCTTGTGAATGTGTGCATGACTACCGTTCAATCACCTTAATGTGTGGCGATTACAAGATCTTTGCTAAAGTGTTGGGAAATAGGTTGAAAGGTGTTCTTGCCAGCGTTTTGGACGAGGGTCAATATGGAGTGCCTGGGCGTTCGATGTGTGTGGGGCAGGGGATTATACGTAGGTTTATAGATGAAAGTGGGGGAAACATCAAGGGTGGGGTTTTAGCATTAGATTGGCATGCAGCGTATGACTGTGTGGAGCGTGAGGCGTTGTGGAAGTTTATGCAATGGCAGGGGTTTGGGAGGGAAATCGTCAGTTGGACTAAGGTGTTGTATGAGAAGGCAACGGTTAGGGTACAAGTGAATGGTAGATTAGGTCAACCTGTTAGGATGGAAAGGGGCTTAAGGCAGGGATGCCCTGTGTCGCAGCATTACTCCAGGATCCGTTCTATAGAGCTGTGCATTGGGGCATACGGGAAGGGATGGTGTGGGATGGGGTGTCTGTGGAACCGGGGATCGTTGGATATGTTGATGACACCACAGTGCTATTTAGAAGGTCTGAAGATTTACCTAGGGTTAGTGAGTTGGTGGAGAGTTTTGGCATGGCAACAGGAATGGCGCTTAATAGAGACAAGTCGATGTTATTGAGGGTGGGGGATGGTGTGGGTGGGGTATACGAACAGGGTGAAGGTTGGTCCCTGGTAAGTAGACTTAAGGTATGTGGGGTTGTTCACATGGAAAATATCCTGGAGGCACGGAAGGTGAATTTGAAAGCTGTAGATAGGGTTTTGGGTAGATTAGCGGGTTTGCATACAGGAGGTTTGACGCTGCACCAGCGTTACTCTTGTGGTGAATGTGAAACTGTATAGTAAGCTATGGCATGTGGCAGGTATATATCCCTTGGAAACATGTGATGAGAAGCGTCTGTTGAAGCGTGTGTATCACTATATTTGGGGTTCGGGTTGTGATTGGTTGTCGAGAGATGTTGTGTGTTTACCGGTACGCCAGGGAGGGCTGGGGTTAATGGCGCTGCATCTAAGGTTGTTGGGTATGTACGTTAAACATAGTTATTTGAGGGAGGGCAGAATCACAGGTACAAGTTTAGCATAGGTGAGAAGGGACTTGGTACGTTGGGCGAGGGATAGGGATGTTCAGGTGTGTGAGGGAATGTTGAGGTTGTTGTGTTATGCAAGGGAACCCTGTGGGGTTAAGATAGGTACACTGGCTCGGGTGGGTGGTGGGGAGGTAGTTGCTAGGGTTGTGGGTTTGTATCCGATGTTTGCATGGAGTGATATATGGGGGCGCCTGAAAGGGTTGCGATTGAAGGCTGTGGTGCGGGAGGTAATGTTTAAATTTCTCCATAATATATTGCCGTCGGGGGAGGTATTAGGTAATAGGCGTGTGCAGGAGGGACGGAAATGTTGTGAGTGTGGGGGTATTGACACTGTTTTTCCATGCAGTATATTTTTGTGAAAGGTTGGAACCAGTGAGAGGGTGGTTTAGCAGGGTTTTACGTATGGTGGGTGGGGATGGTATTTCTGTTCTACGGGCATTAAGCTTGGATGTGGGGGGGTGGGGGTGGGGGTGCCGGTACAAAATGCGATGGGTTATCTGGTAGCCGACTTCGTGTATACGTCGTGGGTTTTACGGAGAGCGCCGGTGGGGGAGCGAATTAGGGCCCTGGCAGCGATATTTTATGGGACACAAAGGAGGAATAAGGATATCACTGGGAATAGATGGTATTCCAAATTTTCAGATGGATATCGTAGCTTTAGAGTGGAGGACGTACGGGCATTACAAATTCAGGGGACGTGACGAGGCTGGCTTCTTGAGGAAGGCGCGGGCGTGATTGGTGCATTTGGAGGACAAGAGGTGTAATGTGAGTTGTGTGAGTCAAGTGAGTGGCTTGGTGTCAGGGAATTTTAAATGACATGTGTTATGCGAAGTGAGGGATTGAGAAACTGGTATGAGTAAAATGGAGCTTTAATTTAGCAAGGTATGAAGTCTGGTACTTTATATGACTGTGAGCCTCTTGTGTGCATGATGACTGTGAAGGTTCTTATTATGCTTATGTATCTTTTTTAACAAATGTACTTCCTGTGTCTTGCAGGTGTGGCTATGTATGAAACGTGTTTAAGAAAGCTTCTGTATTAAGATATGTTGATTTATGTTCTTTTTTTTTTTGGATTTTATTGGATTTTAATTTTTATATATTATTATTAATACTTAGTACTTCTATGAAGTGATGGTATGTTTACGTAGACTATTTTATTATGCTGTATTGTTATGTAGGGGTTTAATTACGCTTTTGGAGAGGTATGCTGTGTCTGTGTATACCGCTGTATTCATTGTGGTGTTTGTACGTATGTTATACATGTGTTTATGCTTTTGTCTTTCCTGGGTTATGCAGGAATGTGGTCATGTATGAAGCGTGTTTCAGAATGTTTCTATTTTCAATCATGTTAATTAATGTTATTTTATAGTTTTGATTATGATGGTGACGGCAGATACAGCTGTTGGGAATAGGAAGGGGGGGGGGGGTTGTAGTGTGTGCTGTATTCTTATCGTAACGATTTGCACAGGGATGTTGCATACGGGTTGTTATAATGTTTCATTTCTAGTTTTCCATGAGCATCTGTTTTGTCTGCATGTTAAACTATATGCTTCCTTGTGTTAGCGTTTTACCTTCTGTGTTTTGTTTTCATTTATATATTGTTATTATGTGTTTGTACCACTGTAATGTAACATTTATATATTGTTATTATGTGTTTGTACCACTGTAATGTAACATTTATATATTGTTATTATGTGTTTGTACCACTGTAATGTAACATTTATATATTGTTATTATGTGTTTTAACCACTGTAATGTAACATTTATATATTGTTATTATGTGTTTGTACCACTGTAATGTAACATTTATATATTGTTATTATGGGTTTGAACCACTGTAATGTAACATTTATATATTGTTATTATGTGTTTGTACCACTGTAATGTAACATTTATATATTGTTATTATGTGTTTTAACCACTGTAATGTAACATTTATATATTGTTATTATGGGTTTGAACCACTGTAATGTAACATTTATATATTGTTATTATGTGTTTGTACCACTGTAATGTAACATTTATATATTGTTATTATGGGTTTGAACCACTGTAATGTAACATTTATATATTGTTATTATGTGTTTGAACCACTGTAATGTAACATTTATATATTGTTATTATGGGTTTGAACCACTGTAATGTAACATTTATATATTGTTATTATGGGTTTGAACCACTGTAATGTAACATTTATATATTGTTATTATGGGTTTGAACCACTGTAATGTAACATTTATATATTGTTATTATGGGTTTGAACCACTGTAATGTAACATTTATATATTGTTATTATGGGTTTGAACCACTGTAATGTAACATTTATATATTGTTATTATGGGTTTGAACCACTGTAATGTAAGATTTATATATTGTTATTATGGGTTTGAACCACTGTAATGTAACATTTATATATTGTTATTATGGGTTTGAACCACTGTAATGTAACATTTATATATTGTTATTATGGGTTTGAACCACTGTAATGTAACATTGTGTATTGATGTTTTATATTATTATTTTGTAATAATGTTTTAAGTATTATAAAACATGTTCCTAAACATATATGCTATAGGTCTAGCTATGTGATTATATAATATCTATTGTGGTGGAGGAGATAGTGGTATATGATCCATTATTTCATTAGAAAAACACTCGCTAAGTCTGCATGGGTCTTATAACGCTGATGAACCATCAATTTATATTTATATAAAGTGATAACGTTCTCAATTTTTCTTCACTCTTCCAATGTCACGTACGCTAACGCAAGCGCTAATTCACATCGACACCATGCCTAACCCTTCTAGGGTAGGGTAGGTGCCTGAGCCCGAGCTTACAGCTCATAAGACTGTCATTCCCATTTGCCCCCTTGGGGCGGGGATGGCAGACCAGAGAGGCCTAGCTTCTGGTTAGGCCTGGGGACAGTTGGTCCCAAAGATGAGGAGGTACTTGTGCCTCCTCCCATGGGAGACTTAGGTCTCAGACACTCCCTAAATAGGGAGCCAAGGCCGGGCCACCACTTGGAAAAGGCCCGGGCCGGGAGAATACCGGCTAATCTTTAACTATTAACTAACGCTAATTCACTCCCACACTAACCTTAATCCCCTCCACCTGCCCTTCACCCGCCCTACTCCCTCCATCCACCCAACACCCAACCCACCCCGCCCACCAGCGGGGAGTTAGAGCATAGCATTTTAGAAGTTTATAATTAAAAGCTTAAGTAATAAGCTTAATATTCCCAGCTTTTTCTATAAAATCGAAAAACTGGGACTTACACGACTAAGTAAACGCCAAACCTTCCTTTGACGTCAGTCACTGAAAATTTGAAATCAAACAGAAGAGACATTCACCAGTTTAAACGAGAAAATTGATAATCCTTCTAATTTTAAGAATCCAGTAAATTTATGTCTTCACAAGCTAAAACTATTTCAAACCTTCCTCTTGGTTAGGTACATTGGTGTTGTGCTTTTGAAGACTTCCAGGGGAAGCATCTTGAAGGTATAGATCAGGAAAATATTTTGAAACATTTAATACAAAATCTGTAAATTGGCTCTTACACTGGCCAATAACATTCCATATCTTTCGCTGACTCAGGAATGTGTGTTCAGAGGTTGAAATTGATGAGAAGCAGCATTCTCAAGATAATAGAATGTAACCACCATCACGATTTGGTCAATAAAAATGGCAAATTGCCACTTGGATAGTCTAGTGATTATTATTATTATTATTATTATTATTATGGGAGCTCTAAATCCGTTGGGATTAAAAAAAAACCATACCATGGGCGGGATTTGAACCCGCGGTCAGAAAGTCTCAAAACTCCAGACCGTCGCGTTAGCCACTGGACCAGCTTTGAGTTTTGAGACTCTCTGACCGAGAGTTCAAATCCCGCCCGTGGTATGGTTTGTTTGCAATCGTGTCATTACGATTTTGTGAGTTCCGTTGGGATTATACAGCGCTTGTGGGGGGAGGGGGTATGGAAGGCTTTCAGGCTCAATTCCGGGAACTGGAGCACAGATCCAATTCCCTAGATCAAGAGCCCCTCACCAGCGTCAAGAAACCTCCCTTGAGGGGAACAGTCTAGTGAGACCCCAAACCTTCCTCTAAGAGGCACCATCCTTGAAGGTTTTTAGAGCAGGTGAAAACAGGTGTTCTCAGGCTACCACAGGAAAACCTTTGAGAAAGAAATAGTAACTACTGTAGATCCAACTGTGGGTCATCATATGACTAAGACCCGCGTCAGGAAACACTTGTCCTCTTTCCTGGCAAACCCTACCAAACCAACTACTTTAAGTGTCCTCTTTCAGGGTGTACCCACTGAAATGTTTTAAACATTTTCAAAACTATCATTTATCAACCCATAGTTGAATAATGAATGGTGTTGCTTAAAACGTTTTCTGGCTACGCTCGGTTGCCGCGATGCCACATATATCACAAGAGGTTTTTAATTTATGGTAAAATACACAATTCATTGTTTTATGTAGATTAACCCAAGTTATACTAACTTAAGTACCAAAATATTGTATTTGCAAATTTAAAGGAAGAGTAAAGAAACTGATGTTGGATATCTCGTAATAAAATGAGTGCTGGTTGCATTTAGCATGGGTAACAATGCCGAGTGAGCCAGTATATAATTTTTCAACCAAACATCCTACACTGACTAGAAAGATAGGGCCAGTCTATCTCTAGTCTAGGCTATTGAACTTAAATCCATCCCTACTTGATCAGTGCCATGGGCAAACCCTGCTAGCTCTGCTGGCAGGGTTTCTGTTAGCACTAATCACTCATTGCTAGTGGCTCACCATAGCAATGACGGTACAAAACCGACAAGTTGATAAATAAGACTCATTTGCATCTCGTAGGTATCTTTATTGCAGAAACGTTTCAGCTGTGCAACAACTTCCACGATCGGATACGGGTGAATGCAACGCTGGAAACAGCAATGGTAGTTTTGACGTGATCAGTCCTTCACCCTTAGTTGGAGGTGGTCAGCCCCCAAGCCCATAGGCAAGCGGCTAGACTTTATGTACTAGACCCCTAAAAGGTGGCTCCTTGACGCTGGTGAGGGGCTCTTGATCTAAGGAAGTGGATCTGTGCTCCGGTTCCCTGAATTGAGCCTGAATACCTTCCACCCTCCCCCACATGCGTTGTATAATCTTATGGGTTTAGCGCTCCCCCATGATTATAATAATTTATATACTAATGTAGAGGTGAGATGAACTAGCTGAAATTGACGTCACAAGTGAGCGTCGATTACGAGTGAAAGGTCATGCTAAACAATTTAAGAAAGAAGTAGCAGGAGGCTTTCCCTGTACCAAGACACAGCAACACAATGATATCTTGGCACAGGGAGTCTTCTGCAACTTCTTTCCTAAACTGATCAGCACAACCTACTTCCACTAGTGGCCACGCTCACATGTGACGTCAACTCCATTTGCTTCATCTCATCCCTAATCTAGTACATAAGTTCTGGTCGCTTGCCTATTCTTTTGGCTTGAATGACTGACCACCTCCCACTGAGGGACTACAGACTGATGATCACGTCAATACACAAATAACCTGCACAAAGAAGAGAGGAGCTTACGATGACGTTTCGGTCCGACTTAGACCATTTACTTTGTAACTGGTCCAAGTCGGAAAGAAACGTCGTTGTAAGCCCCTCCTCTCTTATGTGCGGGTTATTTGTGTATTGTGCCTGTGGCCTGGTGGCAAAAGCTCTCGCTTTACACGGTGAGTGTCCGGGTTCGATTCCCGGAAAAGGGTGGAAACATTGGCTGTGTTTCCTTACACAGGTTGTCCATGTTCACCCATCAGTAAAAATGGGTATCTGGGTGTTAGTCGACTGGTGTGGGTCGCATCCTGGGACAAAAGTGACTTTATTTGCCCGAAATGTTCTGCATAACAAGCGGCTTTCTAAATAGTATTATGTCATTGATGTCAGCTAGGCCTGTATACCTTGTACATGTACTTGTAGAAATAAAGATATATTACTGACTAGGTTAATACTACTACTACTGCATCCAGTGCTGCCTTCACGTGTATCTGAGTGACGAGGTTGCCCTAGTAGATCATCTCCACTTTTTGGCTGGTCATCAGGTCTTTATACTCCACTCAACTCATCACCGTGAAGCTTCTGGTGGTTGCGGTTTGATGGTCAGATGACACACTTAGGTCATGGTCAGATGACACACTCAGGTCATGGTCAGATGACTCACTCAGGTCATGGTCAGATGACACACTCAGGTCATGGTCAGATGACTCACTCAGGTCATGGTCAGATGACTCACTCAGATCATGGTCAGATGAGTCACTCAGGTCACGATCAGATGTCACACTCAGCTCATGGTCAGATGACTCACTCAGGGCATGGTCAGATGACTCACTCAGGGCATGGTCAGATGACACACTCAGGTCATGGTCAGATGACTCACTCAGGTCATGGTCAGATGACACACTCAGGTCATGGTCAGATGACTCACTCAGGTCATGGTCAGATGACTCACTCAGGTCATGGTCAGATGACACACTCAGGTCATGGTCAGATGACTCACTCAGGTCATGATCAGATGTCACAATCAGCTCATGGTCAGATGACTCACTCAGGTCATGGTCAGATGACTCACTCAGGTCATGGTCAGATGACACACTCAGGTCATGGTCAGCTGATGACCCACTCAGGGATTAAGCACTTGCCATCATGCTGGCTCAGGATATCAGTGATGACTGAACCACTGTAGTACAGGAGCGTACTGTCGGCGATTAAACTATCGCTGGTTTACCGATGCCACTTAAGCATGGCTAAATATCCACTGGCACTGCATTATTTGTATATTCATCATATAATTTACCCATGACAAGCTGCGGCCACTTTTTGCAATTAGTTTGTATAAAGGATTAAATTTGTGTGTAGCATCTATTGTGTTCCTATTCGCATTTTTTTTTTTAGTTCAGCTCTTCTGAATTATTTGCCCCATTGGGTGTGTAATATCTCTCTGATCCTCGCTTACTGGACGAGGAGGGTCATAATCTGGCTATTTGTCCAGATATTGTGACTGGTCGCCCCCTTCCTCCAGGTCACTGGCCTAGTGGATAGCTTGTGGGATAGAGGGTATCATTTCCCTCAAACACTGGACTTGTCTCACTTCTGCTACTTTAAGTTCTTTTATGTCAGACTCGACCACCTTCAGTAGAGAAATAGACCTATATAAACTAAATAATGTAGATTTTAATATTACGGATTGCGAAAAAGATTTAGGAGTTCTGGTTAGCAGTAATCTGAAACCAAGACAACCAAGACAGCATTAGTGTTCGCAATAAAGCTAACAAAATCCTTGGCTTCATATCAAGAAGCATAAATAATAGAAGTCCTCAGGTTGTTCTTCAACTCTATATATCCTTGGTTAGGCCTTATTTAGATTATGCTGCACAGTTTTGGTCGCCGTATTACAGAATGGATATAAATATCAAAATGGTATACAATACCGACAGGTTGGTAGGTAAGACATATGCAACAGTTAGGCAACTTTATTTCGAAACGTTTCGCCTACACAGTAGGCTTCTTCAGTCGAATACAGAAAGAAGGCAGGAACAGTAGAGATGTGAAGACGATGTAATCAGTCCATCACCCTTGAAGTCGTAGAATTTGAGGTTGTCAGTCCCTCAGCCTGGAGAAGTTCAGTTCTATAGTCAGGATTACATCGTCTTCACATCTCTACTGTTCCTGCCTTCTTTCTGTATTCGACTGAAGAAGCATACTGTGTAGGCGAAACGTTTCGAAATAAAGTTGCCTAACTGTTGCATATGTGTCTTACCTACCAACCTGTCGGTATTGTATACCATTCTGATGTTCATCTTGTCAGACACTGTAACACATGACATCTTGGTACAGAAAACACCGTGGACAACCTTTTCAAGTGAGAATTGTTGGATCTGAGAGGGACATGACCTCTCAGTGGCTACATTCTCACTACTACTACTACTACTCTGCACCTCTCCTTCCGACAGTATTTAAGTCTCCGCAATGTCGCTTGATCTTCAGATAGTTCCTGACTATGGAACTGAACTTCTCCAGGCTGAGGGACTGACAATCTCGAATTCTACGACTTCAAGGGTGATGGACTGATTGCATCTTCACATCTCTACTGTTCCTGCCTATTTTCTCTATTCGACTGAAGAAGCCTACTGTGTAGGCAAAACGTTTCGGAATAAAGTTGCCTAACTGTTGCCTTTGTGTCTTACCTACCAATTTCAACCAGAACAATGGCTTCTATAACATAGCTGAACCACTTGCCAAGAAACTTCTTCATCACTATCCCACATAAGAACATAGAACACTGCAGAAGGTCTGCTCACAACTTGTCCAATACCCCTGCCAAGCTACCCAAGATTTTAGACTCTATAACCCCACCCAGTAGATCATCAGATGCAGCATTCTCCACCTGACCTCAACGTTCTGAACCTGACTATAAATACTCGCGTACCTTCCACCACGTGTGCTTACCTAACACATCGACGATCTCGCCTCTCTCGAAATTACCCCGTGTTGAGTAGTGCTTTGAGTAGTGCTTGCTGGACCTTCGTCTTCCTCTCCACCATCAGGATTGGTGCGTCGGTGGTTGCCGACCGAAGGGCAGGAAGCCTCTTGCTGCCTGAATTCTCTTCGCCTGTTGACTGCACGCCATACAGCCAGTCTCGCCACCACTCAGGATATACAGTGCTCCATCAAGCTACAGTTCACCTCCTCAGTGTCCTGCGCCAGGCAAGTACGTGTGTCTACTTACACGTACTTGCCTAGCTGAGTACTCTCACTTTTTTGCCGATTGTCACCTCCAATTACATCTTTTCGTAATTAGACGATGCCTTCGTTGCCTTCCACCTCCCACCCCCCTTCCACTCTCCCCCAACCTCCCACACCTGCCTCTGCTTCTACTAAATCCAATTCCTTCTCGCTAAACCTCAAATTTTCTAATCCTGATGCCACTATCTGTCCGGAAAATTTATTATATCAGATCACTGGTGCACCTCAACTTAAAGTCTTCAAAACCAACTCAGGCTTCAAACTCCTTCTTGACAAACATTCCTACGAAGCGTACACCTCAAGCGATACCAGACAAAAACTTCTCAACGCAGGCTTCACCATTATTTGGACTCCTGAGCACCGTGCCAAAAGCACAGTCATTGCTAAACACGTAGACTACTCTCTCCTGACAGCCTATGACACAGACAAAGAAGACTTAATAAAAGATATCAGTACTAAGAACAAAGTCTCTGTTGACGATATTTACAGACCAGAAAACTCTACCATTCTCAAAATACGCTGTTCTACTCCTGCTGACGCCTCTACACTCTTCAGTCAAGGAATCTTTGCCAAGACCATCCGCATTCCTCCAAACGCTCTCTTCACTCCGAACTTCCACCCAATCACACAATGTCTTAAATGCTACAAATTCGGCCACGACAAAAACACATGCACATCTACACAAGTCTGCTCCAGATGTTCAGCAACTGGCCACTTCTGGAATACTTGCAACCTCCCCCTTAAATGTTCTAACTGCGGTGGGTCACACACTGCAGTTGCAAATTCCTGCCCTTCTAGAAAGCACATTCTCTCCTCCCTCAGAGCAAACCAACCTCCCTCCCTACCCAACCCCTTCCCTGCTCCTCCCTCCCCTTCCTTACCTACCCCCCCACTTCCTACTCCCACCAGCTCTCCTCCTCCACTACCTCTCTTCACTACTTCTACACCTCCCACCAACACCCCTACTGCTACTGCTACGACCACCCCTCCCCCCACTTCCTTACCCACTTCATCCCCTTCCAAAGCTTCCACTTCCTCACAGCTTACCAAAACTTCCACTTCCTCTGCATCCACCTTCGCCCACTCCACCACAACCAAAACCTCATCCAGGTCCAACTCCACCTCCTCCAGACAAAATCCACTCAAACCTAAACCTACCCCAACTTCTAACGGACAGACCAAAGAACATAAAAACAGATCCATCTCTTCCTCCCCCTCCAGGAAACGGGTCCGTAGCACCTACAAACACACATCCACTGATGGCACCACTATCACGGGCTTTAATCCAAACTCCTCCCCCGACATTAACTTTGCTAAGACGAAACCATTAAATCACGTTTAAGGCGATTCAGTTCAACGTACGTTCTTACATTACAATTAGACACCTACTGGCCGAGCTCCTTGAAGCAGAGAGGCCAGATATTGTTTTGCTAAACAGTACCTGCCTCAAAGCCCCTCAGTGTATCCGCCATTATGGTTATACTGCACTACAGTCCCCCTATGATCCCCACGATGGGGTTGCCATCCTTGTCAATTCCAACATAAAACATGAATTTCTCCCAATCCCTTTTATTCACCAACACTGTCTTGCGGTCAGAATACACACCCACCTTGGCCCCTTTATCTTTTTCACCACCTATGCTCGCCCAAACACTACTCTCAACATACACGACCTCTCCTTAGTCTTCAACTACACCAACACACCAACTTACCTACTAGCTGACATGAATGCCAAACACACTGCCTTTCATCACACCAGTAACAACCAACTTGGTCACCAATTACTCAACTTCACAAACCATAAACACCTAATTCATCTTGGCCCAGACTTCAATACCTTCTTCAACCACACGGGCCAAGGCAAACCAGACATCATTCTGGCAAACCGAGCCAGCTCTCTATTTCAACATTACATCTCACCTGGCCCTATTACAGGCTCTGATCACATCCCAGTCATCCTACACATCTCCAACCCTATCCTCATTCCAACAACACCTTCATTCTCCTACAAGAACGCTGACTGGGATGCTTTCAAACAACACATAGACAATATTAACCTCACCTATGACTACAACAACAAACCTATCTCTGACATCGATACTCAACTTGATCTCATCCAGGACACCATTACACAAGCAGCCAACATCGCAATACCAAAGAAAACTCACACCACTCGTTATTCCTTCAAACCGTCACTCAGAACAAGAAGACTAATTATCTGCTACCACAACCGCTTCCTCTACAACACACATAGATTTAATCAAGTCCGATTAGATCTCACTTACCTTAGAAACAACATTTTACACAGCCTAGACCAAGACCACAACAATCACTGGTCACGACTAATACAACAAGCGGACAGGCAGCGTGTTAAAAACACTAAAGCCTTCTGGAACTTTATCAAAAAAATCAGAGGCACTACTCCCACCAACAAATTCAAACACATCACCCACAACAACACACACATCTCAGACCCACAGGCTGCTACCAACATCTTCAAACACATCTGGGAGAACATCTTCCACGCTCACCCACCTCACCCTAACGTTATTCAACACATTCAGAACATAGAACACTGGAACACTGCACACACACAAGAAACAACACCAGACAGCCACATACATCTAGACACTCTTACCTCCTCCCAAGAACTCGACACTCCTTTCACCAACACAGACATTAAAACTCTCCTCAGACACCTTCCTCCAAAGGCTCCTGGTGCCTCTGGCCTAAACCATATTATCCTGAAACACCTTCCTGACTCTATCATTACTGCCTACACAAACCTCCTCAATGCCTCCCTTGCCTCTGGATACTTCCCTTCCCTCTTCAAAGCTGCTACTGCTATCCTCCTTCCTAAACCCAATAAAGACCACTCTGACCCTAGAAACTATCGCCCTATCAGCCTCCTCGAAACTTTAGGAAAACTCTTTGAAAAACTCATTAATCATCGCCTTCGCAGATACCTGGAACATAATTCTCTACTTTCAGATGGCCAGTTTGGCTTCAGAACACACAGATCCACACAGGATGCCATTAACATCATTCTCAACTACATCCACATAAACACAAAACAAAGAAACAGGACAGCCCTGGTTGCAAAAGACGTTGAAAAAGCTTTTGACACTGTGTGGCACGAGGGGCTCAAGTACAAACTCTGCACTAACTTCAACCTGCCTCTCAATACTCGTAAACTCCTCTGCAACTTCCTAGACGGCCGTACCATGAGAATCAAATTCCAAGGCTGTTACTCTGACTACTTCACACTAAATGCTGGAGTACCCCAGGGATCTGTCCTTTCCCCTACCCTCTACATTTTATACACTAACGACATTCCAACACCTATATACCACAACTCCATCACACTAGCCTATGCAGACGACATTACACAACTTATCACTCATGCCAATATAGATACACTCACACACAAAACACAAAATGAGGTTGACAGGATAGCCATCTGGGAACAAAAATGGAGGATCAAAACCAATGCAGCAAAATCCAGCATTACGTATTTTAACTACAGGAAACGTGATCCTCCATTACCTGTCGAACTCAGAACAGCTGACACCCGCACTTACTTCCCTATCACACAATCTGTCACTGTCCTTGGCGTTAATCTTGACTACCTTCTTCGTTTACACGGACACATTCACTCAAGGCATGCAATAGCTAGTAAGGCCCTTGCGGGCCTCTACAAGCTGAAACATGCCTCTCAACGCACCAAACTACACCTCTACAAATCCCTAATACGTCCTCTGATAACTTACTCTCCTCTAGCCCTCTCTCTTGCAGCAAAAACAAACTTACTTAAACTGCAGCGTGTCCAGAACAAGGCGCTGCGCTGGGTGCTTGATGTCAGATGGGAGGACTTCGCCACAAGCGAGTCTCTCCATGCCCAGTTAGACGTCCCTACGCTGAATCTGTACTGGAAGAGGCTAAGTGACAGACAGATAGACAAACTTGAGACACGACATGACTACTGGACCTCTCTCCTTGACGAAGACATTCGCAGACCCACAAACCAACACAACCTTTTCTACTCCTTGCATGATCCTGCTCCTAACCCTACTTACAAATAACCTTGGATCCGCTGACAGGTACCTTCTAAGACAGGTACCATTCTCTGACCCACGTTCGCCTTAGCTTTTTTGGGTTAAGACACGACTCAGTTCTGCACTCCTCTCTAGCTCTAAAGGTCGCAAGTCCCTTACCCCCAGCTCACCCCACCGGAGTCCCAACAGAAGAACCGGGATTTCTCTTTTCAATATCTGTCCCACGATCGACTTAGCTGCTGGGTTAAGCCCTGGCTCTATTTCTACAACTAAGAACACTCCTCTCCAGCACTATTCTTCGTCTGTCCCGTCTTCCCCGCTCATCCCATTTGGGATCTTACCTGAACTTTCGTTCGTTCGTTTCCTCTGTATGCATCACACACAGCAGCATTAAGAGATCCGACAGTTACACACCAGAGCACTGCTTACTCGCGATGCATTACTCTAACAGAGTAAAGATCAAACCAGCGAGTGGCACAACCAATGAGTCGTCCAAACTAGCACTTGCAGCTGTCGTTAGTGGCAGGCTGCAAGTCAAATGTAATGCGATTTTATCGCTCAAGGAGGCCTTTGTTGTCTTCTGTACAGACGACACAGAGGCTGAGAAACTACTTACCACCACTGCTACTACCACACTACGAGACCAGGGATTTCTTGTCTTGACTTCCCCAGCACTGAGGGCCAGGAGAACTGTGTTCCTCAAGCGACTCGACGACCTTATCACTGTACAGGCCACTGAAGAAATCAAGTCATCTATCGAAGCAAAGAACCCTTGGGCCAAGGTGGACTTCATTACTAAAATACCCAATGCTTCATCCATGCTGAAGGTCACCTTCAGTGACGTCAACATGGCAGCCAGAGCTCTCGCTGAGGGCCTGGCTATTCACTACTTCCACATCAACCCAGCCTACATCGAAGCAGAGAAATTCCAACATATCTCACAGTGCTATAATTGTTACTCATACTTACACACCACAAATGATTGTCCTACCAAGGACAAGAAGTTCTGCTCCACCTGTGGCCGTGAGGGTCATGACTTCAAGAATTGCACTACTGCTTCACCACCTAAATGCTTGAACTGCAAGAATGACCACCATACTCTTGCTGCCAGGTGCCCTACCAGAAGAGACATACTCAAGAAACAACAACAACAAAAGAAACCCAACCCACAAGCAACCACATATTCTGGTATACAATACCGACAGGTTGTTAGGTAAGACACATATGCAACAGTTAGACAACTTTATTCCGAAACGTTTCGCCTACACAGTAGGCTTCTTCAGTCGAATACAGAAAGTAGGCAGGAACAGCGATGTAATCAGTCCATCACCCTTAAAGTCGTAGAATTTGAGGTTGTCAGTCCCTCGCTTCCTGACTATGGAACTGAACTTCTCCAGGCCGAGGGACTGACAACCTCAAATTCTACGACTTTAAGGGTGATGGACTGATTACATCGTCTTCACATCTCTACTGTTCCTGCCTACTTTCTGTATTCGACTGAAGAAGCCTACTGTGTAGGCGAAACGTTTCGGAATAAAGTTGTCTAACTGTTGCATATGTGTCTTACCTAACAAGATACTACAAGCCACGCAAGTTGCTCCCACCACTTCCCTGCCAGCACCTACTGCCGACTCCACCAAGATTCTTTGTTGCATTATGTATGCTCATGTACAGAATGCAGCTGAGCCTGGTTCCTTCAACACCACCATCAATGAACTTTTCAAACTAAATAATATGCCTGGCCTCACATTCCCTGCATCACCACCTTCCACTGAGATCCTAAAATCTACTGCAAATGTTACCAGCATCACCGCTGCTCCACCGCTGTCACAACCTCCACTAGACACAGAGATGGACCAATCAGAGACCTCTGAGACGTCGGCAAACCCCACCAATGAGAGTCCACTACCACTTTCATCCACTGCTAGAGCAACTGACCAGTCGGAAATCTCGCCTTCACCAGTTCAGCCACCAGCCAAGAAAGCAAAAACACAAGACACTGCGGATGCACCTCACGGTGCCACTGTCACTGACACTGCTGCACCACAACAAGTCCGATATCTGAAGGGTGTATACTTCTACACAACCAAGCAGTATAAGAACACAATGCTGTCTTCAGAAATCCATCATCACCTCCAGGACGGAACAGTCAAGTATACCTACGACCAAACTGCTACATACACCACTGCAGACATGACCAGACTACTCACTGCCAACACCCAACACCTTGTGGAAGTCAAGTACACCTCAAAGAGGAAATTCAGGATGCTTCAGAATAGGGACCTTGAAGACGGTACCCTCGTCTAGCACGACTATCCATGACCATTCACCCAGCACTTTGCTGTCTGCTAAAGCTGGGGTGTGGCTCCAATCAACCCTGTAACTGCTGCCTCTGCCCGACTGCGCTTCTCTTTGGGGAAGTCAGCGCAAGATAGAAGAAGACGACATCCTCCAACCGGAGGGCCAAGAAAGAAGAAAGATGATTATCGTCACCCCCCACCCGGGGGGCCACTGCCGGGTCACCATCTGGAGAAGACCTGGGCCAGAAGGACCTGCGAATCAACATGAATGAAAATGAACACCAACACACGACACTCCACACAGGAGAGCACAGCGCTAGCACGATCGACACCATGCATTGCCCTTCTAGGGCCTGGTTGGTGCCAGAGCCCGAATTTGTACCTTACAAGATGAGGGGGGTACTTGTGCCTCCTCCCATGGGAGACTTAGGTCTCAGACACTCCCTAGACAGGGAGCCAGTGCCGGGCCACCACTTGGAAGGGCCCGGGCCGGGAAAATACCGGCGAATCTTTAACAACAATTAAACTGCATATGTGTTTATGTTTCCATATGAGTGGGAAGGGCTGGGTTTGATTGGAGTCATTGGGTACGGGAGTTATTTCTTGGGTAGCTTTAGGTAGAGGTCGCAGTAATGGATTTAAATTAGATAAGTTTAGATTTAGAAAGGACATAGGAAAGTATTGGTTTGGAAATAGGGTAGTTGATGAGTGGAACAGTCTACCTAGTTGGGTTATTGAGGCTAGGACTTTGGGTAGTTTCAAATTTAGGTTGGATAAGTACATGAGTGGGAGGGGTTGGATTTGAGTGGGACTTGCATATCAGAGCTTATTTCTTGGGTAGCATTGAAAATTAGGTTGGTCAAATGTTTGTTAGTGGGATGAATTGTAAAGGACCTGCCTAGTATGGGCCAACAGGCCTGCTGCAGTGTTCCTCCTTTCTTATGTTCTTATGTTCTAAGGACCTGCCTCGCGTGGGCCAGTAGGCCTTCTGCAGTGTTCCTCCATTCGTATGTTCTTATGAATGTATCTTCTGTTAAATTAGACATAAGTGCAACTCTTGGGTATCTTTATCCTCAATAAAGATACCCAAGAGTTGCACTTGTGTCTAATTTAACAACGTGTCGGTTGGTAGGTAAGACACAGGCAACAGTTAAGCAACTTTATTCCGAAACGTTTCGCCTACACAGTAGGCTTATTCAGTCGAATACAGAAAGTAGGCAGGAACAGTAGAGATGTGAAGACGATGTAATCAGTCCATCACCCTTGAAGTCGTAGAATTTGAGGTTGTCAGTCCCTCAGCCTGGAGAAGTTCAGTTCCATAGTCAGGAAATATCTGAAGATCAAGCGACAGTGCGGAGACTTAAATACTGTCGGAAGGAGAGGTGCAGAGTAGTAGTAAGACACATGTGCAACATCTGGGTATCTTTATTGTAGACGTTTCGCCATCCAGTGGCTTTATCAATACAAATTCTAGGACATAACTTGAAGACAGTAGAACTATGTACAGAAGATGAGGTAATCAGTCCCTCAACCTAGGAGTAGGTGCGAACAGCACCATAGTCGTGGAGATTCTGAAGCAGAAGAAAGAATCCTGGCGCTTATATAGTAACGTCAGGTGTAGCAGACGAGGGCATATTCACTGGTAGGCGGGATTCCCCAGTGGAAGTAGGTCCTTCCCAAAGAGATGGGTTAGTAGTAGTAGTAGTTGTCGTAGTCGTGAAGGTTATGTACATGTCCTCAGAATTAAGATTCCATGATGTTGCAGTGTCTGACAAGTTGTGTACGAATGGTATATAATACCGACAAGATGAGAGGAAGACACATGTGCAACATCTGGGTATCTTTATTGTAGACGTTTCGCCATCCAGTGGCTTTATCAATACAAATTCTAGGACATAACTTGAAGACAGTAGAACTATGTACAGAAGATGAGGTAATCAGTCCCTCAACCTAGGAGTAGGTGCGAACAGCACCATAGTCGTGGAGATTCTGAAGCAGAAGAAAGAATCCTGGCGCTTATATAGTAACGTCAGGTGAAGCAGACGAGGGCAAATTCACTGGTAGGCGGGATTCCCCAGTGGGAATGAGGACATGTACATAACCTTCACGACTACGACAACTACTACTACTACTACTAACCCATCTCTTTGGGAAGGACCTACTTCCACTGGGGAATCCCGCCTACCAGTGAATTTGCCCTCGTCTGCTTCACCTGACGTTACTATATAAGCGCCAGGATTCTTTCTTCTGCTTCAGAATCTCCACGACTATGGTGCTGTTCGCACCTACTCCTAGGTTGAGGGACTGATTACCTCATCTTCTGTACATAGTTCTACTGTCTTCAAGTTATGTCCTAGAATTTGTATTGATAAAGCCACTGGATGGCGAAACGTCTACAATAAAGATACCCAGATGTTGCACATGTGTCTTACTCTCATCTTGTCGGTATTATATACCATTCGTACACAGAGTAGTAGTAGCAGTAGTGAGAATGTAGCCACTGAGAGGTCATGTCCCTCTCAGATCCAACAATTCTCACTTGAAAAGGTTGTCCACGGTGTTTTCTGTACCAAGATGCCATGTGTTGCAGTGTCTGACAAGATGAACATCAGAATGGTATACAATACCGACAGGTTGGTGTTCATCTTGTCAGACACTGCAACACATGGCATCTTGGTACAGAAAACACCTTGGACAAACTTTTCAAGTGAGAATTGTTGGATCTGAGGGGGACGTGACCTCTCAGTGGCTACATTCTCACTGGTGGCCTGGTGGTTAACGCTCTCGCTTCACACGGTGAGGGCCTGGGTTCGATTCCCAGCCAGAGTACAAACATTGGACGTGTTTCTTTCCACCTGTTGTCTATGTTCCCCATCAGTAAAATGGGTACCTGGGTGTTAGTCGACTGGTGTGGGTCGCATCCTGGGACACTGACCTAAGGAGGCCTGGTCACAGACCGGGCCGCGGGGGCGTTGACCCCCGGAACTCTCTCCAGATAAACTCCAGATAAACTACTACTACTACTACTTGACAACGTTTCACCCACACAGTGGGCTTTTTCAAGTCACTTTTTCAAGTCAATGTTTGACTTTAGCTATGTAATATTAAATCAACTTAATGTTCTTTTTATGAGTTTTAACGTCTGTGTTCCCTCAAGATTATTCTTTAAAATTTGCATGTTATGTACACTGCTTACATATAACTAACTTTCTTAAAAACTGGTCAGTCTTACATAAGGAAAGATTTTGGATTGATTATGAAATTTTTAGATTGCAGTTTATATTCCTCATGAGACTTTCTGAAGACAGCAAAGTTGTTACTTCTTGTTGTGGCTATTCTTAGAGATGGTAATCCTTACTTAAAAGCTTATAAGCTTTCTTAGGTACTGGACCCATGATGAATTAGACACTTGTTCAGCATTTAAATATCTTTATTATGTAAAGGTTTCGCCATCAAGTGGCTTCCTCAGTATAATACAGAGAAGAATGATCGAAGATCAGAAGAAATTTAAGGTAATCAGTCCCTCAGCCTTGAGTCGATGTGATCAGCCCATCGATGTGGTTAGTCCAAGTCTATGTGATCAGTCCGTCAAAATTGCTAGATTGATTGCATCGACTCCAGGCTGAGGGACTGATTACCTCAAACTCCTTCTGATCTTCAACCATTCTTCTCTGTACTGCATTGAGGAAACCACTGGATAGCGAAGCGTTTTCAAAATAAAGACATCCAAATGGTGTGAAATTGTCTAATTCATCCAACCTGTCTGTTCTCTGAATCAGTTATCTACATTACTAGACCCATGCTTTACGATATCCTCATTCCCTAGCTTCTGTGATGGAATAAGACGCAGATATATAGCTAGTTTCCGTTCTTAACAGTGTAACCCAAGTTTAATGAAAAAAGTCGTCTTCTCACACTCGGGCAAGGAAGGAAAGGGAATGAGGAGAGCCTCTGAGGATTATATTATCGTCACACCAACTGTGGCTTTCCGCCTTGTCACACACTAGTGTGGGGTTTGCTGGCCGAGGACTGCGGCAGTCGCACCAGGCCGCAGTTGTGAGAAGCATTCTTGTCTGGCAGTGATGTGTTCTCCAATCGTCATAATGGAATCTCGGTGGCTGTGTTGGAAGAGTTTCTCTAGCCTGGTCGTTTAGTATTCAGGAAAGCAAGAGATTTCAGGTTTCCAAGCTATATTCACAAGACTTTCTGTTCAATTCTTGGTATCGTGGAAAGTGGAGGTTTCATAAATAATCCACATTGAGGAGGAGAAACTTTAGACGACGTTTTGGTCTATCCTGGATCATTGCTATGTAGCATACTCTAGGTGTGAGCATACTTGTGCCTCGTACAAAATCTTGCAACCTCTGCTGTCAAGCAGATGTGAGATACATGTAAGTGCTGTGAGCTTCCTGGCTGCTTTCTTGCGGCTAGACCTTGCTGGATCAAGAACTTGCATCTTAACAGCTGTTTGGCAAAGAGGTCAGCTTTTTCCTGACTTCTAGTAGAGACGGTTCTATCCTACCGATTTAGAGGTGGAATAATTTCACCAGGTGAATAAGTTTGTCGGTCCTTGACCAAGATCCACCAGGTTTTAAAGCCCACTCTACCTGGTGCCAATTTTCTTTTTGTGTGTCAGCGTCACCTCCCCATCCAGAGATAGCCCACTTTTGGACTTCTTCTATTTGCCAACAGGCTTGCCTGTCCAGGTTATAGGTGGTGGGATGCCTCTTATACGTTCTCTAAGCCTTGTATTTAACAGTAGCAGCCTCTTGACAACGATAGCCGAATCAAGGCTGATTTGTAGGCTTCGTCACATACTGCCAGTGTGGGATGTGTTTTTCTTGGAAATTAAGGATGTGTTCAGAGAAGGCATTCACTTGGTTGTTAACATCACCTTGGTGAAGAACATTCCAATGAGAGGTAGCTAGCTCATAGCAAAGGGCTGGCCAGTTTCCTCTCTCCCACAACCAGGTTGTGGGTGTAAATTCTTCACCTTGTTCTGTTGGAATCTTCAATGTTCTAAAGACAGCCTTGTGGTCAGATGATCCACCATAGCCGAGGGGTTGACAACGACTTTGCCTTTCAACAAATCACTCACTGCTGAGTCACTGGAGGAGCCAGAAATGTGAGTAGGGAAGTCAACGAAGTTTCTCATATCAAACACTGAAAGAAGGTCGTCAAAATTCCTCTGTATAAGATGTTGGTTAAAGTTATCAACATTTATAATAAGTTGACATTTATGCTGAAGCAGAATTGAGTCTACATTTTCCATCAGGAAGTTGATGGGATCTGCTTGTTGCAACTGAGGTCTCTCTCTTTGTTCTCTTCTCTCTCTCTTTCTCTGTTCTCTCTCTCTCTCTCTCTCTCTCTCTCTCTCTCTCTCTCTCTCTCTCTCTCTCTCTCATTCATCTAGTCTTCTTTTTAATCCACATAATTCTTGAATTTTTGCACATATACTCTCTCTCTCTCTTTCTGTTCTTCTCTCTCTCTCTCTCTCTCTCTCTCTCTCTCTCTCTCTCTCTCTCTCTCTCTCTCTCTCTCTCTCTCTCTATCTCTCTCTCTCTCTCTCTCTCTCTCTCTCTCTCTCTCTCTCTCTCTCTCTCTCTCTCTCTCTCTCTCTCTCTCTCTCTCTCTCTCTCTCTCTCTCATTCATCTAGTCTTTTTAATCCACATAATTCTTGAATTTTTGCACATATACTCTCTCTCTCTCTTTCTCTGTTCTCTCTCTCTCTCTCTCTCTCTCTCTCTCTCTCTCTCTCTCTCTCTCTCTCTCTCTCTCTCTCTCTCTCTCTCTCTCTCTCTCTCTCTCTCTCTCTCTCTCTCTCTCTCTCTCTCTCTCTCTCTCTCTCTCTCTCTCTCTCTCTCTCTCTCTATATCTCTCTCTCTCTCTCTCTCTCTCTCTCTCTCTCTCTCTCTCTCTCTCTCTCTCTCTCTCTCTCTCTCTCTCTCTCTCTCTCTCTCTCTCTCTCTCTCTCTCTCTCTCTCTCTCTCTCTCTCTCTCTCTCTCTCTCTCTCTCTCTCTCTCTCTCTCTCTCTCTCTCTCTCTCTCTCTCTCTCATTCATCTAGTCTTCTTTTTAATCCACATAATTCTTGAATTTTTGCACATATACTCCTTTCTTTTTCTTCTATAGTTGTTGATTTGATATTACTGCTACTCCTTAAACTCTAGTTCACTTGTATACACCAGATTTGACTCCTTTTACTTAGATCAACCAGCCCTTCTTCCTCTTACAGTAGTGGTGTTCATGTTAATCCTAGCACATTTACCTTCTCATTCCTAACATCAACAATTAATTCTTTCTTCTCATCTGTACTACAACCAGGCTCATTCAAACAACCTAGCTTCAGAATTTCCCTCTTTTTCTTTCTAGTAATCAATAAAGAAAGATAGACTACCAGTCTATTGCTCCCGACATATTTACACTGAGGAGTGAGGGTTATGGTTCTATGTAAACATCTACTACTACTACTACTACTACTACCAGTACAAGTACTACTACTTTTATTACTTCTACCAGTACTACTACTACTGCTACTACTACTAATACTACTACTACTACTACTACTGCTACTACCACTACCACAAGTACTACTACTACTGCTACTACTACTAATACTACTACTACTACTACTACTACTGCTACTACCACTACCACAAGTACTACTACTACTACTACTACTAATATTATTATTATTAATGCTATTACCACTACTTCATTATAGAAGGTGGTTTAGAAAGACACGTAAGCAAACACTATGACATATTTATTAGAAAACGTTTCGGTCCTGGGACCTTGATCACTTCTAACAGTGATCAAGGTCCCAGGACCGAAACGTTTTCTAATAAATATGTCCTAGTGTTTGCTTACGTGTCTTTCTAAACCAACTTGTCGGTATTTATTACCAAGGTTTATACCATTATACAAGGTAATGGATCTAGGCGAAAGTCTACTGCCAGGGTTGCATCTGCTCTTCTTACCACTTTCCTTGATAAATAAAGCAACCATGTTGAATTATGCATAACAATTAACGAGTGACCAATTCGGCTAACCATTTACGCCTAAGGGCACTAAAGTCAAAACACAACAATGATCTTAATTCCTTAATCACTACTGATTCTATGTCGTCACTGAAGACACTTGACTCACTTGTTGACTAACAACCCGCTTTTTGAAGAAGCCAGCCATAGATATTAAAAAATGTACAGTTCTCATGGATTCCATTCCACATCGAATTGTTGTGCATAAGAAGGTTGATAATTTAGCCAAAATGTATCTTTGATAAATCGATATCAGCCATTAGGAATAATATTAAGACACGAATCATTAATGAATCAATGAGATAGGAATGCAGTTAGAAGCTTCAGTAGATCTAAAACACACTACGATAATAACACGAACACGAATAAGCACATTCATGGAGCATCAGACTGATTGACGTAGTTGTAGCAAGTACTTCTGGTAGCCAGGCATACGCACAGATAATTATCAATTTAAATGCAAGTGATGGGGTCAACCTTACTGTCACTGTAATACTGTCCCTGACTGTTCACTTACTGAGGAATACAGAGATAGAGCAATAACCTATGTGACATGTCAAAATATCTTTTTAATGAAAATAAGATACCAGACATTTTATCCAAATAGGATAAAAAAATTCAGCAACAAAAGCATAAATTGTGCACTTTTAACCCCTCTGGATCCTATTTCCTGAGGCTTCTGTGTATCCACATGTTCTTGCACCCCATATCTCTCCACAGGATGAATATGGGGCGCACATTATACAAACTGGACTCTTCGGCAGCAAATTCTAAAATCTTCGGGACGTGTGCAGAGAGTGGAGTAACCTAGTTTTTGTACATCTACTGTATATGAAATTTGTCACTACTAATACTGTTACTAGTATTAGCAGTGACAACATCTCCAGTTTTCTAGTATTTTCGCCACATAAAATATCTAATCTTCTGCATAATGATCCTGGACTGATACGTGTGCAACTAATGCGACATTTTATGGTGGTAAAGCTTCGCTTTCCAGGAGCTTTGTCAAGCCGTTACGTGAAGGCTTGACAAAGTCCCTGGAAAGCGAAACGTTGCCACAATAAAATATCGCATTAGTTGCACATACTCGTGAATTATTCCAGACACGGCATTGTGACTTTATTTAAACGGGATGTTTCACTGCTGGTGATGGGCTCGCGATCCAGGAAACTGGAGCTACCCTTTCTTTGCTGGAATCAAACATGATTACCGCCATTCACTAGGCACTGTGGCCCTTACGGCCTCAGTATTGTCCCAATAATAATAAAATATAAATATAATGAAAATGATTTAAGGCTGGAAATAAAATATTAGTAACGTTGACCATCTTAAAGAGTGGTCAACAGCCGTGAATTATTATTATTATTATTATTATTATTATTATTATTATTATTATTATTATTATTATTATTATTATTATTATTATTATTATTATAACACCGGCCATCTTCCTCCCCTCCCGCGGTAGGGTGACCCCCCCAAAAAAAGTCCGGCTAAAACGTTTTCCCTGAATCTCTTCATAAATGTTACTTTTCTCCCACTCCAGCAGTGCCTCAAATCATAAAAACTACCTGCCCCCACTCCTATCTAACACGCCCAAACATTATTATTATTATTATTATTATTATTATTATTATTAAAAAATATCATGCCTATAATGATGATACAGCTCCTGGGGAAAGGAACGTACTCAGGTATGATCTGACGAAGGGAAGACCAACTCTAACTCTTCATATCAAGACCCCTCAGTAACATCAAGTCCTCAGTAGTATCAAGTCCTCCCCTTCCCTTCCGTTGAGGTGGAACTGAAGATAATAGGAAACAAGTTTATCTATCTGCGTAGTTGGTATACGTGTACTAGGCTTGCTACCAACCCTTCCAATGTTTTATTTCTGTTAGGGGAAAAATAATCGCACTTTTAAAGCAGTAACTTATCTGAACGTAAATTAACACCTGGCATAGTTAAGAGAAAGAAGAGGCGATAACGGGAAATTTATGGCACTAACAGTGTCCAGGTGATTTAATAATGACGTTCTGTGCTATAATGACTCCCCTCGGTCGTACAATGTGAATACAAAGGTTTATTATTATTATTAAAGATTAGCCGGTATTCTCCCGGCCCGGGCCTTTTCCAAGTGGTGGCCCGGCCTTGGCTCCCTCTTTAGGGAGTGTCTGAGACCTAAGTCTCCCATGGGAGGAGGCACAAGTACCTCCTCATCTTTGGGACCAACTGTCCCCAGGCCTAGCCACAAGCTAGGCCTCTCTGGTCTGCCATCCCCGCCCCAAGGGGGCTAATGGGAAGGACAGTCTTATGAGCTAAAGGCTCGGGCTCAGGCACCTACCCTACCCTAGAAGGGTTAGGCATGGTGTCGATCAAAATACAACGATGCACGAGCACTTATAAAATTATAAATGCATAACAACAAAAATATAAATAAAACAAGCACATGTAATTAACATTGTTAACTAAACGAGATACAGGTACATAAAATACTATAAAAATAATTAATATAAATAAGTAATAATAATAATAATAATAACAACAATAATAATAATAATAATAATAATAATAATAATAATAATAATAATAATAATAATAATAATAATAATAATAATAATAATAATACAATAAATTTACCCTTGGCCTAGTTCGATTTTTTCTGTTAGGTAAAAGGACACAAGTGCAACTAAAGTGACCTTTTACCTACCATATTGCCAGTAATTCTACCAATGTTATTACGATTTTTTTTGTCTATAAATTTACAGAGAAAGGATTACACAGGCTCCTCTTGAACGTACAATGACATTAATATCTACTAAAGAGGTGGAGGGGTAAGACAGTGGAAGGTCTCGGTCTAATGATCAAAAGCTCCAGCTGTAGGTAATCATTCGACTAGACCAGCGTCAAAAAACTCTTGTCCTA
The DNA here is from genome assembly GCF_038502225.1 of Cherax quadricarinatus. Lineage (NCBI taxonomy): Eukaryota > Metazoa > Arthropoda > Malacostraca > Decapoda > Parastacidae > Cherax > Cherax quadricarinatus. The sequence goes on from NC_091337.1 coordinate 22,300,149, forward strand.
TTTCCTGACGAATTTTATCTAACCTATCCTTGAACGTGGAGGTTTCTACTCAAAATATAGTGGTAACAATAGCGCGTCTTGCCTTAGAAACACGATGGTGTGAAGCAACACCATTGTCCTCGTGGCTCTGGGAAGCTAGGAGTGTTGATGGTCAGTATCTTGAGAGAATTTCTTGGCGAGTCTCCCATGATGATATACATGTGTTTGAGTACAGTGTACAAACCATTACTACTGAGTTTCTTGCCAGTCTAAGTTAACATTTATAATGTTAATTACTTTGTATAAAGCTATACTTAATGATACGTCTCTAAAGTTCTGTACTGTAAATAATTATTATTAAAGACTGCACACATTACAGTCTGCAGGCTTTACATGTTACACTAAAAATGCTGTATACGTCTCCGTACTTTGATTGTAAATGTTACAGTACACAAGTTGTACATGTTACAATACTCGGGTAGTACACGCTACAGTACGCAGGCTGTACATATTGCAGCACGTAAGTCCTGGCGCTGCATGACCCATTTCTCTCACGTAAGTGAGAACTGATAAGGTTGAATTCAAAGAAAAGAAGGGTAGCTCTCAATTCTTTGATCAAGATCCCATCACCATCAAGGCGTATCCCTTGAGCACAACTGGGAAGAGTAATGTTATGGATACTTGAGACTTGGGTTGGCAAAGTGCCAGTCACAGGAGGTTGGCACTCTTCAAAAACATACAGAGTGTGGCTGTTGATTCATATTGTGCCAGGATATACTGCCTCATCCAAGGAACATGGCAAGGTATGCTGCCTCATGAAGGGAGCATGGTAGTGCATCGTGCCTCATGCAGGGAGCTTGGCAGGGTATGTTGCTTCATACAGGGAGCATGGAAGGGTATGCTGCCTCATGCAGGAAGCATGGCAGGGTACACTGCTTTATGCAGGCAGCATGGCAGGTTATGCTGCTTCATGCAGGGGCCATGGCAGGACATGTTGTTCCATGCAAAGAACATGAAAGGGTATGTTGCTTCACGCAATGAGCATAGCCGAGAATGCTGATTAGTTCAGGGAGCATGCCAGGGTATCCTGCTTCATGCAGGGATCATGGCATACTATCCTGCTTTATTCAGAGAGCATGACAGGGTATGCTGCTTCATGCAGGGATCATGGCATACTATGCTGTTTCATTAAGGGAGCATGCAGGGTATGCTTATTCATGCAGGGAGTATGGCAGGGCATGCTACCTCATGCAGGAAACATCGCAAGGTATGCGGCCTCATGCAGGGGGCATGGCACGGTGTGCTTCCTTATTCAGGGAACATGATAGGGTATGCTGCTTCATGACGGGAGGATGTCAGGATATGCTGCTTCATGCAGGGAGATTGGAAGGATATGCTGCTTCATGCAAGGAGGATGCAGAGTATGCCGATTCATGCAAGGGAGATTGAAGGGTATGCTGTTACATGCAGGGAACATGGCAGGGTATGTTGCCTCATGCAGAGATGCCAGAGTATTTTGCTTCATTCAGGGAGCATGGCAGGGTATTTTGCTTCATGCAGGGAGGATTGACGGGTATGCTGCTTCATGCAGGGAGCATGGCAGGGTATTCTGCTTCATGCAGGGAGGATTGACGGGTATGCTGCTTCATGCAGGGAGCATGGCAGGGTATTCTGCTTCATGCAGGGAGGATTGACGGGTATGCTGCTTCATGCAGGGAGCATGGCAGGGTATTCTGCTTCATGCAGGGAGCATGGCAGGGTATTCTGCTAACAAGTGCCATATCTTGCAGGGTAGGATTGACAGGGTATGATGCCAGGTAGTGCTGTGATGCAGGTAGTACAGATGTAGTACAAAGTAAGTACAAAGTATAGTACAAATGCGTGTAGTACAAAGGTGAACAAAGTGCCAGGTAGTACAAAGGCGATGCCAGGTAGTACAAAGGTGATGCAGGTGTTTATAGAGGTGATGCTGCTGGGATTTTACAAAGTAGGTAGTACAAAAGCCAAGTACTAAGCATGTAGTGTATAAAAGTAATAGCAGGTAGTACAAAGGTGATGCCAGGTAGTGCAAATGTGATGCCAGGTAGTACAAAGGTGATGCCAGGTAGTACAAAGGCGATGCCAGGTAGTACAAAGGTGATGCCAGGTAGTACAAAGGTGATGCCAGGTAGTACAAAGGTGATGCCAGGTAGTACAAAGGTGATGCCAGGTAGTACAAAGGTGATGCCAGGTAGTACAAAGGTGATGTAGGTGTTTATAGAGGGTAGTACAGGTGCCAGTGCAAATGTGATGCCAGGTAGTACAAAGGTGATGCCAGGTAGTACAAAGGCGATGCCAGGTAGTACAAAGGTGATGCCAGGTAGTACAAAGGTGATGCCAGGTAGTACAAAGGTGATGCCAGGTAGTACAAAGGCGATGCCAGGTAGTACAAAGGCGATGCCAGGTAGTACAAAGGTGATGTAGGTGTTTATAGAGGATGTTCTGGTGAAGAAATGTGAACGTGTGCAGTCCCTTGCCCCTCTCTTGTACCAGTGTGACCCGGTGCAGTCCCTTGCTCCTCTCTTGTACCAGTGTGACCCGGTGCAGTCCCTTGCCCCTCTCTTGTACCAGTGTGACCCAGTGCAGTCCCTTGCCCCTCTCTTGTACCAGTGTGACCCGGTGCAGTCCCTTGCTCCCCTCTAGTATCAGTGTGACCCGGTACAGTCCCTTTCCCCTCTCTTGTACCAGTGTGACCCGGTGCAGTCCCTTGCCCTTCTCTTGTACCAGTGTGACCCGGTGCAGTCCCTTGCCCCTCTCTTGTACCAGTGTGACCCGGTGCAGTCCCTTGCCCCTCTCTTGCAACAGTGTGACCCGGTGCAGTCCCTTGCCCATCTCTTGTAACAGTGTGACTCGGTGCAGTCCCTTGCCCCTCTCTAGTATCAGTGTGACCCGGTGCAGTCCCTTGCCCCTCTCTTGTACCAGTGTGACCCGGTGCAGTCCCTTGCCCCTCTCTTGTACCAGTGTGATCCGGTGCAGTCCCTTGCTCCTCTCTAGTATCAGTGTGACCCGGTGCAGTCCCTTGCCCCTCTCTTGTGCCAGTGTGACCCGGCGCAGTCCCTTGCCCCTCTCTTGTACCAGTGAGACCCGGTGCAGTCCCTTGCCCCTCTCTTGTACCAGTGTGACCCGGTGCAGTCCCTTGTCCCTCTCTTGTACCAGTGTGACCCGGTGCAGTCCCTTGCTCCTCTCTAATATCAGTGTGACCCGGTGCAGTCCCTTGCCCCTCTCTTGTACCAGTGTGACCCGGTGCAGTCCCTTGCCCCTCTCTTGTACCAGTGTGACCCGGTGCAGTCCCTTGCCCCTCTCTTGTACCAGTGTGACCCGGTGCAGTCCCTTGCCCCTCTCTTGTACCAGTGTGACCCGGTGCAGTCCCTTGCCCCTTCTCTTGTACCAGTGTGACCCGGTGCAGTCCCTTACCCCTCTCTTGTACCAGTGTGACCCGGTGCAGTCCCTTGCCCCTCTCTTGTACCAGTGTGACCCGGTGCAGTCCCTTGCCCCTCTCTTGTACCAGTGTGACCCGGTGCAGTCCCTTGCCCCTCTCTTGCAACAGTGTGACCCGGTGCAGTCCCTTGCCCATCTCTTGTAACAGTGTGACTCGGTGCAGTCCCTTGCCCCTCTCTAATATCAGTGTGACCCGGTGCTCTAGTATCAGTGTGACCCGGTACAGTCCCTTTACCCTCTCTTGTACCAGTGTGACCCGGTGCAGTCCCTTGCCCTTCTCTAGTATCAGTGTGACCCGGTGCAGTCCCTTTCCTCTCTCTTGTACCAGTGTGACCCGGTGTAGTCCATTGCCCCTCTCTTGTTCCAGTGTGATCCGGTGCAGTCCCTTGCCCCTCTCTTGTACCAGTGTGACCCGGTGCAGTCCCTTGCTCCCCTCTAGTATCAGTGTGACCCGGTACAGTCCCTTTCCCCTCTCTTGTACCAGTGTGACCCGGTGCAGTCCCTTGCCCTTCTCTAGTATCAGTGTGACCCGGTGCAGTCCCTTTCCTCTCTCTTGTACCAGTGTGACCCGGTGCAGTCCCTTGCTCCTCTCTAATATCAGTGTGACCCGGTGCAGTCCTTTGCCTGTCTCTTGTACCAGTGTGTCCCGGTGTAGTCCCTTGCCCCTCTCTTGTACCAGTGTGACCCGGTGCAGTCCCTTGCTCCTCTATAGTATCAGTGTGGCCCGGCACAGTCCCTTTCCCCTCTCTAATATCAGTGTGACCCGGTGCAGTCCCTTGCCTCTCTCTTGTACCAGTGTGACCCGGTGCAGTCCCTTGCCTCTCTCTTGTACCAGTGTGACCCAGTGCAGTCCCTTGCTCCTCTATAGTATCAGTGTGGCCCGGCACAGTCCCTTTCCCCTCTCTTGTACCAGTGTGACCCGGTACAGTCCCTTGCTCCTCTATAGTATCAGTGTGACCCGGTGCAGTCCCTTGCCCATCTCTTGTACCAATGTGACCCGGTGCAGTCCCTTGCCTCTCTCTTTTGTACCTGGGTTACCTATTGCAGTCCCTTACCCCTCTGTCTTGTACCTGGGTGACCCGGTGCAGTCCCTTACCCCTATGTCTTGTACCTGGGTGACCCGGTGCAGTCCCTTGCCCCTCTCTCTTGTACCTGGGTGACCCGTGTGCAGTTTGCCCCTCTCTTTTGACCTTGACCCAGTGCAGTTCCTTGCCCCTCTCTCTTGTACCTGGGTGACCCAGTGCAGTCCCTTGCCCCTCTCTCTTGTACCTGGGTGACCCAGTGCAGTTCCTTGCCCCTCTCTCTTGTACCTGGGTGACCCAGTGCAGTTCCTTGTCCCTCTCTCTTGTACCTGGGTGACCCGGTGCAGTCCCTTGTCCCTCTCTCTTGTACCTGGGTGACCCGGTGCAGTTCCTTGTCCCTCTCTCTTGTACCTGGGTGACCCGGTGCAGTCCCTTGTCCCTCTCTCTTGTACCTGGGTGACCCAGTGCAGTCCTTTGTCCCTCTCTCTTGTTCCTGGGTTACCCGGTGCAGTCCCTTGCCCCTCTCTCTTGTACCTGGGTGACCCGGTGCAGTCCTTTGTCCCTCTCTCTTGTACCTGGGTGACCCAGTGCAGTCCTTTGTCCCTCTCTCTTGTACCTGGGTGACCCAGTGCAGTCCTTTGTCCCTCTCTCTTGTACCTGGGTTACCCGGTGCAGTTCCTTGCCCCTCTCTCTCGTACCTGGGTGACCCGGTGCAGTCCCTTGCCTCTCTCTTTTGTACCTGGGTGACCCATTGCAGTCCCTTGTCCCTCTCTCTTGTACCTGGGTGACCCGGTGCAGTCCCTTGCCTCTCTCTTTTGTACCTGGGTGACCCATTGCAGTCCCTTACCCCTCTCTCTTGTACCTGGGTGACCCAGTGCAGTCCCTTGTCCCTCTCTCTTGTACCTGGGTGACCCAGTGCAGTCCCTTGCCCCTCTCTTGTACCTGGGTTTCTCGGTGCAGTCCCTTGCCCCTCTCTCTTGTACCTGGGTGATCCGGTGCAGTTCCTTGCCCCTCTCTCTTGTACCTGGGTTACCCGGTGCAGTCCCTTGTCCCTCTCTCTTGTACCTGGGTGACCCAGTGCAGTCCCTTGCCCCTCTCTTGTACCTGGGTTACTCGGTGCAGTCCCTTGCGCCTCTCTCTTGTACCTGGGTGACCCAGTGCAGTCCCTTGCCCCTCTCTTGTACCTGGGTGACCCGGCGCAGTCCCTTGCCCCTCTCTTGTACCTGGGTGACCCGGTGCAGTCCCTTGCCCCTCTCTCTTGTACCAGGGTGACCCGGTGCAGAATGTGCTTGCCACCGGTTATTTGACCTCTTTTAATGACAGCTTCCCATTTCTTGCTGAGCAAGAGAGGAGGACAATGCTTGCTGGTGCCCGCGAGAGGACACTCGGCTTCTGAATCCTGGAGTGGCTGCATTTTTTGGCGGAATAAGAAGATGGGAGGTCTTCTGTTGAACATTGATTCGCTGGTGCTGGCATTCTACCAAACGAACCTTCTCCTCTACATAGATCCTGAGTGTAGACACCTGCTTGTAAAGCTGTGTGTTCATTTCCAATACAGTGTCTCAAGTAACAGAAGTTTCGTTACCCAGAGAACCAAAACAGCTGCTTTGCATGTAGTTCATACTTTGACACTGCCCATTCCAGATTTGGTGCTTTGCACAAATGTGTGTTGGGGGGGGGGGGTGCTACAGCAAAGCAAATGGCAGGTGTGTGGGACACGAGGAAGAGTGTACTACTGGGCTGTGTATTTGTACTGTAGAGATGGCCTTTGCCGAGGTGAGTAGGAGGGCAGTACAAGATCCTGGCCGATCTTGTACTGCCATTGTTTCTGCCGACAGTACCCATGTTACCATGAGATCCTGGCCTAGCCTTCGGTCACAATGCTGGAGGCCTACCACATGTCCAAGCAACCACAGGCCCTGTCTGTCCACTTCTGTGACTATATCCTGTTTGCTCGCAGATTGACGATGGCTTTCCTGAAGGAAAGTCTTCTGGGGTGCACCTGCCAAGTAAGACCTGGCGGAGGTGCAGGAGTGAGAATGAACAACGTTATGCTTTCTTAAGGGCGATTCCCACCCAATATCAATTCAACAAATCTCGCAACTTTCTTTCTTCCTTACTTATACAGTGTTTCAACTGGAATATGGTGTTAATTTAAATCTACAGTCATCCAAGCACGATGACTGACTTAACTCTCTCATTCCAACAGACTGATCTATTTCGCTGATTGAGGCCTTTCACAACGACGAGATAACCTTTAATAATTTCGCTACATTGATTTACCTCTTCAGTTCCTTACTTAATATCTTTGTATCCTAACCTAGCATCCATCCTTGTAAGATAGTTTAGGAGTGTAATGTGTGTTTGGAGGAAGGGGAAGGGGTCCATCTCGAGTGCAAATTGTGCGACCCATAACTCTGGAGTAGATAACATGGTTTCGAGGAGAAATATTTGAATTTCTTCATGAAGCCGATCTAATATTATCATTATTGATCACCACAGAACCGAGGAGGTTATTATCTAGCTCCTGAGTTGATGAAATACACCAAACACACAAACACATGCAAAATTAAGCAACGTAAAACATAAAAAATACCACCCAACCAACCACCACCAAATACACCTCCCTCCTGCCTTCCTCCCGGCACACGCACACATACCAACCACCCACCTTGTACAAACACTACGTAAGTTGCCTAGAGATGAAAGTATTGCCGCAGTCACTGCAGAAAAAGCTCAGCTTGGAATCCACACGGCCGAGACTAATTGGGTTTGTTGTTTTACAGGTACGTGTGTTGGAGACCAGGTGAGAGCAGATGTTGACGGGACGTAGGCGTTGTGGGCGCCAGGTGAGGCTTGCTGATGACGGAACCTTGAGGTGGTGGGAGGCAGATGAGGCTAAGTAATAAACAGACCCTTGAATTGGTGGGCGGCAGATACGATAACCTCTTGGCTAATAGTTGAAGAATGTGGTTGTATCATGTTGTGTACATGTGCAGTTGTACAAGTGCATTACAATCACACCTGCACGTGAGTTCAGATATGCCAAATAACAAATGAAAAAGAGTGGTAACGAAAGCTTCTAAATAAGTTAAATTTCTTTTAGCAGCCATCGGCTGCTTGACATTTTATGAGCAATAAATCTACCGTCTCATCTAATAAACATAATTTAATTTTTTTTATAGAACTAACTAGAAATCCAGCTGAAAGTTTCGGTCGAAGAAGGAAATATTCAGCTGAGTAGATCATAATAAGACCCGCGATAGGAAACATTTCCGTATTTTTTCCCCTGACAAGAGCAGCTGCCACCTGTTTTGGTATTTTTAAAGGAGCAAAGAAAAACAAATGAGGAGAGGACATAGTCAAGTAACACTTGAGATGAATCTGATGTGTTGAATAAGACATACGTGCAACACTTGGGTGTTTTCACTGCAGAGAGGTTTCACCTGCACAACAGGCTTCTTCAGTCGGAAACAGGCGAATGTAACACTTTAAACGATCGTGGTGCTCTTGACATGATCAGTCCCTCAAACTTAAAGCATAGGCATACAGCTAGACTTATTGTACTTGAGTAAAGGAGATGAAGCAGTTGAAGCTGACGTCATAGGTGAGTGAGGCCCACGAATGGAAGTAGGTTACGCTGAACAGTTGTTTACAAGAGGATTGATCTGTATGCGAGCAACGTCTCTGCAATAAAAATTCTCTCTTGTTGCACATGTATCTTATTCAGCAACTTGTCAGTACTGTATATCCTCAGTAACACCTGATGTAACATGACAGAAGTCTGTAGTGTGACATGACAGAAGTCTGTAGTGTTACATGACAGAAATCTGTAGTGTTACATGACAAGTCTGTAGTGTTACATGACAGAAGTCTGTAGTGTTACATGACAGAAGTCTGTAGTGTTACATGACAGAAGTCTGTAGTGTTACATGACAGAAGTCTGTAGTGTTACATGACAGAAGTCTGTAGTGTTACATGACAGAAATCTGTAGTGTCACATGACAGAAGTCTGTAGTGTTACATGACAGAAGTCTGTAGTGTTACATGACAGAAGTCTGTAGTGTTACATGACAGAAGTCTGTAGTGTTACATGACAGAAGTCTGTAGTGCGACATAACAGAAGTCTGTAGTGTGACATGGCAGAAGTCTGTAGTGTGACATGACAGAAATCTGTAGTGTTACATGACAGAAATCTGTAGTGTTACATGACAGAAGTCTGTAGTGTAACATGACAGAAGTCTGTAGTGTTACATGACAGAAATCTGTAGTGTTACATGACAGAAGTCTGTAGTGTTACATGACAGAAGTCTGTAGTGTTACATGACAGAAGTCTGTAGTGTTACATGACAGAAATCTGTAGTGTTACATGACAGAAGTCTGTAGTGTTACATGACAGAAGTCTGTAGTGTTACATGACAGAAGTCTGTAGTGTTACATGACAGAAGTCTGTAGTGTGACATGGCAGAAGTCTGTAGTGTTACATGACAGGAGTCTGTAGTGTGACATGACAGAAGTCTGTAGTGTTACATGACAGAAGTCTGTAGTGTGACATGGCAGAAGTCTGTAGTGTTACATGACAGGAGTCTGTAGTGTGACATGACAGAAATCTGTAGTGTGACATGACAGAAGTCTGTAGTGTTACATGACAGAAGTCTGTAGTGTTACATGACAGAAGTCTGTAGTGTTACATGACAGAAGTCTGTAGTGTTACATAACAGAAGTCTGTAGTGCGACATAACAGAAGTCTGTAGTGCGACATAACAGAAGTCTGAAGTGTTACATGACAGAAGTCTGTAGTGCGACATAACAGAAGTCTGTAGTGCGACATAACAGAAGTCTGAAGTGTTACATAACAGAAGTCTGTAGTGCGACATAACAGAAGTCTGTAGTGCGACATAACAGAAGTCTGAAGTGTTACATGACAGAAGTCTGTAGTGCGACATAACAGAAGTCTGTAGTGCGACATAACAGAAGTCTGAAGTGTTACATGACAGAAGTCTGTAGTGCGACATAACAGAAGTCTGAAGTGTTACATGACAGAAGTCTGTAGTGCGACATAACAGAAGTCTGAAGTGTTACATGACAGAAGTCTGTAGCGTAACATGACTTGGATATGTAGTACAGCATGACGTGGGTTTATCATATGAGCTGAAGTAGGTCACTGTGATGTGATGTGACATGGGTCAGTGTTATGCGGCGTAACGTGGGTCAGTGTCATGCGGCGTGGGTCAGTTCCACGCCATCCGACGTGTGGGTCAGTTCCACGCCATCCGACGTGTGGGTCAGTTCCACGCCATCCGACGTGGGTCCACAACCAAGCTATCAACAGTTGTAATAAGTGATCAGAGAAACACTAAAAAACATTTTTAAAATAAATTTTTTATTGTCCTTTTAATTAAAGAATGAAACTGCTATAAACCAGGTCTGATATCAATAAAAATTCCCTCTAGCATGTACTTGATTACACTCGACTCGGTAATATTTGCAAATGAATGAGTTATAACAATTATTATAATCACTGCGTAACCAATTGGATGAAAAAAAATCTTGCAAATGATTGAAAATTGCATGAGAGGTTAATATGTTCTGATGAAATTTCGATGTCGCTTAACAAATAATGTTTTTAAATCTTTACCTCAGTGCAATATGTGACTTATGGTATCCTTACACTGAATTTGGCAAACACAATCTTGCAACGAACTACGGGAGTTTTTCAGCAACTTCCTTAGTGGTTCACGAGGAACTGAAAGCCAAATTAATATTCATAAATCCTCAATATGTGGGAGATGATGAGTTAAACACACGTGCAACATCTGGGTATCTTCAGATGTAGATGTTTCGCTGTCCAGTGGCTTTATCAGTGCAATACACTGAGGTAATCTCAAGACTGTAGATATATATACAGCAGACAATGGAAGATAAGGTAATCAGTACACCAGCCTAGAAGCAGGTAATAAGCACAGTAGTCTTGAAGAATCTGTAGCACAGACAGCAAGATTGGTGCTTATAGACTGGAGACAGAGGAGGTGCAGCAGACGAAGGCATTACCACTGGTAGGCGGGACTCTTCAGTTGTAGGAGGCCATGTCCAAGAGTTATGACATGAGTCATCACATATCTAATTCATCATCTTGTCGGTACTGAACAGCACTGATATGCATCTTAGAGGAATATGCAAGTTTATCAGATAAAGGAATTTCTAACTAGAGTTTCCCTGGAAAATAATCTTTAATTTAAAAAATTATTTTAATATGATTTGGATTTAAATATGATATTGAAGTTTAGAATATAAATATCTTCTTAATTTCATCCTCAAAATTTTCTCAAGAGAAGTTTAAAAAAAAAATATGAAAAAGAAAATTTCAGAGACGAGATTAGATTTTTAGATTTTGCCACCGAAGTGGCTAGTTTATTGTGCACCCCTTATCCATCCTGTGGACGGTAGCGAGAGCATATGGATACACAAAAGGCCTAAGAACTAGGCCCCAAAGGGTTAACAGAAATACATATGGATTTATATCTACATATCTATAGTTCACTTATCTGTTACAAGCAAATTTAGGAAATTTGCTTAGTATATCCGGTATCTTATTTTCATTAATAAGATATCTTGATGTCACATAGGTTATTATACTGTCTGTCTCTGTATTCCTCAATAAGTGGACAATTAAGCACATAGTGTTCAAGAGAGTGACCATATGCCTGATCACATAATTTACATTTAGTTTGATCATCATCTGTGTGTCTCCCAAACTGCCAGAAGTACTTGTAACCAAGCCTAAGCCTGGCCACTACAACATCAGTCAGTCTGTTCACATTGCACGTTGCTCCATAAACATACTTATCTACGTTCATGTTATCATAGTGGGTTATAGATCTACTCAGGCTTCTATCTGCATTCCTATAACAATCATTTTCATTATTTACTTCTCTCCTAATATTATTCCTAATGCTAGACACAGTTATACCAAAGTTATATTCTACATTCTCCTTCTGGGTACTCTTCTTGGCTAACATATCAACTTTATCATGAAGGAGTAATCCAGTGTGTGATGGGATCCACAGCAATTGTACATTAATTCCTTTGTCCCTAATTTTTGAGTATCTATACCTGGCTTCTCCAATGAGCATGTTGTTGGAGTCATTATATGAGTCAAGAGCCTTCAATGATGACATAGAATCAGTAATGATGATAGAGTCAAGCTCAGTGTCATAGGTTAGCTTTAGCGCCATTAGGATTGCAAACAATTCAGTTTGCAGTGTAGACGCCCAGTTGTTAATTCTTATGCCTAACTCAACAAATTTATTATCGTTTTTAACAAGGGAGGTGGCAACAAGAGCAGATGCAACCCTGCCAGAAGACTCCTGTTTAGATCCATCAGCGTATATAACTTGTGATAACTTATTACTACCAGCTAGGTGAGAAATTTCTTCTTGAGCAGTTGCTCTAACAAGAGATTTAAGGAAGGGATTACTAGCAATGAGCTTCTTGGGAGGGACTTGCAGGTATGTGATATTAAATGAACACATCTTCCATGGAGGGTGAAATGCTCTTGTTACCTACAGTGATGCAGTTCATGCAGGTTATAAAACTCAATGTAATTGCACGTTTTCACAATTCATTTAGATCTGTGTGTATTTACCTCTAGACACTTGGTAAGATTCATTGTGACAGTGTCTGGTTCGTTTCTCAACATTCTAATACCGAGTACAGTGTTAATCTCAATAATCCTATCACTGATACTAGAAATACCAAGCTCCTTCCGCATGTTAAGAACTTTTGTAGATCTGGGACAGCCAAGAATAATCCTGAGAGCTTCATTTTGCATTAACTCCAAGGGTCGGAGAGAACTTTCTCTAGCTAATATCAACATGGGAGCATCATAATCAATTAAGGACCTAACATAGGCTATGTACATCATTCTCACGATTCTCACATTAGCACCATAGTTGGGGTTGTAGCCAGCAACAGCTTTGAGATCATTTAGCCTAGCTTTGCATTTCTTGTTTAGTTGTGGTATAGTGGATTTGTTAAAGGGTACATCTACACCAAGATATCTGTAATTTTTAACGTAGCTAATGATTTCACTCTGCAAATAGATGGGTGGGGGATGTCGTTTGCTTGTTAATATCTTTGTTTTAGAGGAAGATATTATGAGGCCTGGTCGATTACAAATTGCTTGAACTTCATTAAGAATGGTATTCATCTTCTTATGCCCTGTTATATGGATCATGATATCATCAGCATAGCTTATAGCTATATGTTTAGGTGAGGCAGGTAGAGCATTTAGGAGAGCATTAATCATAATATTAAATAGCATGGGACTAAGAACTCCTCCCTGCGGTGTACCTAAAGACATTTCTTTAGAATCACTTCTGAAGCCTTGGTAAAGGACAGAGGATACTCTATTTGACAGGTATCCTATTATCCAGCAGAGTAAGCTACCACCAATATTCATTTTGGCTAGTTCATGTAGTATAACGGTTCTGTTCGCAATATCAAATGCAGATTTTAGATCAAGAAAAGTGGTAAAACTAGTAGAGGTGTGTGCAGTGAGAAAGATGGAAATACAGTTCTGCACACTTTTACCTTTCATGAACCCATAGAGGTAGGGGGAAAGTCGATGTCTGATTCTGTAGTACAGTCTGTTAATTAAGTATCATTCTTTCAAAAGTTTTACAAAGACAACTAGTTAAGGAGATCGGCCTAAATGTATCAGGCTGTTGGGGCTTAGGGATAGGCACAATGAGACTATTGGTCCAGGAAGTAGGAAGAACGCCCTCAATGTAACTGAGATTATACAGTGCCAACAAAGGGTTATCAGGCACGTGCCTTAGAGTTCTGAGAATATCATAGGTTATACCATCCTCTCCAGGAGCAGTTGATCGACCTTCAGTTAATGCATTATCTAATTCATACTCGGTAAAGAGGCAATCACTCTCATCAATATTTTGGCTCATAAAATTAATCAATTTCAACATTTCTTCAGAAGTGCTCTATAAATTTTTTCTATTATGAGATGGAAGGTTTTCATGCCTGGATGTTTTGGACCAGTCATTTATGAGGTCATTTGCTTTTTCAAGAGGAAAGGGATGAGCAACATTACCAGTCTTTTTCCTGGTTATTTCATTTATACCTTTCCAAGCCAAACTTAAAGGGGTGGACCTATTTAATCCACCAACAAACTGTTCCCATTCCTGTTGCCTAATTTCTTGCTTTCTATTCCTTGCATTTGTTAGTGCAGCTTGGAACGTTCTGAGCAGGTCTGGGGTTCTACATTCACGGTATGCTTTACCAATCCTCCTAGCTGCATGTGTTAGATTGCGTAGCTGTGGATCATTATAGTATTTACATTGGTTTTTATTGTTATTTATAGTGGAGGGTCTTTGTATCCTATTCCTGCCCACTTGATCTGTGAGAACACTCTCAATAGTGGTAATTAAATCATCATTAAATTTTTGTGTGCCAATGGGCTCGTAATTCTTATACCATTGATCCAAGTGGTTAATAGAGACGAGAGACCAAACGAAACTAAAAAAAATTAAGGAACTTAATCTGTCAAGAAAACTTAAAAATGGACGAAATTGTCCTTGTTGGAAGCTAGAGGAAGAGACGGTGCCACTACACCCTTGTTGGAAGCTAGAGGGAGAGACGGTGCCACTACACACTTGTTGGAAGCTAGAGGAAGAGACGGTGCCACTACACCCTTATTGGAAGCTAGAGGGAGAGACGGTGCCACTACACCCTTGTTGGAAGCTAGAGGGAGAGACGGTGCCACTACACCCTTGTTGGAAGCTAGAGGGAGAGACGGTGCCACTACACCCTTGTTGGAAGCTAGAGAGAGAGAGACGGTGCAACTACACCCTTGTTGGAAGCTAGAGGGAGAGAGAGATGTTTCTAAGAGGATAAGTGATAACATTAAGGAAATCTATTCTAATTAAAAATAGCAGAGCCAAATACAAATTTATGCTGGGAAACGAGGTTTACCAGAACATTGTAATGGAAGTACTTGGATGGAACTGTAGACACAAATACAGTGCAATGAGATGTTTTATTGACAACGTTTCTTCCATACAATGAACTTTAAATAAAAAACAGATATTCATATTCACGTAGGTTTGCCAGGACGGGTCCTTGCCTAAGTTTTCTTCATATGGTGACCCGGTAGTGGCTCCCGAAGGAATGTCGGAGTTCTTGCAAGTTTTGTGCTGTTTGCAGTCCTATGAGAGGGAACAGCCCATTGACAAGGAAACGGTGAGTGTTCTTTAGGTCAACTGGAGTACTGCCTGAGGAGAGGGCACTTGACTTTATATAGGAAGCATAGTGACGTGAAGGATCGGGTGAGGAATGTTAAAATTGATTGCTAAAATGGTTGGACTGGAGAAATACCAGCCCGGCATGGGCCAGGAGGTCTGCTGTTAGGTACTACAACGATGTTTTCTGGAAAGAGGTTCAGCTATGTTGTAAAACCTGTTGTTCTGCTTGAAATTTTAGATGTACAGACGAGCGATGATTCCAAGATCCTGCAATACTATCTTCCTCATTGGCGATAAGTCTTGTGTCTATGGAGTTAATTAAATGATAGAGGGAATTTTTTGGTGTAAAAATGTGCGTTCTTCAAGTCGTCCATTCTGCCTTCGTATTGGTGTTCTGAAATACGTGTTTGGAGGTCTCTGGATGTTCCGCCCACATATAATTGGTTGCAGTCGTTGAAAAGGACAATGATAGATTATCCCAGTAATGGACAACACCAGGTTCAATCCTCCGCAGGGTTATACATAATCCTTTGCAACGATTGCAACGAGTTATACGTGGGTGAAACAACCAGAGACCTTCAAGCACGTATTTCGGAACACCAATACACCAGCAGTAAGACATGAACACCTGTGTTTTATACTAAAACTCCCTCAAACATTTAATGAACTACAGAGACGCCAGTCTCTGTAGTTAATTAAATGTTTGAGGGAATCATCACTCATCTGTACTTTCAAGAATTTCATCCGGAACAACAGACTTTACAACATAGATGAACCTCCTGCTAGGAAACTTCATCGTTATCCTACATTGCAACATACCTAATGAAACATGTCAGGAGGTTCCTTTTTGAAATCCAGTCTCTCTTCAGCAATTAACTTCAACACTGGGATAGGGAGTGCAGTAAGCTGTTATGGGACGAAATTCATAAGGCATCTAGATACGAAAATGTTGTGATATTGGGAGATTTTAACTTTACACAAATTGATTGGAACAATATGATAGGAAATCTTGAGTATAGTAACTTTCTTGATACGGTTCAGGATTGCTTTTTAGAACAGGTTGTGACAGAACCAACTAGAGGAAACAATGTGCTTGACTTGGTTCTTGCCAACAAAGATTCACTAATTAATAATCTTGAGGTTAATGATGAGCTTGGGGAAAGTGATCACAAATAACTTAGTTTCAATATATCATGGAATTACCCAGATAACTGCAATTTAATCTCTGTCCCAGATTTTCGCTTGGCCGACTTCATGGGACTGAAAAATTACCTGGGTGGGCTAAATTGGGATGTCCTGACTATGGGTCAGGTAGGTGATCTTGGTTGCCAATATGATGTTTTTCAGAGCATAGTTCTAGCTGCCCAGACAACTTTTGTTCCGAGTAGGGAAATTAGATCTAACAAAAATGATTCCAAATAGATGAGCAATAGATTAAAACATCTCATTGGTTAAAAGAGAGGCATATATATAGGCGTATCAAAAGAGGGGATGGGCAGTTAAGAAATTAATATATTTAATTAAAGAGAGAAATGTAGAAAGGAATAAGAAAAGCAAAAAGGGATTATGAGGCTAAGGTCACAAGGGATTCAAAGACTAACCCAAAAGGGTTCTTTCAAGAATACAGAAATAAGATTAGGGACAAGATAGGCCCACTTAAGAGTAACTCTGGTCAGATCACTAACAGTGATAAGGATATGTGTGAAATTCTAAATACCTACTTCTTCTCAGTTTTCACCCAGGAAAATACTAGCGATATTCCTGAAATAATAGATTATGTAGAACAGGATGATAATAAACTATGCACGATTGCAGTAACTAGTGACATGGTCCTCAGACAAATAGAGAAACTAAAACCTAACAAATCCCCAGGTCCTAATGAACTATTTGCAAGCGTGTTAAAGGAATGTAAAGAGTAACTTAGCATACCTTTGGCTAATCTTTTTAACATATCACTAAAAACTGGCATAGTGCCTGATAAGTGGAAAATGGCAAATGTAATACCTATTTACAAGGCAGGTGACAGGTCCTTGGCTTCGAACTATAGACCAATAAGCCTTACCTCCATAGTGGGAAAATTTATGGAATCAATAATTGCCGAAGCAATTCGTAGCCATCTTGACAGGCACAGATTGATTAATGAATTTCAACACGGTTTTACAAAGTGGCGTTCCTGTCTTACGAATTTACTAACTTTTTTCACTAAGGTGTTTGAGGAGGTAGATCATGGTAATGAATATGATATTGTGTATATGGACTTCAGTAAGGCTTTCGATAGAGTTCCACACCAGAGGCTATTGAGGAAGCTTAAGACACACAGAATAGGAGGAGAAATTTTTTCCTGGGTGGAGGCATGGCTGGCAAATAGGCAGCAGAGAGTTTGCAAAAATGGGGTGAAATCAGAATGGGGGCACGCCACAAGCGGTGTTCCACAGGGGTCAGTCTTGGGCCCGTTGTTGTTCACAATTTACATAAACGACATAGATGAGGGAATAAATAGCGACATAAGCAAATTTGCCGATGACACCAAAATAGGCCGTCCAATTCATTCTAATGAGGACACTAGAGCACTCCAGGATGATTTGAATAGACTGATGCAATGGTCGGAAAAGTGGCAGATGCAGTTTGATATTGACAAATGCAAAGTTCTGAATGTTGGACAGGAAAATAACCATGCAACATATAAACTAAATAATGTAGATCTTAATATTATTGATTGCGAAAAGGATTTAAAAGTTCTGGTTAGCAGTAATCTAAAACCAAGACAACAGTGCATTAGTGTTCGCAATAAAGCTAACAGAATTCTTGGCTTCATATCTAGAAGTATAAATAATAGAAGTCCTCAGGTTGTTCTTCAACTCTATATATCCTTGGTTAGGCCTCATTTAGACTATGCTGCTCAGTTCTGGTCACCGTATTACAGAATGGATATAAATGCTCTGGAAAACGTACAGAGGAGGATGACAAAGATGATCCCATGTATCAGAAATCTTCCCTATGAGGATAGATTGAGGACCCTGAATCTGCACTTTCTTGATAGGCGCAGAATTAGGGGGGATATGATTGAAGTGTATAAATGGAAAACAGGAATAAATAAAGGGGATGTAAATAGCTTGCTGAAAATTTCCAGCCAAGACAGGACTCGCAGCAATGGTTTCAAGTTGGAAAAGTTCAGATTCAGGAAGGATATAAGAAAGCACTGGTTTGGTAATAGAGTTGTGGATGAGTGGAACAAATGGAAATATAAACACATATGCAGTATAATGTGATCCTTTATTGACTACGTTTCGCCCACACAGTGGGCTTTTTCAAGTCACAAACAGTTCTGTTTGTGACTTGAAAAAGCCCACTGTGTGGGCGAAACTTAGTCAATTAAGGATCACATTATACTGCATATGTGTTTATATTTCCATTGTGTCGGTATTTTATACTATTTATTTCCACAGTGGAACAAACTCCCGAGTACAGTTATTGAGGCTAAAACGTTGTGTAGTTTTAAAAATAGGTTAGATAAATACATGAGTGGGTGTGGGTGGGTGTGAGTTGGACCTGACTAGCTTGTGCTATTAGCATAAGAACATAAGAACATAAGAAAGAGGAACACTGCAGCAGGCCTGTTGGCCCATACTAGGCAGGTCCTTTACAATTCATCCCACTAACAAAACATTTGCCCAACCCAATTTTCAAAGCTACCCAAGAAATAAGCTCTGATGTGCAAGTCTCACTCAAATCCAACCCCTCCCACTCATGTACTTATCCAACCTAAATTTGAAACTACCCAAAGTCCCAGCCTCAATAACCCAACTAGGTAGACTGTTCCACTCATCAACTACCCTATTTCCAAACCAATACTTTCCTATGTCCTTTCTAAATCTAAACTTATCTAATTTAAATCCATTACTGCGGGTTCTCTCTTGGAGAGATATTCTCAAGACCTTATTAATATCCCCTTTATTAATACCTATCTTCCACTTATACACTTCGATCAGGTCTCCCCTCATTCTTCGTCTAACAAGTGAATGTAACTTATGAGTCTTCAATCTTTCTTCATAAGGAAGATTTCTAATGCTATGTATTAATTTAGTCATCCTACGCTGAATGTTTTCTAACGAATTTATGTCCATTCTGTAATATGGAGACCAGAATTGAGCTGCATAATCTAGGTGAGGCCTTACTAATGATGTATAAAGCTGCAGTATGACCTCTGGATTTCTGTTGCTTACACTTATTGATATAAATCCCAATAATCTATTTGCCTTATTACTTACGCTTAGGCATTGCTGTCTTGGTTTAAGGTTGCTGCTCACCATAACCCCCAAGTCCTTTTCGCAATCTGAGTGGCTAAGTTCTACATCATTTAACTTATAAGTACTAGGGTTATGGGCACTCCCAAGCTTCAGAACCTTGCATTTATCTACATTGAACTGCATCTGCCACTTTTCTGACCAAGAATACAGTTTGTTTAAATCCTCCTGAAGTTCCCTAACATCTACGTTTGAATCAATTATCCTACCTATCTTTGTGTTATCGGCGAATTTGCTCATATCACTAGTAACATCCTCATCAAGATCATTGATATATATTATAAACAACAATGGGCCCAAGACTGATCCCTGTGGAACGCCACTTGTTACAGATCCCCACTCGGATTTAACCCCATTTATGGACACTCTCTGCTTCCTGTCTGTGAGCCATGACTCGATCCACGAGAGCACTTTTCCCCCAATGCCATGAGCTGTCACTTTCTTTAACAGTCTTTGGTGCGGAACTCTATCAAAAGCCTTACTAAATAAGTAAATAATGTCAAATTCTTTATCGTGGTCAACAGCCTCAAAAGCTTTAGTGAAGAAAGTTAATAAATTAGTTAGACAAGACCGGCCTCTTGTGAATCCATGCTGAGTATCATTAATCAAGCTATGCTTATCGAGATGGCTTCTTATAATCTCAGCTATAATTGACTCTAGTAATTTGCCTACAATTGAGGTCAGGCTTATTGGGCGGTAATTAGATGGTAACGACTTGTCCCCTGTTTTAAAAATAGGAATTACATTAGCCATCTTCCACATATCAGACACTACACCTGTTTGAAGAGATAAATTAAAAATATTAGTTAATGGTTCACAGAGTTCCATTTTGCATTCCTTAAGAACCCTTGAAAAAACCTCATCAGGACCCGGTGACTTATTTTGCTTCAGTCGGTCTATCTGCTTCACAACCATTTCACTAGTGACTGTGATGTTACATAATTTATCTTCTTCAGGCCCACTATAAAAATTAATTACTGGAATATTATTAGTGTCTTCCTGTGTAAAAACCGAGAGAAAATAATTATTTAAAATCGAGCACATTTCATTCTCTTTGTCAGTAAGATGCCCATAGTTATTTTTAAGGGGACCTATCTTATCTCTAACTTTTGTTCTATATACCTGGAAAAAACTTTTTGGGTTAGTTTTAGAATCCCTAGCAACTTTAATTTCATAGTCCCTTTTAGCTTTTCTTATCCCCTCTTTAATGTCCATCTTAATGTCAATATACTGATTCATAAGATGACCCTCACCTCTTTTGATACGCCTATAAATTCCTTTCTTATGCCCTAATAGATATTTCAGCCTATTATTCATCCATTTTGGGTCATTTCTATTTGATCTAATTTCTTTATACGGGATAAACGCTCTTTGAGCCTCATGTATAGTGTTCAGAAAACTGTCATATTGATAGCTCTCTTCGTTACACCAGTCAACAGATGATAAGTAATAAAGTTGGTAGAATTACCTACAATATGTAAAGTAAAAGGACACAAGTGCAACTAATGTGACATTTATTGTGGCAACGTTTCGCTCTCCAGGAGCTTTATCAAGCCATTTATCAAGCTTTATCAAGCCATCGTAATGGCTTGATAAAGCTCCTGGAGAGCGAAACGTTGCCACAATAAATGTCACATTAGTTGCACTTGTGTCCTTTTACTTCACAGATGATAAGTGTTCTCTAAGCCCATCGTAATCTGCTAAGCGAAAATCTGGGACTGTTACTGAGTTATCCCTACTATCATACTTCCATTCAATGCTAAATGTAATTGATTTGTGGTCGCTAGCACCCAGTTCCTCTGAAACTTCTAAATTATTAACAAGGGATTCATTGTTTGCCAGAACTAAGTCAAGCAGGTTATTACCCCTTGTAGGTTCTGTCACAAACTGCTTCAAAAAACAATCCTGAACTACTTCTAAGAAGTCGTATGATTCTAAATTCCCAGTCAAGATATTCCAATCAATATGACTAAAGTTAAAGTCTCCTAGAATTACTACATTATCGTGTCTTGTGGCCCTAACAATTTCCTCCCATAGTAGTCTCCCCTGGTCCCCATCTAAGTTTGGGGGACGGTATATCACACCTAAAATTAATTTTTCATGCCCCTCTGAAAATTCTATCCAAATAGACTCTGTATGTGTTGCTTCAGACTTAATACCCGTTTTTATGCAACAGTTCAAGCGATCTCGGACATACAATGCCACCCCACCCCCCTTCCCGACACTTCTATCTACTTGGAACAATTTAAAACCCTGAATGTGACATTCTGCAGGCATGTCCCGACTTTTTGAATTAAACCACGTCTCAGTTAAGGCAAATACATCAATGTTACCTGCACTAGCAACTAGTCTCAACTCGTCCATCTTATTCCTAGCACTGCGACTATTTGTGTAATATATATTTAAAGACCCTCCTCTGTCTTTACCCTTCCTGCTCTTTTCTGTTATTCCACTAAACCTATTACTGTCCTTGTCAATTAGTGCCACTGGCTTTCCAATATCCACCTCATTTTGCCTATTACTAGTTCTCCTAGTACTCATATTACTACACTGCGGCTTCACTGTTTTCCCGCCAAAACCCATACCACTAACTATTCCTAGTTTAAAGACCTAACAGCTCCCTCCAATGCATTGGCCAGTGCTCCCACCCCACACCTAGATAAGTGAACCCCATCCCTGGCATACATGTCATTTCTGCCATAGAAGAGGTCCCAATTGTCAATGAATGTTACCGCATTTTCCTTACAGTATTTGTCCAGCCAGCAATTGACATCAATTGCTCTGGACAACCATTCATTTCCAACTCCTCTCCTTGGCAAAATGCCACATATGACAGGTTTCCCACCCTTCCTCCTAATTATCTCTATTGCTGACCTATACCTGCTAATCAGGTCCTCACTCCTACGTCTGCCAACTTCGTTGCCTCCAGCACTGAGACAGATAATAGGATTTCTCCTATTACCTCTCATGATGCCATCCAGACGGCTAACAATATCCTTCATCCCAGCCCCAGGAAAACACACTCTCTGCCTCCTACTCCTATACTTCAAGCAGAATGCCCTATCCATGTACCTAATCTGGCTATCCCCAACAACAACAATGTTTTTACCTTCCTTGGCGTCGTCCGTCGTGATGCTCCCAGTAGTCGACTCACATTCATCTGGTAGCACTGAGAATGTATTAGATGTTTCCACAACAGTTTCCACGGCAGTCTCTTTCTTCTTCATCGTTTTTACCTTTCCATTCGTCTTCTTGATCGTCAACTTCGTTCCCTTTTGTCCAGCCACTGACCAGTTTCCCTTCTTGACCTGAAGAATCTACGAATCTTCTTGTTTTCCTCGGTCAGTCGCCGAATCTCCATCTTCGCCATCCTCAATTCTTCCTTAAGCTGTTGGTAAAGTTGCTCGATGGAGGGCATCTTGGTTCAATCCTTAGATAGCGCACAAACAGGTCTTCACAGAGGTAAGTACACGTCACCCACCTGACTAGGTGGGTCATTGGGCTAATCGGTGGGGGGACATGGACCTGCTTCGCGTGATCAGCGGTGTTCTTTCTTATGTTCTTATGGTCTTATGAGTGGGTGTGGGTAGGTGTGAAATGGGCCTGGCTAGCTACTAGAGGTCGGACGCAGTGCTAACCCCTTAAGTTACGTGTCTGACCTCTCTAGGTCAAGGCATTGGCTTAAGCCGGTGGGGAGAATTGGAGCTGCTTCGCATAGACCAGTAAACCTGTTGAGGTGTTCTCTATTTCTTATGATCTTATGTTCTTATGAGGGCAAATATTCTATTAGTGGGATGAATCTGTGTAGGACCTGCCTAGTATGGGCCAACAGGCCTGCTGCAGTGTTCCTCCTTTCTTATGTTCTCATGTTCTTATTGGTCACATGTCTCTTCATCACTATGCTCTCTTTATATACTCATGTACTTTCTACTCAAATCGACCAAATTGTGACTTGATAAAGCCCACTGTGTGGGCGAAACGTTATGAATAAAATATCGCATTATACTGCATTTGAGTCTGCTTTTCCTTCTCGTGGATATTTTATACCATTCATCTTCACTAAAGGAAGTATTCATTTAAAAGTAGAACAATTGATAAGTTAAATGAGCCGCAGGAGACAAGTGCAGCAAAGTTAGTGAGATAAGTTCAAGACGACTGGACACCGCAGTGAATCATCTCATAAGTAGCACACAGTTTACCTGGAGTTTACCTGGAGAGGGTTTCGGGGGTTAACGCCCCCGACTGGTGAGGTATAAACATGTTTACCTGATGATGCCTGCAGCGTAGACGAAATCTTTCGTCAATGGAGAGAGATAAGTATTGCACTTGTTTCTTGTTATTCACCAGAAGAAAAGATTAATTAATTTTTGTACATTCGAAGATGTTATTACAAATAATCACACACACACACACACACACACACACACACACACACACACACACACACACACACACACACACACACACACACACACACACACACACACACACAAACAACTTCCTATAGAAGCCTCCCAACCAGGTCAACCCCAGTGCAACCAAACACTCTAAACCAAAACGACCGGGAGGTATGTCAGGAGCTCAACACGAGATTTAAAGAAGTATTTACAGTGGAAACCAGTAGGACTCCAGGAAATCAGAACAGGGGGGGGGGCACCAGCAAGTGCTGGATGAGGTACATATAACCAAGGAGGAGGTGAAGAAGCTGCTGTGCGAACTTGACACCTCAAAGGCGGTGGGACCAGACAACATCTCTCCGTGGGTCCTTAAAGAGGGAGCAGAGATATTGTGTGTACCATTAACAAAGATCTTCAACACATCATTTGAAACTGGGCAACTCCCCGAGGTATGGAAGATGGCAAATGTAGTCCCAATTTTAAAAAAAGGGAGACAGACATGAGGCACTAAACTACAGACCTGTATCATTAACGTGTATAGTATGCAAGGTCATGGAGAAGATCATCAGGAGGAGAGTGGTGGAGCACCTGGAAAGAAACAAGTGTATAATTGACAACCAGCATGGTTTCAGGGAGGGAAAATCCTGTGTCACAAACCTATTAGAGTTTTATGACAAGGTGACAGAAGTAAGACAAGAGAGAGAGGGGTGGATCGACTGCATTTTTTTGGACTGCAAGAAGGCCTTCGACACAGTTCCTCACAAGAGGTTACTGCAAAAGCTAGAGGATCAGGCACACATAACAGGAAAGGCACTGCAATGGATAAGAGAATACCTGACAGGGAGGCAACAACGAGTCATGGTACGTGACGAGGTGTCCGAGTGGGCGCCTGTGACAAGCGGGGTTCCACAGGGGTCAGTCCTAGGACCTGTGCTGTTCTTGGTATATGTGAACGACATAACGGAAGGGATAGACTCAGAAGTGTCCTTGTTTGCAGATGACGTGAAGTTAATGAGAAGAATCAAATCGGATGAGGATCAGGCAGGACTACAAAGAGACCTGGACAGGCTACAAGCCTGGTCCAGTAACTGGCTTCTTGAGTTTAACCCTGCCAAATGCAAAGTCATGAAGATTGGGGAATGGCAAAGAAGACCGCAGACACAATATAGTTTAGATGGCCAAAGACTGCAAACTTCACTCAAGGAAAAAGATCTGCGGGTGAGTATAACACCGAGCATATCTCCTGAGGCGCACATCAATCAGATAACTGCTGCAGCATACGGGCGCCTGGCAGACCTACGGATAGCGTTCCGATACCTCAGCAAGGATTCGTTCAAGACTCTGTATACCATTTACGTCAGGCCCATACTGGAATATGCAGCACCAGTTTGGAATCCACACCTATTCAAGCACGTCAAGAAATTAGAGAAAGTGCAAAGGTTTGCAACAAGACTAGTCCCAGAGCTACGGGGATTGTCCTACGAAGAAAGGTTGAGGGAAATCGGCCTGACGACACTGGAGGACAGGAGGGTCAGGGGAGACATGATAACGACATATAAAATACTGCGCGGAATAGACAAGGTGGACAAAGACGGGATGTTCCAGAGATGGGACACAGACACAAGAGGTCACAATTGAAAGTTGAAGACTCAGATGAATCAAAGGGATGTTAGAAAGTATTTCTTCAGTCATAGAGTAGTCAGGCCGTGGAATAGCCTAGAAAGTGACGTAGTGGAGGCGGGAATCATACATAGTTTTAAGGCGAGGTATGATAAAGCTCATGGGGCAGGAAGAGAGAGGACCTAGTAGCAATCAGTGAAGAGGCGGGGCCAGGAGCTATGAATCGACCCCTGCAACCACAAATAGGTGAGTACATACACAGGCGCACGCGCGCGAGGGACAAATATCTAAACATGTACACATGCATATGCCAAAATCCCCCCCTTCCTCAGAGACCCACCCAGCCACCCACCCAGCCACCCACCCAGCCACCCAACTAGCCACCCACCTGCTCACTTCATTTACATCACCGCAGTAACATGCTTGATATATTTGGCCTTAAAAGTAGGAATTGCTGCGTGTTCTGGGAAATGCCCCTTGAGCGCTGCCACTAATCATAAATAAGATACAATCTTCAAGATTTAAGAAATGTCACCCATTTAGCCCTCATCCTTCATCAGCCACCCATCATCTACCACCCATCTAGCCCTCATCCTTCATCACCCTTGATGGGCTCTTGATCAAAAGGTTTAGTGCCTTCCTGCGAAAACATTCATAGACCTGTTACATATGAATCTGTTTTGAAGTAGACAGTGTACTATCAACACTATCATACTACCGACTCCACTCAGAAAATTAGTACTTTTCTGCTATTCCTGTTGTATAGTAATAAAGCTTATGGAGCTTCCATTGTTATAAGACTATGATACTCTCTAGCTGCAAGCCTTTGACACTTCCCTGGCTGTAAGCCTAAGACACTCTCATGGCTCTAAAACTATGACAATGCCCTGGCTTTAAGCTTATGACACTCTCCTGGTTCTAAGCCTAAGACACTCCCCTGACTCTAAGGCTATGATGCTCCCTGGCTGTAAGCCTATGACACTCCCTGGCTGTAAGCCTATTACGCTCCATGGGTGTATGCCTATAACGCTTCCTGGCTATAATCTTAAGACACTACCTAGCTGTAAGTCTATAACGCTCACTGGCTGTAAGCCTGTGACACACCCCTGTCTGTCAGAACGATACATCTGGTAGTAGTGTCACAAGAATGCTACTAGTGTGTCACACTAGTGACACTAGTGTGACCAGTGTGTCACAATTGTTTTCCAACTTGGGAATAAAGGCAACATCCAAAATTTTAGTTTTAATAAAAAAAAAAAAAACAGGCATGTGACAGAACTACAAATTTTGAGGTGAAACTTTATTCTTACAGATTGTAGGTCTTGGCTACGTCACTTAGTTATTGTTTATGTAGCAGATTAACAGATCGTCTCTCGTAAAGAGTAGAGTATCAATATTCCTGATACTGGACACTGCTCTCTTAAGGTCACACTGCTCTCTTAGGTCACACTGCTCTCTTAGGTCACACTGCTCTCTTAAGGTCACACTGCTCTCTTAAGGTCACACTGCTCTCTTAAGGTCACACTGCTCTCTTAAGGTCACACTGCTCTCTTAGGTCACACTGCTCTCTTAAGGTCACACTGCTCTCTTAAGGTCACACTGCTCTCTTAAGGTCACACTGCTCTCTTAAGGTCACACTGCTCTGTTAAGGTCACAATGCACTCTTAAGTTTATATTGATGTCTTAAGATGACATTTCGCTTATGGTCACATCGCTCTGTTAAGGACACACTATACTCTTAAGGTCACACTGCTCTCTTAAGGTCACACTGCTCTCTTAAGGTCACACTGCATTCTTAAGGTCACACTGCTCTCTTAAAGTCAAACTGCTCTCTTAAGGTAACACTGCTCTGTTAAGGTCACACTGCTATCTTGAGATTACACTGCTCTCTCAAGGTCACACTACACTCTTAAGGTCATACTGCACTCTTAATTAAGGTCACATTGCTCTCTTCAAGTTATATTGTTTCTTAAAGTCACACTGCTTTGTAAGCCTAGAGTGTTGATCCTAATGCTAGACCAGCTTGTTGGAGTGCTAGTTCAGGGTGATGGTTGTAGTGCTAGTTCAGGGTGATGGTTGTATTGCTAGTTCAGGGTGATGGTTGTAGTGCTGGTTCAGGGTGATGGTTGTAGTGCTAGTTCAGGGTGATGGTTGTATTGCTAGTTCAGGGTGATGGTTGTAGTGCTGGTCCAGGGTGATGGTTGTAGTGCTAGTTCAGGGTAATTGTTATAGTGCTTGTTCAAGGCAATGGTTGTAGTGCTAGTTCAGTGTGATGGTTGTAGTGCTGGTTCAGGGTGATGGTTGTAGTGCTAGTTCGGGGTAATGGTTGTAGTGCTAGTTCAGGGTGATGGTTGTAGTGCTACTTCAGGGTAATAGTTGTAGTGATAGTTCAGAGTAATTGTTGTAGTGCTAGTTCAGGGTAATGGTTGTAGTACTCGTTCATGGTAATGGTTGTAGTGCTAGTTCAGGGTAATGGTTGTAGTGCTAGTTCAGGGTAATGGTTGTAGTGCTAGTTCAGAGTAATGGTTGTAGTGCTAGTTAAGGGAGATGGTTGTATTATTGCTAGTTCAGGGTGATGGTTGTAGTGCTAGTTCAGGGTGATGGTTGTATTGTCAGTTCAGGGTGTTGGTTGTAGTGTTAGTTCAGGGTAATGGTTGTTGTGCTAGTTCAGGGTGATGGTTGTAGTGCTAGTTCATGTGATGGTTGTAGTGCTAGTTCATGTGATGGTTGTAGTGCTAGTTCAGGGTGATGGTTGTAGTGCTAGTCCAGGGTGATGGTTGTAGTGCTAGTTCAGGGTGATGGTTGTAATGCTAGTTCAGAGTATTGGTTGTAGTGCTAGTTCAGGGTGATGGTTGTAGTGCTAGTTCAGGGTGATGGTTGTAGTGCTAGTTCAGGGTGATGGTTGTAATGCTAATTTATGGTGATGGTTGTATTGCTAGCTCAGGTGATGGTTGTAGTGCTAGTTCAGGGTGATGGTTGTAGTGCTAGTTCAGGGTGATGGTTGTAGTGCTAGTTCAGGGTGATGGTTGTAGTGCTAGTTCAGGGTGATGGTTATAGTGCTAGTTCAGGGTGATGGTTGTAGTGCTAGTTCAAGGTAATAGTTGTAGTGCTAGTTCAGGGTAATGGTTGTAGTGCTAGTTCAGGTGATGGTTGTAGTGCTAGTTCAGGGTGATGGTTGTAGTGCTAGTTCAGGGTGATGGTTGTAGTGCTAGTTCAGGGTGATGGTTTTAGTGCTAGTTCAGGGTAATGGTTGTAGTGCTAGTTCAGGGTAATAGTTGTAGTGCTAGTTCAGGGTAATGGTTGTAGTGCTCGTTCAGGTTGATGGTTGAAGTGCTAGTTCAGGGTAATGGTTGTAGTGCTAGTTCAGGGTAATGGTTATAGTGCTAGTTCATTGTGATGGTTGTAGTGCTGGTTCAGGGTGATGGTTGTAGTGCTAGTTCAGGGTAATGGTTGTAGTGCTAGTTCAGGGTGATTGTTGTAGTGCTAGTTCAGGGTAATGGTTGTAGTGCTAGTTCAGGGTAATAGTTGTAGTGCTAGTTCAGGGTAATGGTTGTAGTGCTAGTTCAGTGTGATGGTTGTAGTGCTGGTTCAGGGTGATGGTTGTAGTGCTAGTTCGGGGTAATGGTTGTAATGCTAGTTCAGAGTGATGGTTGTAGTGTTAGTTCAGGGTAATGGTTGTAGTGCTAGTTCAGGGTAATTGCTGTAGTGCTAGTTCAGGGTAATGGTTGTAGTACTCGTTCAAGGTGATGGTTGTAGTGCTAGTTCAGGGTAATGGTTGTAGTGCTAGTTCAGGGTAATGGTTGTAGTGCTAGTTCAGGGTGATGGTTGTAGTGCTAGTTCAGGGTGATGGTTGTATTGCTAGTTCAGGGTGTTGGTTGTAGTGTTAGTTCAGGGTAATGGTTGTAGTGCTAGTTCAGGGTGATGGTTGTAGTGCTATTTCAGGTGATGGTTGTAGTGCTAGTTCAGGGTGATGGTTGTATTGCTAGTTCAGGGTGACGGTTGTAGTGCTAGTTCAGGGTGATGGATGTAGTGCTAGTTAAGGGAATTGGTTGGAGTGCTAGTTCAGGGTGATGGTTGTAGTGCTAGTTCAGGGTGATGGTTGTAATGCTAGTTCTGGGTGATGATTGTAGTGCTAGCTCAGGGTGATGGTTGTAGTGCTAGTTCAGGGTGAGGGTTGCAGTGCTAGTTCAGGGTGATGATTGTAGCGCCAATTCAGGGTGATGGTTATAGTGCTAGTTCAGGGTGATGATTGTAGTGCTAGTTCAGGGTGATGGTTGTAGTGCCAGTTCAGGGTGATGGTTGTAGTGCTAGTTCAGGTGATGGTGCTAGTGCTAGTCTAGAGTGATGGAGCTAGTGCTAATCCAGAGTGATGGGGCTAGTGCCTAGTCCAGGTGATAGTTGTAGTGCTAGTCCTGGGTGATGGTGCTAGTGTTAGTCCAGGGTGAAGGGGCTAGTGCTAGTCCAGGGTGATGGTAGTGGTAGTTCAGGGTGATGGTGCTAGTGCTAGTCCAGGGTGATGGTGCTAGTGTTAGTTCAGAGTGATGGTGTTAGTGCTAGTCCACGGTAATGGTGCTAGTGCTAGTCCAGGGTTATGGTGCTAGTGCTAGTTCAGAGTGATGTTGCTAGTGCTAGTTCAGGGTTATGGTGCTAGTGCTAGTTCAGAGTGATGTTGCTAGTGCTAGTTCAGGGTGATGGTGCTAGTGCTATTGCTAGTCCAGGGTGATGGTGCTAGTGCTAGTTCAGAGTGATGGTGCTAGTGCTAGTTCAGGGTGATGATGCTAGTGCTAATCTAGGGTGATTGTGCTAGTGCTAGTCCATGGTGATGGTGCTAGTGCTAGTTCAGAGTGATGGTGCTAGTGCTAGTTCAGGGTGATGGCGCTAGAGCTAGTCCAGGGTGATGGTGCAAGTGCTAGTCCAGGGTGATGGTGCTAGTGCTAGTTCAGGGTGATGGTTGTAGTGCTAGTTCAGGGTGATGGTTGTAGTGCTAGTTCAGGGTGATGGTTCTAGTGCTTGTTCAGGGTTATGATTGTAGTGCTAGTTCAGGTGATGTTGCTGGTGCTAGTCTAGGGTGATGGAGCTATAGCTAATCCAGGGTGATGGGGCTAGTGCCTAGTCCAGGTGATGGTTGTAGTGCTAGTCCAGGGTGATGGTGCTAGTGCTAGTCCAGGGTGAAGGGGCTAGTGCTAATCCAGGGTGATGGTAGTGGTAGTTCAGAGTGATGGTGCTAGTGCTAGTTTAGGGTGATGGTGCTAGTGCTAGTTCAGGGTGATGGTGCTAGTGTGTCATGTAGGGGGGTAATGATTGAATAGGATATAAGTGGGGAATATGGGAGTAAGGGATTATGTAGGCAGGGGAGAGGCAGGCGAGGTGGTAAGAGTGAGATGATTAGCGGAGGTAGGTAGGTAATGACAGGTCAGTGGTGACCACCACGACACTCTCATTAACTCTACGCTACTCACTAACATATGCCTCGCCCATTCTTCACTCATATATAAACATAATAAAATATAAGAAAAAAAAATAAATAACGGTGGGCAGTGAATATTACTATTCTACTCAAACACAGTTTATTATTAAGTCCTTGTACAATAATATATTTGGGAACAGGAGTACATCATTGGGGTTTAGATAAATGGGGTGGTACACATAAGCAGTGAGACAGGGAACACAATCAACTTGACCAAAATGAATATAACTTACAATATAGCACAGAGGACAGTTCACTAGAGGAACTAAGCCCCAGGTCCCAAAACCTACACAGCACGAGTACTGCTCCAAGCCAGTACTCTGCCCAATGTCTCCAACAGTCTCCTCCAGAGACTTCAGCAGCCTTCTCCCGAGCCCTGCACCCCAGCAGCAGCTCCGCTCGAAGTCTCTGCTCAGGAGCTCTGCACCCCAGCAGCAGCTCCGCTCGAATCTCTGCTCAGGAGCTCTGCACCCCAGCAGCAGCTCCGCTTGAATCTCTGCTCAGGAGCTCTGCACCCCAACAGCAGCTCCGCTCGAATCTCCTGATCATGCTCTTCCTTGGGCTTTTATGGTGGTCCAAGCACCCTCCACAACCACGTGTACGACCTGACGCCTAGGTCTGAGGCGTCAAGAACAAAAGACCTCAGACGTGGGCGTGGCTACAGACGTGTGCGAAGACAAGTTGTGACCATATAATTGGTTAAATTAGGTCTCCCCAGAGACCTCACAAGCCCAGCTGATCTACATCACATCCCCCTTTCTCCCCCAATTTAAAATATCTGAGAACTAGGACAATTTGTCCTAGTTATTAGACTATTTTAATCCTAATCCCTTAAATCTTTTACAATACAAAGACAAAATTATACATAATACAAAATTATTCAACTACATATATTTCCCTCAACCTCCTCAACTACCACAAGGCAGCATAATCAGTACACCTGGCAGTTGGCCAGGATAATAGTCGCTCTCTGGTGCAAAGCCTCCTTACCCGTCATTTCTCCTTAAACCTAAATATCGGGCTCCAGTGCCTTCCCTACTTCTAGAAATGCACTAGCCAATGCTAGTCACCCTCGCACGTTAACCATTGGGCCAAACCTCTCTAGGCTTCTATGGCGTGGAAAACTTCTCCAACGGGTTGCATTCTTTCAAGTAACTGCAACTGGACCACTTCACGACCACCAAGGTCGCATTTTCGGCACACTTCACATGCACACTACAACATCTGAAAATCGAGACAGGGCAGGCATCGCAGCTAACACCTTCCATTATCCTATACCACTACTAGGATTCACTGGCCTCATAAAACAAGGCGGCCATAATCACTGGACCGTATTCAAGGTCACCTTATTTCACACAGATAACACTAACACCTCTGGCAAGTCAAATTAGGCTGGGGACATCTCACACTCTCAATTGTCTCTCATGGCTGGCAGGGCATCCCCGCATACCGGTCGTACAGGTCGACCAGTAAGGCAGGATACGCCTCCATACCGCCCTTGAAAGCAGGCTGGTCCCAGCAGCTGGAGTCCATCTTCGCGGCTCACTTCCTTCCACATCTCCGAGGATGGCAACTCCTTCATAGTAGATTCTCCTGTCCTGGCACACCAGCCAGAATCCCTCACACACCACTGCAGCATCACCGCCATCTCCTCCTCTTAAGCTAGGCAGCATCGCAGCATCACAGAACGGCCGTATCACAGCAGCACACGGCACGGCCACAGCATCGCAGCACGGTCCCAGCATCACAGCACGGCCGCAGCATCTCAACATCATCGCACGACCGCAGCATCTCAACATCACATCACGGCCGCATCACAGCAGCACACAGCACGGCCACAGCATCGCAGCACGGTCCCAGCATCACAGCACGGCCGCAGCATCTCAACATCATAGCAAGGCCGCAGCATAGTAGACAGCATCACAGCAGCCGACATCAGCAGTAGCAGGCAATGGTCAGTTGCTCGGGGTGAGGTGAGGTCACTTCAGGTCATCAACAGCAGGTGCGGTCACTCATCCCTGGCCTTGCGGGTAACTGGCGGTCCGTGGGTGATGGTCACAGAGGCTGGGTGACGCAGACAGACACCCACTACACTGGATGACAGACCAGGGCAGCAATACATCTACTGGGGCACATCAGCTGGGTGACTGGGCATATCAACTGGGTGACTGGGCACATCAGGTGGACAGCAATCATAGGCAACTCTTCAATGGGTGACAGTTGTGGGTAAGTTTTCCAAGGCGGGCTGGGTGACTTCTCATTCCTCTGTAAATATTCAATTTCGGCCAGTAATTGCTTCTCCCAAAAGTCTCACCCAAATACTGATATTCTCCACCATTTATCTCAAACCAACAACCAACTCCACCAAATATAATATTACACCCAAACAATTATTCAGACCCACCGTCAAAAAAGGACAGTTAAGGTTACTAGGATTATAATATCATACAGATATTCACTTTAGATTTTAAACACACAAGAAAAAAAAGTGGTAGCAAACGGTAGCATAACATAAGTATAACCGAGCAGTCAAAAATAAGGCACATGGGACTGGTTCCTACTATAAAAATAATAAGAACCACCACTGCTGCCACCATGTCATGTAGGGGGGTAATGATTGAATAGGATATAAGTGGGGAATATGGGAGTAAGGGATTATGTAGGCAGGGGAGAGGCAGGCGAGGTGGTAGGAGTGAGATGATTAGCGGAGGTAGGTAGGTAATGACAGGTCAGTGGTGACCACCACGACACTCTCATTAACTCTACGCTACTCACTAACATATGCCTCGCCCATTCTTCACTCATATATAAACATAATAAAATATAAGAAAAAAGAATAAATAACGGTGGGCAGTGAATATTACTATTCTACTCAAACACAGTTTATTATTAAGTCCTTGTACAATAATATATTTGGGAACAGGAGTACATCATTGGGGTTTAGATAAATGGGGTGGTACACATAAGCAGTGAGACAGGGAACACAATCAACTTGACCAAAATGAATATAACTTACAATATAGCACAGAGGACAGTTCACTACAGGAACTAAGCCCCAGGTCCCAAGACCTACACAGCACGAGTACTGCTCCAAGCCAGTACTCTGCTCAATGTCTCCAACAGTCTCCTCCAGAGACTTCAGCAGCCTTCTCCCGAGCCCTGCACCCCAGCAGCAGCTCCGCTCGAAGTCTCTGCTCAGGAGCTCTGCACCCCAGCAGCAGCTCCGCTCGAATCTCTGCTCAGGAGCTCTGCACCCCAGCAGCAGCTCCGCTCGAATCTCCTGATCATGCTCTTCCTTGGGCTTTTATGGTGGTCCAAGCACCCTCCACAACCACGTGTACGACCTGACGCCTAGGTCTGAGGCGTCAAGAACAAAAGACCTCAGACGTGGGCGTGGCTACAGACGTGTGCCAAGGCAAGGTGTGACCATATAATTGGTTAAATCAGGTCTCCCCAGAGACCTCACAAGCCCAGCTGAACTACATCACAAGTGCTAGTCCAGGGTGATGGCGCTAGTGCTAATCCAGGGTTATGGTGCTAGTGCTAGTTCAG
This sequence comes from Cherax quadricarinatus, assembly GCF_038502225.1. Taxonomy (NCBI): domain Eukaryota; kingdom Metazoa; phylum Arthropoda; class Malacostraca; order Decapoda; family Parastacidae; genus Cherax; species Cherax quadricarinatus. The sequence continues at coordinate 22,334,226 of NC_091337.1, forward strand.
AGTGATGGTGCTAGTGCTAGTTCAGGGTGATGGTGCTAGTGCTAGTCCAGGGTGATGGTGCTAGTGCTAGTCCAGGGTGATGGTGCTAGTGCTAGTTCAGAGTGATGGTGCTAGTGCTAGTTCAGGGTGATGGTGCTAGTGCTAGTTCAGGGTGATGGTGCTAGTGCTAGTCCAGTATTCACCTGTTTGTGGTTGCAGAGGTCGAGTCATAGCTCCTGGCCCCGCCTCTTCACTGATTGCTACTAGGTTCTCTCTCTCCCTGCTCCATGAGCTTTATCATACCTCGCCTTAAAACTATGTATGGTTCCCGCCTCCACTACTTCACTTTCTAGGCTATTCCACGGCTTGACTACTCTATGACTGAAGAAATACTTCCTAACATCCCTTTGATTCATCTGAGTCTTCAACTTCCAATTGTGACCTCTTGTGTCTGTGTCCCATCTCTGGAACATCCCGTCTTTGTCCACCTCGTCTATTCTATGCAGTATTTTATATGTCGTTATCATGTCTCCCCTGACCCTCCTGGCCTCCAGTGTCGTCAGGCCGATTTCCCTCAACCTTTCTTTGTAGGACAATCCCCGTAGCTCTGGGACTAGTCTTGTTGCAAACCTTTGCACTTTCTCTAATTTCTTGACATGCTTGACTAGGTGTGGATTCCAAACTGGTGCTGCATGCTCCAGTATGGGCCTGACGTAAATGGTATACAGAGTCCTGAACGACTCTTTACTGAGGTATCGGAACGCTATCCGTAGGTTTGCCAGGCGCCCGTATGCTGCAGCAGTTATCTGATTGATGTGCGCCTCAGGAGATATGCTCGGTGTTATACTCACCCCCAGATCTTTTTCCTTGAGTGAGGTTTGCAGACTTTAGCCATCTAAACTATATTGTGTCTGCGGTCTTCTTTGCCCTTCCCCAATCTTCATGACTTTGCATTTGGCGGGGTTAAACTCAAGGAGCCAGTTGCTGGACCAGGCTTGTAGCCTGTCCAGGTCTCTTTATAGTCCTGCCTGATCCTCATCCGATTTGATTCTTCTCATTAACTTCACATTGTCCGCAAACAAGGACACTTCTGAGTCTATCCCTTCCGTTATGTCATTCACATATACCAAGAACAGCACAGGTCCTAGGACTGACCCCTGTGGAACCCCGCTTGTCACAGGTGCCCACTCTGACACCTCGTCACGTACCATGACTCGTTGATGCCTCCCTGTAAGGTATTCTCTTATCCATTGCAGTGCCTTTCCTGTTATGTGTGCCTGATCCTCTAGCTTTTGCAGTAACCTCTTGTGAGGAACTGTGTCGAAGGCATTCTTGCAGTCCAAAAAAATGCAGTCGATCCAGCCCTCTTTCTCTTGTCTTACTTCTGTCACCTTGTCATAAAACTCTAATAGGTTTGTGACACAGGATTTTCCCTCCCTGAAACCATGCTGGTTGTCAATTATACACTTGTTTCTTTCCAGGTGCTCCACCACTCTCCTCCTGATGATCTTCTCCATGACCTTGCATACTATACACGTTAGTGATACAGGTCTGTAGTTTAGTGCCTCATGTCTGTCTCCCTTTTTAAAAATTGGGACTACCTTTGCCATCTTTCATACCTCGGGGAGTTGCCGAGTTTCAAATGATGTGTTGAAGATCTTTGTTAATGATACACACAATGTCTCTGCTCCCTCTTTAAGGACCCATGGAGAGATGTTGTCTGGTCCCACCTCCTTTGAGGTGTCAAGTTCGCATAGCAGCTTCTTCACCTCCTCCTTCGTTATATGTACTTCATCCAGCCCTTGCTGGTGCACCCCCCTGCTCTGATTTCCTGGAGTCCTACTGGTTTCCACTGTAAATACTTCTTTAAATCTTGTGTTGAGCTCCTGACATACCTCCTGGTTGTTTCTTGTGAATTCCCCATCACCCTTCCTCAGTCTGATTACCTGGTCCTTGACTGTTGTTTTCCTCCTGATGTGGCTGTACAACAGCTTCGGGTCAGTCTTGACTTTCGATGCTATTTCATTTTCGTATTGCTGCTGAGCCTCCCTTCTTATCTGTGCATATTCGTTTCTGGCTCTTTGGCTAATCTCTTTATTTTCCTGAGTTCTCTGTCTTCTGTACCTTTTCCATTCTCTAGTACACCTAGTTTTTGCCTCCCTACACCTTTGGGTGAACCAAGGACTTGTTCTGTTCTTCCCATTATTTCTGTTTCCCTTGGGAACAAACCTCTCCTCTGCCTCCTTGCATTTTGTTGCCACATAGTCCATCATTTCTTGTACTGGTTTTCCTGTCAGTTCCCTCTCCCACTGAATGTCTTGAAGGAAGTTCCTCAAGCCTGAGTAATTCCCCCTTTTGTAGTTTGGTTTTTCCCACCCTATTCCTGCTGCTCTCTCCACTTGGAGCTCAACTATGTAGTCGAAGCACAGAACCACATGATCACTAGATCCCAGGGGCCTTTCATACATGATATCCTCGATGTCAGAACTACTCAAGGTGAATACAAGGTCCAGTCTTGCTGGTTCATCCTCTCCTCTCTCTCTGGTAGTGTCTCTAACATGTTGATGCATGAGGTTTTCCAGTACCACATCCATCATCTTGGCTCTCCATGTTTCGGGACCCCCATGGGGCTCCAGGTTTTCCCAGTCAATCTCCTTGTGATTGAAATCACCCATAACTAGTAACTTTGCTCCCCCCATGTGTGCTCTCCTGGCCACCTCAGCTAGTGTGTCGACCATTGCTCTGTTGCTCTCATCGTATTCTTCTCTTGGCCTCCTGCAGTTCTGTGGTGGGTTGTACATTACTGCAATTATCACCTTATGTCCCTCAGACTGGATTGTTCCTACTAAGTAGTCCCTTTCGCCCGTGCCATCCATTCCTTCCATTTTCTCAAGCCCCCACTGGTTTTTAATGGGCAGTGCAACTCCTCCTCCCCCTCTCCTCCCTCTGTCTTTCCTGAGGATTTGATATCCGGATGGAAAGATTGAATCTGTTATTATTCTGGTGAGTTTTGTTTCTGTGAGTGCTATTATGTCAGGGGATGTCTCCTTGATTCTTTCGTGCCACTCCTCATACTTATTTTTATTATTCCATCTGCATTTGTATACCACACCTTCAACTTCTTTTCTAAGATTGTGGTCTGGGAGGTGTATTGGGGTTGGGGAAGTGGGAGACCTGATAAGGAACTATGGGTGGTTGCTGTGGGGGTGGAGTTTGTAATGCAGTGGGTGGGGGCATTGGATGTGGCATGGGTGTTTTGGTTTAGAGTGTTTGGTTGCACTGGGGTTGACCTGGTTGGGAGGCTTCTATAAGAAGTTGTGAGGGAGGCTGTATTTGATCTTCCTGTGTCTGGGATCTCCTGTCTGTCTTCTTCATCCCCTCTCTTTCCTCCTTTCGCCTTTGTACCATCTCTCTCTGTTTCTGCCTTTCTGCTTGTGTTCTGTCGTGGTCGAGATACACCTTCCTGTATGCCGGCATGTCCCTTAATCATGCTTTCTCCTGCAGGATCCTGTTCCGAGTCGATTCTGCCTTGAAGGTCACTTTCACTGGCTGGGTTCTTTTTTTTACAAACCCCCCTATTCTCCGAAAATTTTCCAGCTGGGTCATGTCGTCTTCTCCTATTGCTTTTATAATGCTTTCAACTGCTTTTCTTTTCCCTTGTTTTCTTGCTTCATATGTTTCCCCTTCAACTTCCTGGAGCCCATACACAAAGACTGACCTCACCCTTTCATTCTCCCTCTGCATATCCCTGTGTATCCCCTCATTCAATTTGATTTCCTCCATTGCAGCTTTCCTTTCTTCAGTTCCACTAGCTAATGTACTTGGGCTCAGTGGCCTGTCATTTTCCCTTCTCGGCTTTCCCTGGGCTCTGCTGTGGTCTGTTAGGGCCTCCACATATAGCTTAGCTCTTTCATTTACTACAGTCTCCACTGATTGAGCTTCTACATGCAGTTTTGCTCCTTCTTTCCCTACAGTCCCCTTATTTGTGACTGAGGTAGCAGTCTCTGTTGTCAATCCCAAAATGTTCTTTAGTTCTTTAGGCTGTTTCAGATTTTTCAGGTCCTCTTCTAAACTCTGTATCCTGGCCTCTGCTGCTTTGACTTGCACCTCCCACTTCCTGCTTTCCATGTCTATCCTCTCTTCCATTCTCATGCTAAGTTCTTCTAGTTTCTTTTCCCATTCATGTTCCCTTTTTGTGAGCTCTGCTGCCCAATCTTCCTTTGCAGTTTCCTCCTCCTGTCCCTTGGTTTTTCTTGTTGCTCTCTGGCAACCCATTTTTGTTTTATCCTGATTGCCTCAGAGTGGGAAACCTATGTAATTCTGTATGTTAGGTTAGTATTGTGTATGTCAGAGTGTGGGGGGGGGAGGTAGAGGAGGAACTGTGGCTATGTGGGAGAGTAGAGGGGAGGGGGAGTGGGAAGGAGTGAAGCAAGTGGGTGAGTAGGAGAGGGAGAGGGGGAAGGAGGGAGAGGTGGGGAGGGATTAGGTGAAGGAGTGAGATGTCGGTGGGGGAGGGGGGGAGTGTATGTGTGAGTCTGGCAATGTGTGTGTGTGTGTGTGTGTGTGTGTGTGTGTGTGTGTGTGTGTGTGTGTGTGTGTGTGTGTGTGTCTGTGTGTGTGTTGTGTTTGTGTTGCATGTGTGTGTGTTATGTGTGTGTGTGTGTGTGTGTGTGTGTGTGTGTGTGTGTGTGTGTGTGTGTGTGTGTGTGTGTGTGTGTGTGTGTGTGTGTGTGTGTGATATATGTTTTTTTTGTGTGTGTGTGTGTGTGTGTGTGTGTGTGTGTGTGTGTGTGTGTGTGTGTGTGTGTGTGTGTGTGTGTGGGTGTGGGTGGGTGTGTGTGTGTGAAACTTAATAGTGACCCAGTGACCTTTGACTCGTGCGACCTGCGGGGATGTTAGACGTTGCACACGTGTGACCTTCGGGGATGTGACATTGAACAGCTGTCACCTGCAGTGTTGTGACGTTGAACACGTGTGACCTGCGGGTGTGTGACATTGAACACGTGTCGCTTGCGGGAAGGTGAGACCTGCAACACTTGAAGGTACCCTAGCACATCCTTCGCTGGAGGTCACACATAGACACATCCTTCTCGTCTTATAAAGCAACTCTTATATCAGCACATCCCTCTCAATACCTATAACAAAAGGTCTCATATCAGCACATCCCTCTCTGCCTGCTGAGTGTTACATCAACAGTTCTCACTCCCTTTTTTATAGTGGAGCACAAGATACATCCCTCTCTTTCCCTGTAGCAGACAGCTTCATATCGACACATCTCTATCTCTCCCTGTAGCAGATAGCTTCATATCAACACATCTCTCTCGTTCCCTGAAGCAGACAGCTTCATATCGGCACATCTCTCTCACTACCTGGAAAGGAAGTATCTATCGACCTCTTCCTCTCAACTTCCAATCCCGGAAAGTAGATATCTGGTCTGATGGAGCGTATTCTTTTACACTGCTGCTAGCCTGAGATGCGCAGGTGTTGGAGGAAGCGAGGCAGATGTTGGAGGGAGAGAGGCAGATGTTGGAGGGAGAGAGATGGGCAAGTGTTGGAGGGAGTGAGGCAAGTGTTGGAGGAAGAGAGAGAGAGGCAGGTGTGGGAGAGAGAGAGAGAGAGAGAGAGAGAGAGAGAGAGAGAGAGAGAGAGAGAGAGAGAGAGAGAGAGAGAGAGAGCGAGAGAGAGAGAGAGAGAGAGAGAGAGAGAGAGAGAGAGAGAGAGAGAGAGAGAGAGAGAGAGAGAGAGAGAGAGAGAGAGAGAGAGAGAGAGAGAGAGAGAGAGAGAGAGAGAGAGAGAGAGAGAGAGAGAGAGAGAGAGAGAGAGAGAGAGAGAGAGAGAGAGAGAGAGAGAGATGGGCAGGTGTCGGAGGGGGTAGAGAGGCGGATGTTGGAGGAAGAAAGTTAGAGAGAGGGAGGGAGGGTGACACAAAAAGAACCCTGACGTCAGGTAGGGAGGGCTCCAAATCCTGGTGGTCCTTGACCAAGGACCGACAAGGTTATTCACCTGATCAATTGTTCCACCGGTCTTCATGTTACTAAGACCCGCATCAGGAAACACTTGTTCTATTTCCTGACAAACATTACCTAACCTAAATCCACCTCCAAATTAGCAGGATGGGACCGTCTGTATAAATGAGCACTTTGTTGCCAAGATGCAAGTTCTTGATCCAGCAAGGGAACCTCCTTTGCTAGCCGCAAGAGCTGTCAAAGTTATCAGTAATGACTATAAGGCAGGACGAAGTATATATCCATGGAACAAGAAATGGCTGTGGGGCCCAGATAAGCTGACCTCAAGACCAGCTAGCAACACTTCTAACTTGATTCATCAGCACTGCCTAACACACTGTAAATGGCAAATGTAGTCCTTGTTCGTAAAAGGAATAGCAGAGAGAGAAAGAGAGGTAGACAAACAGGCAAACAAACAGACAGAGGGAGGGGGGGGGAGACAGACACTGTTGCTGTCACTGCGCCCAGAAGAGTGGTAGTGACGTTGGAGTGTTCTGGGAGAGTAGAGGATGATTGCTTGAATGAACGCTATACCACTATGATAACTTCTATGTTCTTATATGAACGCTGTACCACTTTATGACCTTAGAAGGTCTTTTTGGGGTGTTATCTAACTATAGAGAAAAGGAGCTTTCTCGATATGGAGAATTATTTTGTCGTTTTTCCTGGAGGTGTTTGTCATCTATGATTGTTTTTCTTAGGCAATATCATTTATGATCTCTGACCATCCCTCCCTCATCCACCCAATCACCCCTCCCCCCTCCCCTCTCCCTCTGCAGCAACCTCTAACACGGTGAATCAGCAGACGTAATGAAATTTCTTAACGTGGTGCAACACAGGAGCGTATTCAACTCACTACTTTCGCCCTTATTTCATTTATTTAGAGGGAAATGCATTTCTTTGGTGTGTTTATATATATATATATATATATATATATATATATATATATATATATATATATATATATATGTCGTGCCGAATATGTAAAACTGGTCAATTAGCAAGAACTCATTTAAAATTAAGCCCTTTCTAAAATTTTCTCTTATACATTTAAAGATATATTTTTTCATTAATTTTAATGTAAGAAATTATAATTTTGCACCAAAAGAATCTTAGAAAACTTACCTAACCTTATTATAACAAGAACAATTTATTTTAGCCTAACTCAACTAAATATATTTTAGATTTGTTTATAATAATTTAATACTAAACAAACACAGTGAAATATATTTTTTTCGTTAGGTTCAGAATGATTTTGGCGAAATTATTGCACACACAAATTTTCACTTGTCATATATGGCAAGATGAACGTTGCTATTTAAGCCAAGATCGCAAGTTCTGCCTATTCGGCACGACATATATATATATATATATATATATATATATATATATATATATATATATATATATGTGTGTGTGTGTGGTGTGTGTGTGTGTGTGTGTGTGTGTGTGTGTGTGTGTGTGTGTGTGTGTGTGTGTGTGTGTGTGTACTGAAGAATGTTCCAGAGACCTAGAAAGCCTTCTGGATGAAGGTGTAATACAATGACCAAAGGAGACTACAAACTTCCACATAATAAAGACCATGTAAGCTTCATGGTTCTTCTTTGAAGATTTATTAACAATAGATTATTTAAAAGGATAGAATATTTTAAAAAGGATTTTATTGATCTATGAAGTCTTATTTAAAAATAAAGGATTTTTTGTGGATAAGATCATGTTTTTGACTAGCTATTTTAGTCGATTTTTTTGTGAAACGATGTCAACTGTGCGTTTCAATGATAAGTATTCTAATCTTGAATAAAATTTAGTGTGTGTGTGTGTGTGTGTGTGTGTGTGTGTGTACTCACCTATTTGTACTCACCTATTTGTGGTTGCAGGGGTCGAGTCATAGCTCCTGGCCCCGCCTCTTCACTGATTGCTACTAGGTTCTCTCTCTCCCTGCTCCATGAGCTTTATCATACCTCGCCTTAAAACTATGTATGGTTCCCGCCTCCACTACTTCACTTTCTAGGCTATTCCACGGTTTTGACTACTCTATGACTGAAGAAATACTTCCAAACATCCCTTTGATTCATCTGAGTCTTCAACTTCCAATTGTGACCTCTTGTGTCTGTGTCCCATCTCTGGAACATTCCGTCTTTGTCCACCTCGTCTATTCCGCGCAGTATTTTATATGTCGTTATCATGTCTCCCCTGACCCTCCTGTCCTCCAGTATCGTCAGGCCGATTTCCCTCAACCTTTCTTCGTAGGACAATCCCCGTAGCTCTGGGACTAGTCTTGTTGTAAACCTTTGCACTTTCTCTAATTTCTTGACGTGCTTGACTAGGTGTGGATTCCAAACTGGTGCTGCATACTCCAGTATGGGCCTGACGTAAATGGTAAACAGAGTCTTGAACGAATCCTTACTGAGGTATCGGAACGCTATCCGTAGGTTTGCCAGGCGCCCGTATGCTGCAGCAGTTATCTGATTGATGTGCGCCTCAGGAGATATGTTCGGTGTTATACTCACCCCCAGATCTTTTTCCTTGAGTGAGGTTTGCAGACTTTGGCCATCTAAACTATATTGTTCCTGCGGTCTTCTTTGCCCTTCCCCAATCTTCATGACTTTGCATTTGGCGGGGTTAAACTCAAGGAGCCAGTTGCTGGACCAGGCTTGTAGCCTGTACAGGTCTCTTTGTAGTCCTACCTGATCCTCATCCGATTTGATTCTTCTCATTAACTTCACATCCGCAAACAAGGGCACTTTTGAGTCTATCCCTTCCGTTATGTCATTCACATATAACAATAACAGCACAGGTCCTAGGACTGACCCCTGTGGAACCCCGCTTGTCACAGGCGCCCACTCTGACGCCTCGTCACGTACCATGACTCGTTGTTGCCTCCCTGTCAGGTATTCTCTTATCCATTGCAGTGCCTTTCCTGTTATTTGTGCCTGATCCTCTAGCTTTTGCAGTAACCTCTTGTGAGGAACTGTGTCGAAGGCCTTCTTGCAGTCCAAAAAAATGCAGTCGATCCACCCCTCTCTCTCTTGTCTTACTTCTGTCACCTTGTCATAAAACTCTAGTAGGTTTGTGACACAGGATTTTCCCTCCCTGAAACCATGCTGGTTGTCAATTATACATTTGTTTCTTTCCAGGTGCCCCACCACTCTCCTCCTGATGATCTTCTCCATGACCTTGCATACTATACACGTTAGTGATACAGGTCTGTAGTTTAGTGCCTCATGTCTGTCTCCCTTTTTAAAAATTGGGACTACATTTGCCATTTTCCATACCTCAGGGAGTTGCCCAGTTTCAAATGATGTGTTGAAGATCTTTGTTAATGGTACACACAATATCTCTGCTCCCTCTTTAAGGACCCACGGAGAGATGTTGTCTGGTCCCACCGCCTTTGAGGTGTCAAGTTCGCATAGCAGCTTCTTCACCTCCTCCTTGGTTATATGTACCTCATCCAGCACTTGCTGGTGCACCCCCCTGCTCTGATTTCCTGGAGTCCTACTGGTTTCCACTGTAAATACTTCTTTAAATCTCGTGTTGAGCTCCTGACATACCTTCCGGTCGTTTCTTGTAAATTTCTCATCACCCTTCCTCAGTCTGATTACCTGGTCCTTGACTGTTGTTTTCCCCCTGATGTGGCTGTACAACAGCTTCGGGTCAGTCTTGACTTTCGATGCTATGTCATTTTCGTATTGCCGCTGAGCCTCCCTTCTTATCTGTGCATATTCGTTTCTGGCTCTTCGGCTAATCTCTTTATTTTCCTGAGTTCTCTGTCTTCTGTATCTTTTCCATTCTCTAGTACACCTAGTTTTTGCCTCCCTACACCTTTGGGTGAACCAAGGACTCGTTCTGTTCTTCCCATTATTTCTGTTTCCCTTGGGAACAAACCTCTCCTCTGCCTCCTTGCATTTTGTTGCCACATAGTCCATCATTTCTTGTACTGGTTTTCCTGTCAGTTCCCTCTCCCACTGAATGTCTTGAAAGAAGTTCCTCAAGCCTGAGTAGTTCCCCCTTTTGTAGTTTGGTTTTTCCCACTCTATTCCTGCTGCTTTCTCCACTTGGAGCTCAACTATATAGTCGAAGCACAGAACCACATGATCACTAGCTCCCCGGGGCCTTTCATACATGATATCCTCGATGTCAGAACTACTCAAGGTGAATAAAAGGTCCAGTCTTGCTGGTTCATCCTCTCCTTTCTCTCTGGTAGTGTCTCTAACATGTTGATGCATGAGGTTTTCCAGTACCACATCCATCATCTTGGCTCTCCATGTTTCGGGACTCCCATGGGGCTCCAGGTTTTCCCAGTCAATCTCCTTGTGATTGAAATCACCCATAACTAGTAACTTTGCTCCCCCCATGTGTGCTCTCCTGGCCACCTCGGCTAGTGTGTCGACCATTGCTGTTGCTCTCATCGTATTCTTCTCTTGGCCTCCTGCAGTTCTGTGGTGGGTTGTACATTACTGCAATTATCACCTTATGTCCCTCAGACTGGATTGTTCCTACTAAGTAGTCCCTTTCGCCCATGCCATCCATTTCTTCCATTTTCTCAAACCTCCATTGGTTTTTGAGCAGTGCAACTCCTCCTACCCCTCTCCTCCCTCTGTCTTTCCTGAGGATTTGATATCCAGATGGAAAGATTGAATCTGTTATTATTCTGGTAAGTTTTGTGTGTGTGTGTGTGTGTGTGTGTGTGTGTGTGTGTGTGTGTGTGTGTGTGTGTGTGTGTGTGTGTGTGTGTGTGTGTGTGTGTGTGTGTGTGTGTTTGTGTGTGTGTGTTTGTGTGTGTGTTTGTGTTTGTGTGTGTGTGAGTGTATGTGCTACTGTGTGTGTGTGTGTGTGTGTGTGAGAGAGAGAGAGATTTCGTTCGGATTTTTAACCCCGGAGGGTTAGCCACCCAGGATAACCCAAGAAAGTCAGTGCGTCATCGAGGACTGTCTAACTTATTTCCATTGTGTGTGTGTGTGTGTGTGTGTAAGGAAACGTGTCGTGTGTGTGTGTGTGTTTAGCCACCAGGTGTGTGTGTGTGTGTGTGTGTGTGTGTGTGTGTGTGTGTGTGTGTGTGTTTGTGTGTGTGTGTGTATGTTTGTGTGCGTGTGTGTGTGTGTGTGTGTCTGTCTATCTCTGTATGAGGGATATGCCCCTCAGAGTAAGAGTTAATAATCTTACACAGATAACTGGTAAGGGTGGTTAGTCTTAGGTTAGAGATGGAAGGGTTCTTGATTCAAGGGCATGGAACATATGAGTACAATTTTGTGAATGTTAGTGGTCGTCATTTGATGTAAATTTTTGGTTGTCATGATTTGATACAGTGAAATTTTTGGTGACAGTGAATCGATGTGTAGAGTTAAAGACTTGTGAGCAAGAAGATGAAAGTTGATAGACTGATGTCAGTAACTCTTAGTTTATGGAGTTGGGAGAGTTCTTTAAGCAGAGACTTAATCTGGTTTGATTAAGTCTCAGATTGAGGTATGAGTGAAAATTATAGGGAGATAAAGATTAATTTTGGTTGCAAAACGAATCTTTGTCTGACTGGTAAATCTACATGATAATAAATTAAACTGGGGGTATAGAACCCTTATATTAAAACCATTTGGGACACAAATAAGAAGTAATGAATGGTGTAATGATCTGGTATATTATGTAACAGAAATTGGTTAGTTCATTAAGGATTTCGAACCTAATGTATAAGTAAGTTGAGATGAAATGAAATCTTTGATTGGGTGAGCATGGTTGGATTCGTTCTTTTGGGGGCATTGAAGTCACTAATATTCACAGTGTTTTATAAATTTTAGTAAGTTATAATGCAATACTTTCTGCTTAGATCACTGCTTTTGGGGTTTCTGTAGCATAAATTCCCAAATGTTGCATAAGTCTCTAATTCTTTAACTTGTGGTTTTTCTAAGCCATTTTCATCTTATCTATTTAAAACCTGATACAGCCCACTGTGAGGGATATATGCTCGCATTATTCTGAATGTGTCTCATTTTCAAGGAATTCGAGGCTCGATCTCCCGTCATTTCTTTGTCGTCCGGCTACTGACTAATAAGGTTGTTGGTGCTTTCCCCAAAATTTGTATGAGACGTGCTAAAATGAGTCTTGAATGTCTGAAAAAATGTTGGACAAATGAAATAAAAAGTAATTCGTTATATAATTTTGCTGAAAATAAGAAATTACTTTGGAAAGCAATACACAGAATGAGAACAACCAGAGAGCATGTGTACTTGTTGATTAAGACAAATGTTCAATAGCTGAGTATCTCAGCTGTTGAAACGTTTCAACGTTTTACATTATACCCAACTGTTGCACAGGTGTTGATATCAACTTGTCGATATTTCATACCATTTTACAACAACACGTGTATGTGTTAATTAAGAAGGAAAACAGTGAGAAGTTGGATGATGAGGTGATAGGTATTAGAGAGGCGAGGAGAGAGTATGTTGATAAATTGTGGAATTTTGATATGGAAACTGAAATTTAATGCCGGGGCAGGAAAATTGGAATTCGAGTGGTGAGAGCTGGGAAAATGGAGAATGTGTGAGACTGTATGATGAAAGTTGGGTGTAGCGGGTAGGGATAGCAATAAGACTGAAATGCTGAAAGCATGTGTTTAAAATACGTATGAGAGTTTTGCAGAGAATATGTATAGTTTTGTTGTATAAGCAATAAACGAGAGAAAAAGAGTGAAAAAATTATTAGGGAAGAAATCTCTTAAGTACATCAGGAATTTTTTTCAAGAGTTCATGGCAAGACAAAGCATGATTTTGAAGGTAGAAGAGAAAAAGTTAGATTAAGAAGACTGCGGAATGTGTTGTCTAATCATTTGCTTGGAAGCATATAAGTATATGTTTTTTTTCGATATATAATGAACAACTGCCAATGTTGAGAAAAACCCACATTTTTGACAACCCACACAAATAAGACTGGCAGTATTTTTTGACATCAAGACCCTGCTCTTATATATATCGTTATCAATATCTGGGCTTTTTCTCAGTATAGAAGTCTATAGTGTAAGAAAAACTGATGCTAAGTGTATAAATTTCGAAAAGGCAAGGGTTAATAAAGCTGTGAAGTGGTTAGTGTTGAAAAATAAATGGATTAAGTGTAAAGTTTTAGTTTATGATTCGAAGGGGTAAGTATTTTCCAGAAAAAGTTCTCTTTAGACAGTGATTAATACCAGGGTTGTTTGTCATTGTAGTGGCGATGTAAGAGAAATAAAAAGCTATTCTTCAGGAGAACTGGGGTCTTAAAAGATAATAAATTCTAGAACCAGAGAGTAATTGCAGTTGCTGTTTGAAGATGGCGTTACTTTTAGGAGGCACCGAAATGAAATGCCATAGTATGTGTAGGAGTTTGGAAGGTTGAGTAAAGAAGTATGTTGGAACTGTACTGCGAACAGAGAGAGTAAATCCTATAGTGATACAGTGACAATTAGTGACATTAGGCTGTGAAGGATTGAAACAGTGATAACGTGAGTTATTGTGTAATCAAGATCCCATCTGGAGAAAAAAAACTGCTGTTGATCCAGTTTTAAGTGATTAATTTCAACAATGTACTGTGTACTCTCACGGTTACCTAATAAAGCTGTCATTTTGATCCCAGTCCCAGGTTAGAGGTCGCGTACTTCAATGTCACCATCAGTGTCTATGGAAGATGAAGGAAAAGAACTGGCCAGACGTTGGATACATTTAAAATGTCTTGTCTGAGATCCGTGTACGATGTGATCACTATTTAGAAAATTAAGAGAAAAGAAACAAGGCCAATCGAAAATATGAAAGGAATAATTCAAGGAATAGGAGGTGAGGTGTTGAAATAGTTTAGTTATGTAGAAAAGCTGCAGCAAGCTAGCTTGAATAAGACAATCTACAAATCTGGCCCTGTATGACCCCTTTACTGGAGAAAAGTCTCCAGTAAAGGGGAAATATCTCAGCCCTCTCAGACCCCCTCAGCCCTCTGAGGGGCTTAGCCCTCCCGGAAGGGGCTAGTGGACTCTTCCTCGCAAATAACTTAATTGAACCCATTTGTTCGTACCAGTATCACAAGACATGCTATCCTCTCCTTGCTAGAGTTCGTTGCAACTACATAGTGAGAATTAAACAAGAGTAATTACTCTTTCCTCTTAACAGGAAAATTAAGGAAAAACCTGCACCCACTTTGTCTATGAGTTGTGACTATTATGAATTATAGTCTATAGCTATGTAACAAGAAATCTACCTTCTTGTATTGAATACTGTTGCAATGTGTAGCAAGGGAGAGAAAATAAGCAGAGTTCAGCATATCCTTGGTGGGTACGACGAGGAGCAGGAGGGCGGTGGGTGGGGGGCGTCCTGGAGTTTACCTGGAGGGCATTCTAGGGATCAACGCCACCGTGGCCTGGTCCATGATCAGGCCCCCTGGTGGATCAGGGCTTGATCAACGAGGCTGCTACTGCTGGCCGCACGCAGTCAAGGAACAGACGAGAGACGTGTGTCACGAGGACGTTGCCTTTTTATAGAACAGAAGACAAAGGGACAGTAGTGACCAGTGCGTTCTTGACTCTTGTTCATTCTGACAATCTCAGGAAACTAGGAAAGTTAGACCAGTTCCTTGATATGAGTAAGGAAATTCGCGCTAGAGCTCATCACTTAGTGTTTATACGTATCCGTTCTCTTGCGGTGGATAATTCCACGAAACTATGAACAAGTGATAGTACTGAATCATGTGTGTAACCAATAATGTGAGTGATTGCCACGAACATTTCCGACGTGTTGTGACGAACACAAGTGCAACATTCTCCGCATAACACCTCTGCATTTATCCACAAGACAACATTCTCGGCCTAAGTGGTGCAGTCAACACCACAAGCTCACGTTACACGAGCAAGGTAAGTCTTAATCTCACTTGTAAAGCCTATAATAAACTGCAGTTTTAGGCAAACACAAGGTGATTAGGGCTGACCTATACTAGAACGTAATGTGAAAGCCATCCACAAAACTCAGGAGAGTAGCTTCCCACACTCCAGTAAATTGTTATACTGGATATATGTTAGGTTCCTAACTTTAACTGTACTCGTCATTCTGAAGCTCATAGGTGGGGCTTCCACGACTCAAGCGAAGGAGACTTCTTGACCGCGGCTGTAAAAAGTCTGAGTTATCACTGAAGCTAAGTATATTACAGTTTATGTCGGAAAGTAAACTTGGCTGGTAAATTCCCCCACAATGATAATACAAACTTGAGGTGGACGAAAAAGGAAGTGAGGGAATGTCAATAGAAAGGCCGCAAGTAAGGTGAGAAGGTAATTTTGAGAGGTAAGGGAAAGAATTGGTGAGTGTATTTGTTAAGAGTAAGTAGAAGCAAGTGTTTTGGCAGGGATGAGACGTCATATTGACGTAAGAACAATGTAGGTAAAAGGACACAAGTGCATCTAACATAACATTTTACTGCTGCAACTTTTCGCGAAATGTTACCGCAATAAAATGTCACATTAGTTACACTTGCGTTCTTTTACCTAACATATTGCCGGTAATTCTACCATCATTCATATAAGAGCAATTTAATAGCTATTGCAAAGACTGAAGAAATCCAGTAAGAATAACACATGTTACATTGGATGATCATAATTTAAAATACGGACTTATAAATTAAAAAAAGCTTTAGGAACTGGAAAACATATTTTTGCCACAAAGTGGGATGGGATTTTAAAGCAAAGAATTAATCATAGGGAGAGGCAAAATATGAAATAGGGGATGAGCTGTGTGGAAGGGGAATGAGCTGCAGATGGGTGAGGGACTGAACCTTGTAAGATATACAGTACTAGTGGAGACCTGGTATTATTCATCTGTCCAATAATTTTAAATAAGAGAAATACATGGGAGATATCGTATATCTGAGATCCAAATCCGAGAACACAAATAACAAAAAAGAAAATAGCGATGTTTGCGGAAGGGGGAGAGACATGGACTCTGAATGGCTGCAAAAGGTGCAGAATTTCAAATATCTCGTGACAGTGGAATATATTGTGAAATGTCAGAGCTCCAAAATCAAGTTCTGACTATTTAATTTTTTTTTCCACGGAAGCGGCTAGTTTATAGTGCAACCCAGATGCATCCTGTGGACAGTAGCGCAAGACCACATGAATATACAAAAGGCCTTGGAACTAGGCCCCGAAAGGTTAACAGAACTGCATCTGGATATTTACAATTGACAGAAGGTGCAGGTAGCAAGAGTCTCGTACTGCACTTGTCAATAACCTTTTTAACAAATATTTTTCTAACTCCATCAAAAGGGGTTGTTTTGATCTCGATGAAGGGATATTGATTCAAGGGGATTGTAGTAACTCTTCTCTTCCACGGATCAAGCCAGACTACCTCTCATTTTCCAGACTCTGTATGATGTATAAGGGCTCATGAATGAAATAATAATAATAATAATAATAATAATAATAATAATAATAATAATAATAATAATAATAATAATAATAATAATAATAATAATATTAAATATTTTTAACATAGCCGTCCGCTACCGAGGTAGGATGACCCGATCAGGGCCTGATCAACCAGGCTGTCAGTGCCGGCCTCAAACACTCCAATATACGAACCACAGCCCGGTTAGTCAGGTACTGACTTCAGATACCTGTCTAGCACCCTGTTGAAGACAGCTAGGTGTCTATTGGTAATCATCCATTTCACGTATACTGGGAGGCAGTTGAACAGTCTTGGACCCCCAATACTTATTGCGTTATCTCTTAATATACTCATGGTACCTCTGCTTTTAATTGGGAAAATGTTGCACCCCTGCCGAGTCTTTTATTTTTTTCAGAAACCAGTTTGATTAATTAAAGTAACACACACTACCTTACGTAACCTAACATCAAGAGATCGTTTCCTTTTCAGGAAAACACACCCGTACTATGTAAAACACACCCGTACTATGTAAAACACACCCGTACTATGTAAAACACACCCGTACTATGTAAAACACACCCGTACTATGTAAAACACACCCGTACTATGTAAAACACACCCGTACTATGTAAAACACACCCGTACTATGTAAAACACACCCGTACTATGTAAAACACACCCGTACTATGTAAAACACACCCGTACTATGTAAAACACACCCGTACTATGTAAAACACACCCGCACTATGTAAAACACACCCGTACTATGTAAAACACACCCGCACTATGTAAAACACACCCGTACTATGTAAAACACACCCGCACTATGTAAAACACACCCGTACTATGTAAAACACACCCGCACTGTGTAAAACACACCCGGACTATGTAAAACTTCAAACTCCAACAAAATTTGTGTCTACACAGTCTCATTCCATAGAATATTCGATGAATTTTATAGGATGTATCGGCCGTTGAAGACTGATGCTGTTCACGATTATATTTTAATCAGAGGAAAGAACTAAACCCATAGGGGACATATAGCTCTTGTGGAATGGGAAGCATTGAAATTCATTCCAAGCAAGAAGACAGGTGCAACTCCTTGGACCAAGAGCCCCTCACCAGCATCAATGCTAAATAATACAGTAGGGTAAGCCAGTAATGTACCATTGTGAGATTAAGAGCGGCAAAATGGCGTCTACTTTCTCTATTCAATATACCAACCTTCTTCTAAGTAGGACACACCAATGTTCAAATATCGAAGTTGATCGGAGGAGGCTGTCTCTACCTGTCACATGGAAACATCTCGGCCTTCAAATTCAACCTCTTCCCAGGTATCAGCTTCAATCTTTTTTTTAGCCATTAACATGAAGCTCTTCTCAGCCATCAACATGAGACTCTTCTCAGCCAGCAATTTGAAGCTCTTCTTGGCCATCAAAATGAAGCTCTTCTCAGCCATCATAACTAAAGTTCTTCTCAGCCATCAACATGAGACTCTTCTCAGCCAGCAATTTGAAGCTCTTCTCGGCCATCAAAATGAAGCTCTTCTCAGCCATCAACACGAGACTCTTCTCAGCCATCAACATAAAACTTTTCTCAGCCAGCAACTATAAACTCTTCTCAGCCATCAGCATGAAACTCTTCTCAGCCAGCAACTTGAAGCTCTTCTCAGCCATCAGCATGAGACTCTTCTGATCCTTCACGTCACTTCGCTCAATGTGTAGGCAAAACTTTGTCAAAGATCGTATTATACTGCATTTATGACTATTTTTTCATTGAATAGATATTTTAAACCTCTTGTCTTCAGCTTAGTAAATATATCCCTTGTGACTCGTACCGCAGCTAACTGTGTTTCTGCAGTGGCAGTAAATTAGTCGTTATAAGATGATAAACTTAAATACCTGATCTTGGTTATGATCATCCTGAATTAATTTCTTTCTTCGTTGAAACTACGATAAAGCAAACTGTTCTAATACTCGGAAAGTCCTAAAACTGGACGTTGATGGGCTAAGATAAAGATGGAAGTCAAACAATAAGAGTTGAATTCAACCTATTATATATGACATTATCTGCCGGTAAGTTTGCGGTTTCTGTCATTTTATTACGAAGACGTCTTACCCATTAAGGACTATATCACTGCCTAATAAAGTCCCTGGTGGACGAAACATCTTTTCAATAAAATACCACAAACCTCAAAAATGTGTCCTAATAATATTTCGTTGTTAGGTAAAAGGTCACAGATGCAACTAATGTGACATTTTATTGAGGCAACGTTTCGCTCTAAATAAGCATGGTCATTGTGTTACCAGGTAACGGCTTGACAAACCTCCTGGAGAGTGAAGCGTTGCCACAACAATATGTCACATTAGTTGCATCTGTGTCCTATTTCCTAACATTTTGTCTATAATTATGAAATTTTTACTGATAATATGTCGATATATCACAAACAAATGGATGAGGATGGGCGAAGGGAGGATGGATGCCAGGAAAAGCGTAAACAGAAGTTAAGGAAGAGATTAAAGATAGAAAAGAGTAGTGGTAGTGGCAGGTCGTACACCCTTCTGCTCCACTCTCAACATGTGTTAGCTCCTACGTGCTACCCATCTACACTAATTAAGCTCTAGTTTACGGTTCGTATTTCTTACATTAATAAAAAATAAGCTAGTCTTTTTTTCTCTCCCCAACCTTCCAGTGTTATTCCATGAGAGTAAGACACATGTACAACATCTGGGTATCTTTATTGTAGACGTTTCGCCATCCAGTGGCTTTATCAATACAAATTCTAGGACATAACTTGAAGACAGTAGAACTATGTACAGAAGATGAGGTAATCAGTCCCTCAACCTAGGAGTAGGTGCGAACAGCACCATAGTCGTGGAGATTCTGAAGCAGAAGAAAGAATCCTGGCGCTTATATAGTAACGTCAGGTGTAGCAGACGAGGGCATATTCACTGGTAGGCGTTATGGTAGTGTTATTCCACTCTATTACTTTTAGTTTTCTTCAGTATACAGAAGTCTATCTAAATACTATGCCTCGTGTGCGACTACAGATTACTGTCTGTTTTGTACAGTAATTTTGAAATCAGTATTTATATTTGCTTATTATTCTCTGACTCAATGGAGCCATCATCAGGAGGTTTAAGCATAGCCATTATTAGGTGTGAGCATAGCCATTGTGGCATGCAAAGAGTACGTAACCTTTATTCGGCGCATGTACACACCCTCATTTACAGGCTATCTCCCCCAACCAGCGAACCAGGTGACTGAGGGTTGACGATGGGGGCCCCGTTGTTCAACCAGTACCCAGGTTCCAGCCAATAAGAAGATGGTTTTGACAATCGCAGGGGTTATGTGGGTACCACTCTCCTGTCTGCCCTTGTCATTCCCATTCTAGAGCTGGTTGAAGCACGGTCTGCTCTCTAGTGGCTTCTATTCTGCCTTGCTTACCATGGAATGCACTAATACCTATCGCTGTACATAGTGTATATAGTGTACATACTTCTGTTCTAAATTGGTGAAGGATAATATAAGTCAAAAGTTTTTCTGCTGTGTTTATTTTGCTCCCTTTACACCCAGGAAAACAGGCTATTTGAAATCCTCGGTGGTAATAGCCATCATTTGGTGTGAGCATAGCCATCGTCAAGTATGAGCTTAGCTATCGTCAGGAGTGAGTATTGCCACCGTCAGGAGGTGTGAGCATAGCAATCGTCAGGTTGTGTGAGCATAGTCATCGTCAGGCGTGAGCACAGCCAGGTGATAATGAGGTAAAACCATAGTCATCTTGTTTGTTTACACTTGAAAGAGGGACTTAATGCTCGTCTGCCTCAGACCCAACAATCTGACTCTCACATTGCCACACCCCATCATATGTTCTGATGAAACATATTTTACACGCTAGCGCTGTACTCATTCTGCAGAATCATGATTACAATTACACCCGGCCCAATTATGGCACGTTCCTTGTTACTAAGTGCATAATTAAAATTTTGGGTTGAAGCTGGTAGTAGATTATGAGCCTCGTGTCCATCAGGTGGATAGTGGTGCGCTGGCAGTCGCTCTAAAAGATTTGTAACCAGTGTTTTAAAACTTCTCTAATCTCGGAATTATGAGAATTCCTTTGTTTGCACGCTCTTTGTTATCCTGTTCTTTGTGTTTTGCAAGCTCTGTGCTTTTTGCCAGCTCATTGTTTGTCAGCTCTTTTTGATAAAAATGGCTTAGAAACCCAACAAGTTGATGACTGAGAAACTTGTGCAACATATAGGTGTCGTTAATGTGGAAATGTTTCTCCAGCCAGTGGCTTCAGCAGTCCAGTTCAGAGAAGAGCGGAGGAATCAGTCCCCCTGCCTGGAGTCGATGTCTTCAGTCTATCAATATGCCCCGAGAAGGACTTTACCTAACACAGAGAAGCGAGCTGAAGGCGAGATTACCAGTGGAAAAATTCACTAGTGGAAGTAGGTCATGCCTATAAGTTAGACAAACATCGAAGAATTCTCTACATCAAGAATACAAGATGTTGCTGTGTCTGACAGATATTATATAAAAGGTTTATTATATAAAAGTTTATTAATGGTTTATTATATAAAGTGGTTTAGAAGTCACTGGCTAACAAAATGTTTCTACAGTGAAGATACCCGTATATTATACAACAGCTTCATTCGTTTAACTTGTCGGTTTTCTAAACTATTTCTATTGTTAGACATAACAGCATTCATCATGTCTTTTTTGCCAGCTTTTTGTTTTGTTAAATCTTTGTTTGTTTTGCCAGTTCTTTATTTTCTCAGATCTTATTTTTGCCTGATTTTTTTTCTTTTGCCATATCTATCTTTTGTCAGATTTTTGTTTGTTTTACCATCTTTTTTTTTTTTGCCAGGTCTTTGTTTGTTTTGCCAACTTTCCTTGCTTTGGCAGTTCTTTCTTCGTGTGTCAACTCACTCTTTGTTCGCCAGCCTTTCTATGTTTACCAGCTGCTAGTTTCTTTTATTAAGATCTCTCTCTCAACTCTCCTGGTCTTCTCCCTTTCCTCGGATCGAACCTGAATAATTCCCTAAGCTTATGGATTTGGCGCCGCCCCCCACCCCATGAATGTACTAAAACTGTCTGTTTAAGATTATCTTAACGGTAAGAAAAATTTTCTTTTCTAAGTCTTTACTGTTTCGAGTTAAAGATGTCACGCAAGATGTTTTTGTAAGTGAATAAAGTGTAAAGAAGTCGTAAAGCGTCTTACGAATGTAGGAAACGCAGGACGCACTTCTTTATTTTTAGTACCTAACTCACTACGTATATTGAAAAATGAGACACTTGTGTGACGTTTCTCCAAACAGTGGCTTCTTCAGTCCAATATGGAGAGTAACAGAGAAAGATGTAATCAGTACCTCAGTCTGGAATCGACGTGTTCGATCCATTATTCTTGAGAAATGTACATCATATGTGTGGACAAGTGGTTTATATACTGCAGTCAGGTGAGTAGAAGTAGGAGGAGGCGCAGTCACCACTGGACAGATCTACTATTGTAAATAGGTCATGACTGTAGGTTAGACAAGCACTGAAGAAATCCCTGTATCAAGATCCCAATATGATGTAGTGTCTGACAGCAGTGATGAAAATGGGTCTGAAAATCGTCAAGTTGAAGACTGAGACATTTGTGAAACATCTGGCAATCTTTACTGAGGAACCATTGCACCTAAACTGTTTACAATTACTGTTTTACAGATGGTTTACAGTTACTATTTTACAAATTGTTTGCACTTACTGTTTTACAAATTGTTTACACTCACTAATTAAAAAATTGTTTACACTTACTATTTTACAAATTGTTTACATTTACTATTTTTACAAATTGTTTACAGTTAATATTTTGTAAAAGGACACAAGTGCAACTAATGTGACATTTATTGTGGCAACGTTTCGCTCTCCAGGAGCTTTATCAAGCCATTACAAACAATACATGGACACAGAGGGTATATAAAGGCTCAGAGTGAGGTGCAATACTAGTGAGGTACCATTTCGATGTTCACTAGTGATAGTAGTAGTAGTAGTAGTAGTAGTAGTAGTAGTAGTAGTAGTAGTAGTAGTAGTAGTAGTAGTAGTAGTAGTAGTAGTAGTGGTAGTGACAAAAGTAATACAATATGATAGAGCAATTAATTCGTACAAGAGTAAAAGGATATATTGTACGAATTAATTGCTCTACCATATTGTATTACTTTTGTCACTACCACTACTACTACTACTACTACCACTAGTGAACATCGAAATGGTACCTCACTAGTATTACACCTCACTCTGAGCCTTTATATACCCTCTGTGTCCATGTATTGTTTGTAACGGCTTGATAAAGCTCCTGGAGAGCGAAACGTTGCCACAATAAATGTCACATTAGTTGCACTTGTGTCCTTTTACTTTACATATTGTCGGTAATTCTACCAACTTTATTACAGTTAATATTTTACAAATTGTTTACAGTTAATATTTTACAAATTGTTTACAGTTAATATTTTACAAATTGTTTACAGTTAATATTTTACAAATTGTTTACAGTTAATATTTTACAAATTGTTTACAGTTAATATTTTACAAATTGTTTACAGTTAATATTTTACAAATTGTTTACAGCTACTATATCACATGTTGCTTACGGTTACTGTTTTACAAATTTCTTCCCAACTACTGGAGCCTTATTTATATTTTCTTGAAGAATTTTCTTTTTATTCCTAATAGTTTTATTTCTCTCAACTCATACATGCCCAGTTGTATCAGTGTAACATTTCCATAGACCAGTGACAGCCCTCTCAACTACTCTGACGAACGCTGCCTGTCAGCTGCAGAAAAATGCACAACATCCCTTGCACACATGTTTGCCAGGGGATTTATTCCCCTTCTCAGTGAATGGTATGGCTTTTGCGTGGCAGTACTGGTTCAGTCAACAATTTTAACCAGTTGCAAAGTAGAGCCCATTATTGGCCACTCTTTCTGCTTGTCATGATGGTACACTGTATCGGGATTCTTCCCTTTAATAATAAAATAATAATAATAATATCCTTATTTCTACAAGTACATGATATACAGACCTAGCTGACATCAATGAAATATTACTACATAGAAAGCCGCTTGCTCTTCAGAGCATTTCGGGCAAATTAGGTCAGTTTTGTCCCAGGATGCGATCCACACCAGTCGACTAACACCCAGGTACCCATTTTACTAATGGGTGAACATGGACAACCGGTGTAAGGAGACGCGCAATGTTTCCACCCGCCGGGAATCGAACCCTGACCCCTCAGCTTCTGAAGCGAGAGCCTTAGCCACCAGGTGAAATCTCTCGCAAGTACGTTCCTCATTCATGACTTGATATTTATAAATAGCATTCCATTTAGCAGAGTTCCATTTTGCATTCCTTAAGAACCCTTGAAAAAAGCTCATCAGGACACGGCGACTTATTTTGCTTCAGTCGGTCTATTTGTTTCATAACCATTTCACTAGTGACTGTGATGTTACATAATTTATCTTCTTCAGGCCCACTATAGAAATTAATTACTGGAATATTGTTAGTGTCTTCCTGTGTAAAAACCGAGAGAAAATAATTATTTAAAATCGAGCACATTTCATTCTCTTTGTCAGTAAGATGCCCATAGTTATTATGGGACCCATAGCCTCGGAGAAGTGGATAAAAAGACTTCAAGGAAGAATATTTTGGTTTCTTCCTGAAGCCGTGTATTTAAAGCAAGATCCTCTTTCCTTTTCAATTTATTTACCCACCCTCTTCCTCCCTTCTCAAGTCAAAGATAACAGTAACCCGCCTGAGTTCACATCTTTATAAACAGTCATTGTGCAATTTTAAGCTTCATTTCCGTATTCAGTGACTCAAATTTAGTTTTATTTACGAAGCACTTTTGTTGTAGACCAGAGTAATGGTGCTGGTGACAAGGATGACCATGAAAGTCGTGAGTATCAAAGCCATCAAGCATTTCATACATAATTTGAATTGATTCTGTAACATTCAGCAATATTAATGCAATTTAGTTTATTTTCTGCAAAATTTAGCAATTTTCCGATTTTTCACGAAGCAATATTTTACTCTACATTAGCTTTAATTTACTACTAATGCAAAACATAATTAGATTTTGTAAAAGCTTATTGAATTTCCTACATTTTCATTTATTAAAATTTGCTGGCAATGGCCAGGGTTGTTTACAGGTGAAGGTACACTGCTAATTTACATACAAAAACAAAATCACATATTAGCATCACATACTCTTACAAATGTTAGAGAGATTTATTAAGCAAAAAAATGTCTTAACAAATAAAGGATTTAAGTACGTGTCTTATAACTATTAAGTTAAAAATAACAAGAAACTGATATTTGCTTAAAGATGTTTGTTGCACTCTTAGACTGCACAAGTTAAAAAGCACTCTACGGGTTTAGCACTCCTCATAATAGTAATAGTAATAGTAATAATAATAATAATAATAATAATAATAATAATAATAATAATAGTAATAGGTAGTAGGTTGGTAGACAGCAACCACCCAGGGAGGTACTACCGTCCTGCCAAGTGAGTGTAAAACGAAAGCCTCTAATTGTTTTACATGATGGTAGGATTGCTGGTGTCTTTTGTCTGTCTAATAGACATGCAAGATTTCAGGTACGTCTTGCTACTTCTACTTACACTTAGGTCACACTACACATACATGTACAAGCATATATATGCACACCCCTCTGGGTTTTCTTCTGTTTTCTTTCTAGTTCTTGTTCTTGTTTATTTCCTCTTATCTCCATGGGGAAGTGGAACAGAATTCTTCCTCCGTAAGCCATGCGTGTCGTAAGAGGCGACTGAAATGCCAGGAGCAAGGGGCTAGTAACCCCTTCTCCTGTATATATTACTAAATTTGAAAGGAGAAACTTTCATTTTTCCTTTTGGGCCACCCCGCCTCGGTGGGATATGGCCGGTGTATTGAAAGAAAATAATAATAATAATAACAACAACAACAACAACAACAACAACAACAGCAACAACAACAACAACAACAGCAACAACAACAACAGCAACAACAACAGCAACAACAACAACAGCAACAACAACAACAGCAACAACAACAACAGCAACAACAACAACAGCAACAACAACAACAGCAACAACAACAACAGCAACAACAACAGCAACAATAATAATAATATTAATGTTAATAATAATATTAATAATATATAATTTTTTGTATGGTTGCATAATGGCCAGTTTCACACCATAGGTTACTAAGTAATATTTGTCAGGAAATAAGACAAAGTGTTTCCTGATGCGGGTCTTGGTCATATGATGACCCGCCACTGCACCTTTGGGACATCTGACCGAGGCCTTCCACTGGCTTACCCCTCCACCCCCTTTAAAAATTAAATAAATTGTTCACACCATGTTGCATGCAAAGAGTATGTAACCTTCGTTCGGAGCATGTTAACACACTTAAGCTGCCTCACCAACCAGTGAACCAGGTCGCTAAGGGTTTGTTGGTTTACGGGGCCCCATCGTCAAATCAGCACCTAGGTTCAACCAGTCATAATGTGGACCTGGCAATTGTGAAGGTGACGTGGCTAAAACTCATGTTTACACCCTTGTCGTTTCCATTCTACTGATGCTTGAAGCACGGTTGTCTATCTTGTCTCTTGACCGCTGCTCTGCATTGATTACCGTGGTGTGCACTAATACCTATTTGCTGTACATAGTGTATATAGTGTACATACTTCTGTTTATACTTGGTGAAGGATAATATAATTCAAAGTTTTTCTACTGAGTTTAATTTGCTCCAAGCTCCCTTTTTACACCGAGGATGCAGGCCTTGATTACCTGGGCTGCAATGCTCTCACATAGTTTTCAAGCCTAAGGATGTTGTATCTTGAAATAAATCACTGTAATCATCTTGCTCTCCAGACGCTAAGAACCAACACTTCCGGCTCATGCTATACGTAGCTGATCTGGTAAATAAACACACAGCGGGTGTTAATCCCCATGGTTCTTGCTTAAAGGTTGAATGCGCAATCCCCGGCCCGAATGTGAATTAAGTTTAATGGGTATGTTGTACGCTAGACTTAACGTATTAAATGCTGCCGAGAACTTCAATAAACTAAATACATGGTATAGGAACAGCCTGAACTGATTTATAATTTGAGGTCATCTAGTGTTTCTGCTTAATTTAACGAACTGGAAAGTTTTAAGGCCTTTTAATAATTTGAATTCAATGTGTCCTGCCGGGTCAAATTGTGTTGACCATTGTTCTCTCTCTCTCTCTCTCTCTCTCTCTCTCTCTCTCTCTCTCTCTCTCTCTCTCTCTCTCTCTCTCTCTCTCTCTCTCTACACAGGGTTTGGCAAGGTTAGGTTAAATATCCCTAGCTTTATCGACAAGCTATTTACAGGTTAGGGATTCTTGTCTTTATTGACAAGCTAAGGGCTGTTACCTACATCAGCTCATTTGAAAGTATTTTTATTGTTATGAAACATACAAATAAGGAACAGGATGAAGTTGGAGCCATCTGTGGACTAGCATTTTCATTTGATCAACTGACTTAATCTCGTTGACATCATAATGCTGTACGAATGAGTTTCAGACTCGAGTCATCCTGGGCATAAATGATCTCAGATGCAGTGATGTTCTGGAGAAGAGTACAGCCAGAGGGAAATTGCTGCTTTCTACCTGTCTTGTGGTATAGAAGCTTGCTTCTCGCTATCCTCGAAATGGATTCAAGTGTGGTACTTTGACAATATTGGCCTTGTACATAACAGTGAGGTCACCCACATCCCTCCTGTGTTGAAGGCTCTGCTGAAATGACAGATCTATCCAGGATGGGTCCTGGCGAGAGATGAGACGTCTTTCCTTGTTCTCTACTCTGTCAAGCAGTCGCAGATGAGAGGGAGAGCAGGCAAACCAAGAAAGCGGAGCATACTCAAGGTGTGAGCGTGCTTGTGCCTCATATAGAATCTTGCGACTCCTACTGT
The DNA here is from genome assembly GCF_038502225.1 of Cherax quadricarinatus. Lineage (NCBI taxonomy): Eukaryota > Metazoa > Arthropoda > Malacostraca > Decapoda > Parastacidae > Cherax > Cherax quadricarinatus. Next base: position 22,361,565 of record NC_091337.1, read on the forward strand.
CAAGCAGATGCGAGATACGGCGAAGTGTTGTAAGCTTCCTGGCTGCCTTTTTGCAAGATTTACAACGTGGTCCTTCATGGTCAGTTTGGAGTCAAATTTGAACCCAAAGATATCAACTTCTTCCCCAGGTACCAACACCCTCCCATTCATACTTTCTATTACACCGGCATTACCATCATGGTGCCTAGAGACTATCATCATTTGTGTTTTCTCAGGTGCACGTTGCTTGCCATCTGTTTCCCCAAGCTGATATAGCTCGTAGCTGGTGATTGGTGTAGCTTAGAGCAGCTGGCATGTCTTCTTTTGGATAAGTGAATGTCAGTGTACAGTCGTCTGCATATGCATGGGATTTTGGGATGAGATAAAGGTCATTAAAATAGACGTTCCATAACAATCGTCCCAGCACGCTTCCTTGTGGAACACTTGCCCCAGTAGAATGTTTTGCTGATTCTGTTCCATTGAGAACTACCTTTAGATATCTACCATAAAGGGAATCACTGAGGAGACATAGCGTAGAGCATGCAATTCCCAGTACTTACCGTTTTACAAAGAGGCCCTGGTGCCACACCCGGTCGAAAGCACCAACAATGTCCTGTGCTATCGCACAGCTGACTGTGGGTTCAACCAGTGACTGGTGCCATTTAGTGGAGAGATTTAACAACAGATCAGCAGCTGAGTAACCTTTCCTGAAGCCCAATAGACGGTCACAAAGTAATGAGTGGTAGTCAAAAATCTCTGTCATTTGTCTTGAGATTATTGTCTCAAGGATCTTGCCAGTGATTGACAGGAGTGACTATTACAACCCAGGAGTCCAAATGGCCTGTTATCCTGGGTGTAAAGAGAGCAAAATAAACAGAAGAAAAGTATAGACTTATATTATCCTTCACCAATTTAGAACAGCAATATGTACACTATATACAGTGATAGGTATTAGTGCACTCCACGGTAAGCAAGGCAGAAATAGAAGCCACAAGAGAGCAGACCGTGCTTCAACCAGCTCTAGAATGGGAATGACAAGGGCAGACAGGAGAGTGGTACCCACATAACCTCTGCGATTGCCAAAACCATCTTCTTATTGGCTGGAACCTGGTCACTAGTTGAACGACGGGGCCCCATCATCAACTCTCAGTAACCTGGTTCGCTGGTTGGGGGAGATAGCCTGTAAATGAGGGTGTGTACATGCGCCGAATAAAAGTTACGTACTCTTTGCATGCCACAGTGACACTGGTCTGTAGTTGCTGATTTCTGCTCTGCTCTTCTTTTTGTGAACAGGGACTACATTTGCCTCTTTCCACAGGGAAGGCCAGTTACACTGTACTAGGCAGCGCTGAAAGAAGCGAGTTAGAGGTGCTGCTAGCTGGTCTACACATCTCAGCAATCTTGGGCTCAACTTGTCTGGGCCCACAGCCATTTCTTGGTCAAGCGATTTAAGAAGGAAATACACCTCTTGCCTTATTGTCACCACTGACAGTTTTGACACAGTTCTTGCTGCTAGCTACGGAGGGTCCCTTGCTGGATCAGGAAAATGCATTTTGGTAGCAAAGTGTCCACCTCCCATTTAGCGATGGCCCACTTTTGAACTTCATCCATATGCCTACAGGCTTGCCTGTTCAAGTTCCTGTTAAGGGTGGTAGGATGTCTCTTATACTTTTGCCATGCTTTGTACTTAGCAGTATCAGCCTCTCTAAAACGAAAGCCAAACCAAGGGTGATCTGTAGGCTTCATCACATATTGCCGGTGAGGAATGTGTTCTTTTCGTAAATTAGGGATGTGTCCAGTGAAGGCTTTCACTTCTCTCTTTCTCTTTCCCTTTCCCTCTCTCCTTTTCCCTCTCTCTCTGTTCCGCTTTCTCTCTCTCTTTGTCCCTGCCCATATTATCGTCTCCTACCCACTACTCTCCATCACTCCTGCCACATAGTTTTACCCCCACACCTGACACTCCCTATCATCCCCAGCAACCCACTCCCCTCTCTTGTCACACACTCTTCTTACTCCTGCCCAAGCTTCATTTTTATTTCAAGCCCATCATTCCCCCTCTCTTCTTGTCTATCGTTTTCCCTCTTCTTGCCTATCTTTCCCCTCTCTTGTCTATTTTCCCCTCTCTTCTTGCCTAGCCTTCCTTCTCCCCTTGCCTATCCTTCAACCCCTCTCTTTTTGCCTATCTTTCCCCCCTCTTCTTGCCTATTCTTCCCTCTCCTCTTGCCTACCTTTCCTCCTCCCTTCTTTTCCATTCTTGTCCCTCTCTTCTTGCCTATCCTTTCCCCTCGCCTTTTGCCTATCCTTCCCTCTCGCTTTTTGCCTATCCTTTCCCCCCCTCTCTTTTTGCCTATCCTTCCCTCACTTCTTGCCTATCTTTCCTTCTCTTCTGCCTATCCTTCCCTCATTTCTTGCCTATAATTCCCTCTCGCTTATTGCCTATAAATTCACTTTCGCTTCTTGACTATTCTTCCCCTTCTCTTTCCTATCATTCCCTCTAACATTTTACCTATCCTTCTTCCTTATACACACACACATATATATATATATTTGTGCCCACGAACGAGTGGTATTGATCAATAACAACACTGCGACTAGCCAAGGACTCGAACCCATGTTGCTTTGGCCTGCCTCATGGTGGGCGAAAACTCATGACGCCCTTATCCACTGGACCATACGTTCCTTAAGAGTAGCGTACCCATCAGAACTGAATGTTGTACTCGCTACCCAAGGACATACGATGGTGTGGATGATGGTCCAGTGGATTAGGGCGTCATGAGTTTTCGCCCACCATCAGGCCGGCCAAAGCAGCATGGGTTCGAGTCCTTGGCTAGTCGCAGTATTGTTATTGATCAATACCACTCGTTTGTGGACACAATAATATAAAATACTGCTCGATGTACTAGTACACCAAACAGGGACTAGAATGAAATTAGCCTAGAGTCATCCACACAATCGTGTGTCCTTGGGTACCGAGTACAACATCCAGTTTCGCTGGATGCGCTACTATTAAGGATCGTATGGTCCAGTGGATTAGGGCATCATGAGTTTTCGCCCATCGTGAGGCAGGCCAAAGCAGCATGGGTTCGAGTCTTTGGCTAGTCGCAGTGTTGATGTATATATGTATATATATATATATATATATATATATATATATATATATATATATATATATATATATATATGTATGTATATATATATATATATATATATATATATATATATATATATATATATATATATATATATATATATATATATATATGTCGTGCCGAATAAGCAGAACTTGCGATCTTGGCTTAAATAGCAACGCTCATCTTGCTATATAGGACAAGCGAAAATTTGTGTATGCAATAATTTCGCCAAAATCATTCCGAACCTAACGAAAAAAATATATTTCACTGTGTTTGTTTATTATTAAATTATTGTAAACAAATCTAAAATATATTTAGTTAGGTTAGGCTAAAATAAATTGTTCTTGTTATAAGGTTAGGTAAGTTTTCTAAGATTCTTTTGGTGCAAAATTAAAAATTTTTTACATTAGCATTAATGAAAAAATATATCTTTAAATGTATAAGAGAAAATTTTAGAAAGGACTTAATTTTAAAAGAGTTGCTAATTGACCAGTTTTACATATTCGGCACGACATATATATATGTATATATATATATATATATATATATATATATATATATATATATATATATATATATATATATATATATATATATATATATATATATATGTAGGTAGTAGGTTGGTAGACAGCAACCGCCCAGGGAGGAACTATCGTCCTGCCAAGTGAGTGTAAAACGAAAGCCTGTAATTGTTTTACATGATGGTAGGATTGCTGGTGTCTTTTGTCTGTCTCATAAATATGCAAGATTACAGGTAAATCTTGCTACTTCTACTTACACTTCTATCATACTACACATACATGTACAAGCATATATATACACACCCCTCTGGGTTTTCTTCTATTTTCTTTCTAATTCTTGTTCTTGTTTATTTCCTCTTATCTCCATGGGGAAGTGGAACAGAATTCTTCCTCTGCAAGCCATGCGTGTCGTAAGAGGCGACTAAAATGCCGGGAGCAAGGGGCTAGTAACCCCTTCTCCTGTATATATTACTAAATTTAAAAGGAGAAACTTTAGTTTTTTCTTTTGGGCCACCCTACCTCGGTGGGATACTGCTGGTATGTTGAAAGAAAGAAGAAGATATATATATATATATATATATATATATATATATATATATATATATATATATATATATATATATATATATATATATATATATATATGGGGTCCACCTCTGGTGTAAATTGTGGGACCCATAGCCTCGGAGAAGTGGATAAAAAGGCTTCAAGGAAGAATATTTGGATTTCTTCCTGAAGCCATTTGAATATTCCACTTCCCCTACCACCCCATCTTTTAAACTATTTTTTTTACCAATAGGAATATTTTATTACATAATATGGCACAGAAGATTTAAGAGATACATTGTTGATATATATATATATATATATATATATATATATATATATATATATATATATATATATATATATATATATATATATATATATATATATATATATATATATATATATATATATATATATATATATATATATATATATATAAACGTATAATTTCTCCTTCAGTTCCCTCTCATTTATGTTGTATTCATTTGCATAAATTATCGACGTTAGGTAATTTATGAGCGCCAATAATGTGTGAATTATAATTTTGGTAATAAACGGAGAATGGTTGAGTGGGATAAAAAAATTATTCGTTGGCTTGTATTTCATGAATATTAAGTTAGGAGAAAACTGACCTACCATCCCAAGTGGCACTGTGTAGTGCCGAGTGGTTATCCCTCTTCTCTCTCTCTCTCTCTCTCTATCTCTCTCTCTCTCTCTCTATCTCTCTCTCTCTCTTTACACAGGGTTTGACAAGGTTAGGTTAAATATCCCTAGCTTTATTGACAAGCTATTCACAGGTTAAGGATTCCTAACTTTATTGACAAGCTAAGAGCTGTTACATACATCAGCTCTCTCTCTCTCTCTCTCTCTCTCTCTCTCTCTCTCTCTCTCTCTCTCTCTCTCTCTCTCTCTCTCTCTCTCTGTCTCTCGCTCTCTCTGTCTCTCTCTCTGTCTCTCGCTCTCTCTGTCTCTCTCTCTGTCTGTCTGTCTCTCTCTCTCTCTCTCTCTCTCTCTCTCTCTCTCTCTCTCTCTCTCTCTCTCTCTCTCTCTCTCTTATTGTCTGCGCTTGGTAAGGCATTTTACATTGTTTTCTAGTCTAAGTGAGGAAGGATAGATAAGGCAGGGCAGATGTGAAGTAGGATAAGTGACGCTCCTGGCCATGTGAGGTACGTTAAGTGAGACTTCTTATCGTGTGAGGAAGATTAGGTGAAGCTTCTGGCCATGTCAAAACGGTTAAGCGAGGTTCCTGGCCATGTAATGTAGGTTAAATGAGGCTTCTGGCCATGTAAGGTAGGTTAAGTGAGGCTCCTGGCCGTGTTAGGTAGGTTACGTGAGGCTCCTGACCATGTTAGGGAGGTTAAGTGAGGCTCCTGGCCATGTTAGTTAGGTTAAGTGAGGCTACTGGCCATGTTAGGTAGGTTAAGTGAGGCTCCTGGCCATGTTAGATAGATTAAGTGAGGCTCCTGGCCATGTTAGGTAGGTTAAGTGAGGCTCCTGGCCATGTTGGTTAGGTTAAGTGAGGCTCCTGGCCATGTGAGGTAAGTAGAGTGAACCTCGTGGCCATGTAAGGTAGGTTAGAAGAAATTCTAGGCTAGTGATACACAGCTGAGGTTCAGGTGAAGTAGGTTAAGTAAGTCGATTCGTTAGGTTACGGGAGATTAGGTGGAATTCTTGTTTAGGATATATGAAATGAGTTAGGGGATATACTAGGTGAGTGAAACAAGCTAGGTGAGTGTCTACGTCTGGCCTGTTAAATTTGGTGACAACAAGGCAACGTGATGTTGACTTGGTGAGGTGAAGTTGGTCAGGTGAGGTTGGTCAGATGAGGTTGGTCAAGTGAAGTTTGTCAGGTGAGGTTGGTCAGGTGACGTGGGTCAGGTGAGGTTGGTCAGGTGAGGTTGGAGCATTCCATCACTAGGTAACCGAAGACCGAACCTTTCGGTCCTCTGTGCCACAGGGGACATGATAGCTAGTCTGCCATCATGGTGCATGATGGCTAGTCTGCCATCATGGTGCATGATGCCTACTCTGCCATCATAGTGCACGATGCCTACTCTGCCATCAGGGTGCATAATGGCTAGTCTGTCATCATGATACATAATGGCTAGTCTGCCATCATGGTGCATGATGGCTAGTCTGCCATCATGGTGCATAATAGCTAATCTGCCATCATGGTGGATGGTGAGGCAGAGATGGCAGGCACGGGGAGCCTCAGGTTCCTGCTTGACGCCTACAAGGTTAGAGTTGATGATAAGAGTAGCGTGGGTGCCAGAGGAAGCCAGAGGCTAGATAGGCGTCTTGGCACGTGGTAAAACCTTCCTAATGGCGCAGCTCTTGATAATGGGGGCCTCGCACTCAACCCACACCTACAAGAAACGATACGGAAGACATCAGGAAAAACTTAAAAATTCCATTTCATTCAGGAAACTGTGAAAGGTTTAAGCTTGTAAATAGCGCAAAATATTCCTGGCAGCTTTGTAACACTCAGTATACTTGATAAATTGTAAATATTGAGATCTTGATGGGAATGTTGAAAAAGAGATGTGAGATGGGTCAAAAATTGTCCCCACGTTATGCATGCTCGCCTAGCTGTGTTGACAAAGATTGAACTCAAGCTTCTGGGCCCCGCCTGTTAATCATTCGCTATCCGTAGTGATGCAGTGCTCTCTCACTCATTCATTCACTCACACTCTCACACACACACACACACACACACACACACACACACACACACACACACACACACACACACACACACACACAGGGAGTGCATTTAGTCTGACAGTAGTTTATTTACGAAGTGTTTCTGGTGTTCCTACTGGTGTGTCCTCCCCTCTCCCCCTCCCTCTCCCCCCTCCCTCTCCCCCCTCCCTCTCCCGGTCACTAACCTCACTAAAATTCTGTTTACATCACTTTGATTTGTTCGAATGTTGATCTTTTTGTGTTTCCCTTTTCCTGGTTCATTCTTTTTAGTCTACCATCTCTTACACCAGTTATTCACTTGGCTAATACCGAAGTATCTTGTACGTTGTGACTAAGTCTCCTCTTAAATTTTCGTATCTCTAGTGTTGTAAGATCAGTTTGTCTTCATTAAATAAATCCTCTTTATATCAAGATAAAGTTTGGTGGGAAGTGTTCAACTTCACGTATTTGCAGTAGCAAATTTACTGCCGTATCAACTAAGCCTTAGATTTTTTTTTATATAATAGCTGAGTTGACATGGTTGTGAACGTGGATCGGGGCTCGTCCGGTCCCTGGGACTACTTGTGAGTGTCAGTCACTAAGATTCTAACATGGGACTCACTACACAATGTTACTTGCATCACACAGTAGTAGACACGATGTCACAAGTGCCTATGTGCCACCGTGTGTCACTATGTGCTACCGTGTGTCACTATGTGCTACCGTGTGTCACTATGTGCTACCGTGTCACTATGTGCTACCGTGTGTCACTATTTTCTACCGTGTGTCACTATATGCTACCGTGTGTCACTATGTGCTACCGTGTGTCACTATGTGCTACCGTGTGTCACTATTTTCTACCGTGTGTCACTATATGCTACCGTGTGTCACTATGTGCTACCGTGTGTCACTATGTGCTACCGTGTGTCACTATGTGCTACCGTGTGTCACTATGTGCTACCGTGTGTCACTATGTGCTACCGTGTGTCACTATTTTCTACCGTGTGTCACTATATGCTACCGTGTGTCACTATGTTTACAACATTTTTTCAGTTTACAAAATAATAAGATTCGCAGTTTTCGATGTGTTCGATATAGTGCTAAGAACTCTATAGTACTTTATTACTGTCTCACGTTACTGGGTATTTATCCTTTATTTTGTGTATTTATCTTTTTTATTATTGAGCCCTTATCACGCATTATTGTGCATTTATCTCTCACCAAAGTGTATTTATTTCTCAACCTATTGTGTGTTTATCTCTCGGGTTATTGTGTAATACCTGTACACTAACTTTGCTAACTTTCTTCGTATCTCCCACACTATATTCACAGTGAGAACCCTAAACTAACAGCTGCCAACAGCTCCAGTGAGAACGGGAAGATTAACAGAAAACCAGGTTTGATCGGTGAAAGTATAGGGTATCTCCAGTTTCTTGTATCAAGAACCCTTCTTCTGCCTCAAGCCCCTACATCAGAAGAGGGCCTTGTAATACGTTACATATGCCTTGTCAGTATTAGGATGGACTCGCTCCTTCCCAGTGGAAGTGCTTTCTCGCAAATATTATGGTAAAAAAGGTCTTTATTCGTCATTTATCTTCATTTCGTTTGACCATTTTCCACAGTTCACCCGAATCATACTGTTGATCTCCATAATCCTCTTGTTTTATTAATTTTCTCGTTTGCACACTTTTTTAATTAAAAAAATGGATACATCACCAGTGTGATGCTACACTTTCACATAATAGTTATGGAGTAGAAAGACAAGCCAGCATTCCTTGCTACATCTCATCACTCGGGATGGAGTTCACACCAAGTGTTGAAATCTGTCATTCTGAGCTGTGAGACTTCAGTATTGCAATGAGAATATCGTCCAGTATTTCAGCAAGGGTTCATCAGCTACGGCAGCTTCAAAGGTTTCCTTTCAGCATAGCTGGAAATTTCCACACAGACATGGAACAGTATCTTCAATCCATACCACGGGTGGGGTTAGAACCCGCGATCAGAGAGTCATAAAACTCCAATCCGACTCTCTGATCACGGGTTCTAATCCCACCCGTGGTATGATTTGTTAGCAATCGTGTCATTACGATTTCATGAGTCAGTATCTTCAAGCAGAGTCAACAATGAGTGAGATCTGAAAACTGATCCTCGAGAAACTGGTCTTGTTACTTCGTTTCAGCTCGACGTCTGAGCTCCCAGTATATTTTCCGTCGTCCGATTTTACGAGTGTGCTTGGGATATTAATCAGATTAAGGAATGGGTGGGGTTTGAATCCATGGGCTCAAACCCCACCCGTTCCCTGATCTGTTTGCAATCGTGTTACAATTTCGTGAGTCTTGGGACAGTGGCGCTGTATGATATTACAAAATAACCAGCCTTGGTAGATGTTAGAAGCATTTTTCTTTCTTCATTTATCTATTGTTTGCTGACTACCCATGAATATACTCATTTACATTAAATTAAGCTATGATAACAAATATTACATTTTTGAAGAGGCTTAGATCGGGCAGAAAACAAGAAATTGCAAAAGCATTTTAAAAGGAGTATCTTACTTGCAGGACTGGCAACAGAATATTATGGATTTTTAGTGGTTAGAAATTTATATATACGCCAATATATCTTCATATCATTTTCGCTTCAGATTTTGAAAATTGCTGCCCTGCGAGTCACTGTATCAACACCTTTCCAACATTTAAGAAATATATAATTTTCCCTTGCTTCATTTTCTTTTATCTCTCTCATTCTGTTATATTTTCAAGCTGATGAGGTGGAAATTCCCAACACTAAATTTGTGTTGGTGTGTGCAGTATTTATCGAAATATAATTTCCAGGGTACCTGTTGGGACCTCGGGGTAATCCCAAGTGAGTCCAGGATATTAACCATTTAATGGATTGTTTAATTGGCGTAAGTTATTCTGATTGTGCGAGTGTGAGAACGAGCTAGAGTTAGAGCGAGCAAGAGTGTGAGAGTGAGTGAGTCTGTCAGCGCGCGAGAACATAAGAGCAAGGAGAATGTGTGAGAGAGTAAATGTGAGAACGAGGGAGAGTGTGAGAGTGTGAGAGCGAGAGAGTGTTTGTGTGAGAGAGTGAATGTGAGAACGAGGGAGAGTGTAAGAGCAAGGGAGAGTGTACTCACCTATTTGTACTAACCTATTTGTGGTTGCAGGGGTCGATGCATAGCTCCTGACCCCGCCTCTTCACTGATCGCTACTAGGTCCTCTCTCTCCCTGCTCCATGAGCTTTATCATACCTCGTCTGAGAGCAAGGGAGAGTGTGAGAGCGAAATGTAGTTAATAAGCCTACTGCTGCTTCTCATAGTCCCCCCTTGGAGCAAGTTGTTGTGGGTCTAGTTCTCCTGAATGCCCACCACAGGGCACTACCTCAAGTTAGACATAGCCATGCCTCGTCCTCACTCCTAGGCCTGCGGTCTTCCAGTTTACAAACTCCCCTCTCACTGCTCGTCCTTACTAGCCATGCTCCTCGTCCTTACATACATGCTCCTCGTCCTTACTAGCCATGCTCCTCGTCCTTACTAGCCATGCTCCTCGTCCTTACTAGCCATTCTACTCCTCCTTACTAGCCATGCTCCTCGTCCTTACTAGCCATGCTACTCCTCCTTACTAGCCATGCTCCTCGTCCTAACTAGCCATGCTCCTCGTCCTCCTATAATTACTGAAGCAGGGTGATTCCTTCATCTTGAAGGTCTGGTCTTCCACTTCCTACCACCACTAATTCTAATGTTACTGTTGTTACTACTAGTAATACTACTGCTATTACCACTACTATTATTATTATTATTACAGCTGTTACTGTTTTTATTATGTTACTACTACTACTACTATTACTACTATTTCTATTACTTCCTTATTACTACTTTTATTTCTATTACTAGTAACGTTAGTATACTATTACTACTTCTGTTACTGCTACTACTACTATTACGTCTTCCATCACTACTACTGCTACTGCTTCTTCTATTGCTTCTACTACTACTACTATTACAACTTCTACTATTGCTTCTACTATCACTACTATTACTACTTCTACTACTATTACTATTGTTTCTACTATCACTAATAGTACTACTGCTTCTACTACTATTGCTTCTACTATCACTATTACTGCTATTGCTTCTACATTCACTACTACTACTGCTGCTGCTACTACTACTACTATACTACTACTACTACTACTTCTACTGCTACTACTACTATTGCTTCTATGACTACTACTACTGCTACTACTACTACTACTACTACTACTACTACTACTACTACTTCTACTATTACTACTATTGCTTCTACTATCACTGTTACTACTACTTCTACTTGCTGTGGGGTTCATCCAACAACTCAAGGACTTAACTCACCTGGAAAAACTCTCAGTAAAAAAGTACGAAGTAGGACAAAAAAAAATCAATTGAAGTTAGCTCGAAGTTTAGCTTGTGTTTTTTTTTCTTCCCTGAGAGGTTTTGTTCCCTGGGGAGGAACGGTTATATGGATGGATTTTGTGTAAGAATATTTCCCACAAGAATATTGATCTATGCTCACTTGCTTTGTTTTCTGAAGTAACAATGGAGGTACCGTGCAGCAGGCCTACCCATTACATTACTGGCTTTATCAATTAAAAAATGAGCTTATTAATTTGATACAGTAGTAGATGAGTTAATGAATCCCTCAGTCTTGAAGGTGTTGAAACGAGATAGTAAAATACGAGGTAATCTGTCCCCCAGCCTTGAAGCCAAGTATAGGCAAGAAGATGGACGCTTGTATACCGAAGTCAGGTGAGGTGCAGCAGTTGAAGGAATCGTTACCGAGGGTAAGACTCCACCAGTGAAAGTAGGTCATCCCAAATGTTGGTCCACAACTTAGCAAAAAGGTTGTAGGAGATATACTCTTTATTAAGATTCCCTGATGTTGCTGTGTTAGACAAGTATCGTTACAATAGTGGTACACAATGCCGGTAAGATGAGGAATAAGACACCTGTGCAACACCTGGGTAATTTTATTCTGAAGACGTTTCGCCAAACGGAGGCTTTACCAGTTCAACAATAACTGAAAACAGTGGAAGTTGAGGTAATCATTCCCTCAATCTTGGTGTTGAAACTGGAGACAGTAGACGAGGTAATCAGTCCCTCAGCCTTGAAGCAGGTGTTCATTGCCTTCAACTGTTGCACCTCTATACTCCAGTACATCAGCATTCATCTTCCTGCCTATGTTTCAGATTCATCTGATGTGAGCAGTCAGTAGGTAGTAGTCCCTCAAGCCTCAAGTATAGATATATTGCCCGACTTGTGTATTAGGGCAGAAGTGCGATTGATCCGCTGAATGTGATACCACACGACAGTGTTGCTCACGAGTGGAAGTAGGTCAACCTAGACAGTTTAGCGACGGAGGTGCAGAAGACATTCCCTGTACTAAATAACAAAAGAAGGCACAATACCGTGACTGGAACGATACACAAATAACCCGCACATAGAAGAGAGGAGCTTACGACGACGTTTCGGTCCGACTTGGACCATTTACAAAGTCACTCTAACCAGAAGTGGAGCACGACGGCTATATATAGGCAGGAAGAGGTAGTGGTGGTAGTAGTAGTAGTAGTAATGGTAGTAGTAGTAGTAGTAGTAGTAGTAGTAGTAGTAGTGGTAGTGGTAGTAGTGGGGAACTAAGGAGGAGGAGCCAGTCAAATATAAAGACAGGGGAGCACTGCAAGGGAGCTAGGTGCCCACAGAGGGAGAGCAAGTGCATAGAGGTGGGGGGAAGGGGAAGTGATGAAATAAATAATGAAGGAACAGAAACACGCGACAGAAGAAAGACAAAAAAGGAAAGAGGAAAGGGAAAGAGGGAGAAGAAGAAAAAATGAGGAATCAGGTTAAGTCACGGGTGTTCTGAAGTTTGGAGCATTTTACAATGTAGTGGGAGAGGAAGGCATCTACAGAGACGAAGCCAGGACTAAGATTCATACAAGGAACGTTGTGTATTAGAGAGGATTCAACAAGACGGCGACTGTTAAAGTTAGAAGTAGGGAAGACAGTTTTAGCAGAAGACCAGTCTATAGGATGGCTGTGATCTCTGACGTGACAGAAAAGAGCATTGTTAGTGTCGGCAAACCTAACATTATTTTTGTGCTCCCTAAGTCTGTCAGAAAGAGATCGGCCAGTTTCTCCAAAGTATTGAAGAGGACAGGAGGAGCAAGAAATAGAGTAGACACCAGGAACATCTGTAGAGGGAGGAGAGGTATGAACGAGATTAGTGCGAAGAGTGTTAGTCTAGCGGAAAGTAAGCTTGATGTCATAGGGACGGAGAGAATTGTTGAGATTAGAAAGACCGGAAATGTAGGGAAGGCAGAGGACAGAAAAGTTCCCAGGAGTAGAGAGTTTGAGAGAGAAGAAATTACGTTTAGCTCGTGAGAAGGCAGAGTCTATGAAATGGGAAGGGTAGCCAAGACGGGAAAACGAATTATGAAGAGTGTAAATTTCTGCTGGAAGGAACTGAGGATCACAGATGCGGAGGGCATGGAGAAAGAAGGAGATAAGAACATTTTTCTTGACAGGGGAAGCATGATAGGAAAAGTAGTGAATGTACATGCCACTGTGCATAGGTTTTCGATAAACAGAAAAGGAAAAACCTGTATCTGAGCGGTGGACACGAACATCAAGGAAAGGAAGCAAGGAATTAGATTCCCATTCAGCTTTAAACTTAATGGAAGGGGCAAGATTATTAAGAGCTTCAAGAAAAGGTTGGAAGAGATTGGAGTCATGAGGCCACAGAGCAAAGATGTCATCCACATAGCGGAGCCAGAGTGAAGGTTGCACATCGATGGTAGGAAGAAGAACAGTCTCGAAGTATTCCATGTAAAGATTAGCAAGGACAGGAGAGAGAGGAGAACCCATAGCCATACCGAAGGTTTGAGAATAATATTTCCCTTGGAAGGAAAAGGAATTAGAGTCCACACAGAGGCGGATAAGATCAAGAAAGACTTCAATAGGTATAGGGAGATGTAGAAACCCTTCAAGGGCCTTCTCTCTAAGGAAATCAAGGACATCATCAAGAGGGACATTGGTGAAGAGGGACTCAACGTCAAGACTAAGCATCTTACAGGTTGGGAGAGAGCGAACCCATTCAATGAAGTCTTGAGAGTGACGGAGGTGGGCAGGAGAAAAAGTACCAAGAAAAGGAGTGAGGGTTTTGGCCAACCAAGAAGCAAGAGAATAAGAGACAGAACCTCTAGAGGACATGATAGGACGAAGAGGAATATCAGGTTTATGAGTTTTGGGAAGGCCATAGAAATAGGGAAGAGAGGGACAGATGACACGAAACCGTTGAACAAGGTCAAAGTCAGGAGGACAGAGGTCGGAGAGAGTCCTTAGTTTCTTGTTGAAAGTTCTCTTGATGCGATCAAGAGGGTTGGAAACGAGAGGAGTGTAGGTACGTGAGTCAGAGAGCAAGACATCAGCTCTACGGAGGTAATCCTCGCGATCAAGGATAACTACCGAATTACCTTTGTCAGAAGATAGTATGACAATGTAAGTGTTAGATTTAAGAGAAGAAAGGGGAAGTTGGTAACGGCGCAGAAGGTGGTGATTCTTAGAAAACAGACTAACAAGAGCAGGAAGGAGAGCGCCACGAAAAGTGGACAAGTCAGGAAGATTACGGGAGCGAGATTGACGAAAGGAATCAAAAGAGCTAATCAGGGAAATACCAGCGCGAGGGGTAGGCGAAGTGGCAAAGGAAAGACCAAAACCAAGAAGTTAAAGCTAATACTGAGAGAGTGAGACAGAAGACAAATTAGTAACACAGTCAGTGAGGGAGAATTTAGACCAAGGGCTAGCTGAGATGAGATGTTGAAGTTTATTCTGTAGTTTGGAAGAATGAATTTGTGTATTCAGGCGAGCAGTGTCAAACACAATGGTAGGGAGAAGGTTACAGAGATTCTGTGGTAGAGCCGCAAAGAGAGCACGTCGACGCTGACGGAAAGTAAAGAAGGCATCTTCAACCTGTGACTTAGTAGAAAGAATGAGCTGTTGAAGTAGGAGACAGGCATGATCAGGAAAGGGAGTGCCCAGTGGGTTGGGTTTCAGGAAATGGGAGAAGGAAGGTGGCAGAACTTGTTCAGCAAGATAGTCACGTAGGAAGCGAAGCTGATTCTTACGACGCCTGGTAGCAATAAGAGCAGCCTCATAAGATCGAAAGAGGGGTTTAAAAGAGGGAAGAACATTAACTAGGCTACTACAGTGTTAACAGTAGGACTGCTCCAGTGTTCCTCCAATGTCATGTTCTTAAATAAACACAGAAGAGCACTACACTAAACCTACTTGGGTGTTGACCTATACGTGGTATAGGCAGAGATTTATGCCTGCTAATAAGTTTATTAACTGATGATTCTCAGGATTAGTTTTTTTTTATGTGGTGCACGCTGACCACACGGACCCATACTCTCACTTGTGGGCCTGCCAGCTTTCTCCTGCTTGATTTGAAGCCGCTAGAATTACTGAGTATATATACGTCCAAAACACTGGCTCGTAAGACGTATATATACAACTAAAACAGTCGAAGGGTTAATTCTTTAGAAAAAATTCAGCGAAGAATGGCCAAATTAATTCAAAGCATTAGAAATCTTCCATATGAAGAAAGATTGAAGTCCCTCAAATTACATTCACTTGTAAGATGTAGAATGAGAGGAGACATGATCGAGGTGTGTAACTGGAAGATGGGTATTAACAAGGGGGGTATAAATAAGATTTTGAGGATATCTCTCCAAGAAAGACCCTGCAGTAATGGATTCAAATTAGATAAGTATAGATTTAGAAAGGATTTAGGAAAGTATTGGTTTGGAAATAGGGTAATTGATGAGTGGATCAGTCTGCCTAGTAGAGTTATTAAAGCTAAAACCTTTGGTAGTTTCAAGTTTAGGTTGGACAAATACATGAATGAGAGGGGCTGGATTTGAGTGGGACTTGCACGTGGGTAAATAGATTTGTCAGAGCTTATTGTTAGGGTAGCACTGAAAGTGGGTTAGACAAATGTTCTGTTAGTGGGTTGTTATTGTAAAGGACCTGCTAAGTGTGTGTCAACAGGTGTGAAGGCTTACTCAGCCCTGTAACAACTTCAGTAAGTATTACTAAGGCTGGCTCCTCCTCAGGAAAATTAATGAATAGAAAAAGAAATAATAACAGACAAACATAAACACTTTATTATATAGAAATTTAAAATATAAAACACTTAAATATGAAATATTAATCCTACATTAAAGAAAATGAAAAATGAAAAATATAAATGATAACTTAATTCAATGCTAATATATATAGGGGTGTCTGGTGTTGGTGACACTGTGTTGTTGAAATCGTAGCCATTGCTGATGATGGGGGATGGGGGTCGCAGGTGTTGGTTACGACCCACTGGCTAGTTCTTCACAGTAGATAGAGCCTTGAGTATTCTATCCCGATGACAGGAAAGCAGGTTCTTTACCACTGCAATGATGTGGGGTTACGTCCTGCAATTTCCTACAGGTGCACAGGTAATTAAATCCAAAATGGGGAAGTCTCTGGACATTAGTCCTTCTCCATCATTTCTTCTCGTTGATTGACAGGTGACCCTCTCTGTCATCCAATCTGGAAAGATAGACAGGTTACCCACTGCTTAAGAAATCACTCTCCATGGTAAGTACAATACCCAAAAGATGTGGTGATTATTACAACAGTCAACCTAGAGCAAGACTGAAAGGACTAAGTTTATTATTGGTCAAAAGTGACGCTTTCAACCAATAAATCCACTAGAATACAAGGCAGGCATGTACTTACAGTAGTGTTGGGAGCTGTGAGTCGAGTGATTTACTGTTTGACCAGAGCCCCACACGTCACCATTCGGGGGGGGGAGAAGAGGGAGGGGGAGGGATAGTTGGAGCTAGACTGACCCTACGTTAACAAGCAGCCGGCAATCAAACTATCACTTTAGGGGTGGGGGAGAAAAAGTGGGAGCTTGACTTACCCTACCTTAACAAGTAGCCGGCAATGAAACTATTGTTACTATATACTCCCTCTCTATTCCTATCTATTGAACTTTTCCCTCACAACAGGCCTACTGCAGTGTTCCTCCTTTCTTATGCTCTTATGTTCTTATGGGGGAGGGGGGTATTACGTTTGATGGGTTAAAGGAAATTATGGGGAGCTGAAGCCCCCATAAGTGGCGCTGCTGCTTATTCATGGTATTCGTTGTTCCATTCCTAAGTTAAGGCGGCACTCAACCTCTCGTGGTCATTCCACTAAGAGTCCTTATTCCCAATTTTAGTAGGGGGAGTCATTGCCCACGTCCTTCCGTTCCCCTCATTCTCAACATTAGTAGTGGGATGCCTCTCTTTTCCCTCCTGTCAATCCCTTGCTTAAAAACACATCAGAATTAATTTAGATGCTTTGATTGATGTAATTCTTAATTGTTCATTAAGCTGCTGTTTTCAGTTCAGTGACCCTATAATTAATGCAACAGCAGAGTTAATTGCTTGTCTTATCATATTCCACTTACTGAAGGTCTGTGAAAATGTTTACGCTCGAAAGTTCCTGACAATGAACGAAATAAACTGTTCCTTTCCATCTGTGTGAATATCAATACAGTTTACTTCCTCTTTCTGTGTGTGTGTGTGTGTGTGTGTGTGTGTGTGTGTGTGTGTGTGTGTGTGTGTGTGTGTGTGTGTGTGTGTGTGTGTGTGTGTGTTTGTGTGTGTGTGTATGTATGTATGTATGTGTGTGTGTGTATGTGTGTGTGTGTGTGTGTGTGTGTGTGTGTGTGTGTATGTGTGTGTGTGTGTGTGTGTGTGTGTGTGTGTGTGTGTGTGTGTGTGTGTGTGTGAGTGTGTATGTGTGTGTATGTGTGTGTGTATGTGTGTGTGTGTGTGTATGTACACACCTACTGGTACTCACCTATTTCTGGTTACAGGGGTCGAGTCATAGCTACTGGCCCCTACCTCTTCACTGATTGCTACTAGGTCCTCTCTCTCCCTGCTCCCTGAACTTTGTTAAACTTCGTCGTAAAACTATGTATGGTTCCTGCCTCCACTACGTCACTTTCCAGACTATTCTACTTCCTGACAACTCTATGACTGAAGAAATACTTCCTAACATCCCTTTGAATCATCTGTGTCTTCAACTTTCAATTGTGATCCCTTGTTTCTGTGTCCCATCTCTGGAGCATTCTGTCTTTGTCCATCTTGTCAATTCCTCCCAGTATTTTATATGTTGTTATCATGTCTTACCTAACCTTTCTGTCCACCAGTGTGGTCAGGCCGATTTCCGTTAACCTCTCCTAGTAGGACATACCCCTTAGCTCCGGAACTAGTTTTGTTGCAAACCTTTGCACTTTCCCTATTTCCTTACATGCTTGACTAGGTGAGGGTTCCAAACAGGAGCTGCATACCAATATGGACCTAACCTACATGATATACAGGATCCTGAATGACTCCTTATTTTGATGAAGGAATGCTGTTCTTAGGTTTGCCAGGCGCGTGTATGCTGCAGCAGTTATTTGGCTGATGTGAACCTCAGGAGATGTGCTCGGTGTTATACTCACCCCAAGATCCTCTTCCTTGAGTGAGGTTTGTAGTCTCTGGCCCCCCTAGACTGTAGTCCGTCTGTGGTCTTCTTTGTGGTTGTGGTTGTGTGTGTGTGTGTGTGTGTGTGTGTGTGTGTGTGTGTGTGTGTGTGTGTGTGTGTGTGTGTGTGTGTGTGTGTGTGTGTGTGTGTGTGAGTTTGTGTGTGTGTGTGTATGTGTGTATTAATATTCTCAAGACTGCCAGCCATTAATGTAACTAGACGTTTTTTCGTCTCTGCATGATCCGAGATAATTATCCTTTATAAGTCCAGCTTATAAGGGATTCCTTAAGCTTTACAAACCCAGCCTCTTCTACCTCACTAAACGCAAAATAAATAGGTCAGGTTGGTCATAAAATGTTTATGCACAAAAATGTAAGAATGTGTAAACGTGTTTGTGCGTATGTATTCCTGTATATACAGATATGTACACCTTTCCATATGTATACATACATTACCTCTAAGTCCACAGCAGGATTCGAACCTGCAAACTCGGGATCAGAGTATACAGGTTCGAATCCTGCTGTGGACTGAGAGATAATGGTTGTAAATAATTTCGCCCGTTTGCGAATTGTTAACCATATGTATACCTGTGTGTATGTGTATTCACCTATTTGTGGTTGCAGGGGTCGATTCACAACTCCATATATATTCATACATGTATGTATTTACATAAATATGCAAATGTTATGCAAGTATGGGTATGCATGAGTATACTAATGTACATTTGCGTAGCAAATACTTATTACATGTGTGTGTATATATGCATATGCAGATATAATTATGAATACATGTGAAGTTTTACACTTGTATATGAGTGAAGAACTGGACATAAGTGCAGCATCTGGGTATCAACAGTTTGCAGAGTTTTGCCAACCAGTGACTTTATCAACACAAGGACATAATGTGAAGACTGTAGAAATATATACCAAAAATGAGGTAATCAGTCCCTCAGCCTTGGTATAGGTGATGATCCCGTAGTCTTGAAGAATCTGAAGCACAGGCAGGAAGACTGGCGTTTATATACTGGCATCAGGTGAGGGAAGTCCAGCAAACATAGGGATTGTGACTGTAGGCGGGATACCCCACTAGAAGTAGGTCATACCCAAGCGATGGGTCAGGAGTAGACAAGTAGGTTGTGGATATGTCCTCTGTAGAGTTTCAAAATTGAAGAAAATGTTTGTCAGTATTTAGTGTCTAAAATTATTAGTTTCATTTTTCAGTACGTTTGTTTTCCCATTTACGTCACTTAAACCGTAATAAAACTCACGCAAGATATGCCGCTATGAGAGAGCACAGTGTGGTCTATAGCTCTTTTAAAACGCAATCTGTGTTTTAATTTCAGCTTAATATTTAATCTTTGTTGAAAGCTTCACATAAAAAATAATATCTCCTAAACAGCTAAAGAAAATTGCATACAAAAGTTACTCGGAATAGGTTTACACGGGTTTATCTCTACTTTTTCAGCCCGATAACTCTATTTGTTAGTGTATAATACTCCCATTTATTTTATAAATAAAGCAAATTAGAGACTATAAATCAAGCTGAAATACTATATTTACAAATAGTAAACGATTGAAGCCGACCAGAAAAAGCGATCTTCATTTATCCAACAAGTTAAGTTTCCGTTTACGGTATATGTTTTTTTGCAGATTTATACTTTCGTTTAAACTTGTAAATTACAACCAATTTCATGGAACGCATCAACGCTGATGATTTGAATCCAAACAGAATAAGCATTCATAATGGAAATAAGTTACAATGTTTAATAAACGAAGACAAATTGGGACTTATGTAGCGTGATAACAAGGTGAAGTATGCATTCTATATAGGACACCAATGCTAAAAGTTTGAAGCCGATCACAAGAGGCATTTCCCAGTTATCGTACGGATTCCATCGATTCCAAGATTTTAACTAATTTAATATATTGCCAAATCTGCCATCACAGAAGGAATATTGACCTCCTGATGTGCTTCACGTATGCAATCTTAGCTGAAGTAACAGAGAAACTTGCCCATGCTGAAAATGTTACCAACGGTGTTACACACTACTACAAGAAATTCTATGTACAAGGCATTCTTACCCTAGCACTCTACAAGGAGTCTCCCACAGTGATAACACGCAGGTACATCAAGGCTCTTGAAAACTTTCCCAAGAAGTCAAACATCATGATCTCTCCTTCAGAGAAATGAGGAAGCTTCAAAATCCTGAACACTGAAGATTACGTGACCTTCAATCACCAACAGATATGAAACAGTCTATCTGAAATTGAGAGAGCCACCAAACACTTCCTGTCCAATGCTCGCAGAATCTTGAAACGTTCAGAACAAGGTAGACAACACTCATCTGATTCGGAACTGGCCAGCGTGTACTGTTTCCTCGAAACACACAAAGAAAATATCTAATGCGATCCGTCATACCAGACTGAACATAGATCAAAACTCCTGAGTACTATTAACAATGCCCATCTTTAGCACATAGGTGACCTACTCGACAGAACTAACCATATCAACACAAGTAACAAGAAAGTTAATCTAGACGTCATGTCTATTTTTACAAGTCATCTCAAGTCATACCTCGTCATGTCTATTTTTACAAGTCATTTATCAAGTCTTCTCCCTACATCTCAGAAAACTGCAATCCATCCTAGATTTTCTCTACCTTGTCATGACTTCGTTAATCTCGCAGAACTCTCCCTTAGATTCATTTTATGTAAACATCACTATCCACCGACAGAAGAATGACATGGCGATGGCCTCCCTTATCAGTGGTGTACTCGCCAACGTGTAGATAAAGTCACAAGAAACAGAACATTTTGCAGACATAATTCATCCCACGGTAATCTAGTTAAAGTATATTGACATTCTTTAAATCACGTATACAGACTTCAGTCTGGAACCATTTTATGACTGCCTCAACCCAGTGAGACCTTCCTTCCTTGACTTCTATAAGTCCAAAACACCGCCCAACTTGAGGTTTGCAGAAAATACACTAATAAAGACTATATGATTCGTTTTGTTTCCCACTACGATGAACATACTGGACGTGGTGTTTACATTAGGGCTTACAGAATATCTAGGTAAGGTGAGTTACTTCATTTCAGACTGCAGACTCAAAACAACATATGCTGAATCCTAGGGAGAACAATGATAACAGACAATGCAACATTTTGTCAAAAACATAACCGGACTATCATGTAAAGGGATACCAACTCGCCACTCGTTAAAATCAACCATTTATGAGCTGATCAGACCAAATGAAAAATACCTAGGTAGGACATGTACATAACTCTTTAAGTTATCGCTTCACACAACACCCGACCTCTGTTGTTCACATGTATATAATGACCTGTCGCTTTACTCCTTGAAGTGGCTTGGAAAATACCATTGTGTGGGCGAATCATTGTCTATAAACAAGGTTTCCACTGCAGTAAGTATCATGAATTAATACTATAAGAAGTTCAAGACTAGCTCCTGCCTCTCCTTCCCCTGTTGTATCTCAGCTCAGTTGCTCAGGTATGAGTTTAGTCAGTTTCTCAAGTTTTCTTTTAACACATAGAGGTGAACTTGTAGAAATTGTCGTCAACAGTTATACCCGGGTACTTTATACTCGGTACGTTATACCCGTATACGCTGTACCCTGTGAGAACAAATATTAAAACATGTTATAGAAGTTGGTAACTGATACCTACTAATTGGTTTAAAAAGACACATGAGCAAACACTAGAACACTTTTAACACACAAAGATGAAAACGGCAGCAGTATATATAGGTGGAGAGTAGGATGTGAGTGACACATGGTGACCTGAAAAATGATATATTTGAGATGATGACAAGTAGATCATGAGGTCATGTGATTCCTGTGGTTTTAGGTTGGTAGTGCTTTGCTTGGCTGAGTATCATGTATGTTAATGTTTTTAAAATTTTGTAGCTTCCAGTATTACGTTGTAATACTGGTTAGTAGGACTTAAGATCTGGAGGTGAGAAGGGAAGTGCCTTCACTCTGATGGACGGGTGTAGATCACAGTGCCTTCACTCTGATGGACGGGTGTAGATCACAGTGCCTTCACTCTGATGGACGGTTGTAGATCACAGTGCCTTCACTCTGATGGACGGGTGTAGATCACAGTGCCTTCACTCTGATGGACGGGTGTAGATCACAGTGCCTTCACTCTGATGGACGGGTGTAGATCACAGTGCCTTCACTCTGATGGACGGGTGTAGATCACAGTGCCTTCACTCTGATGGACGGGTGTAGATCACAGTGCCTTCACTCTGATGGACGGTTGTAGATCACAGTGCCTTCACTCTGATGGACGGGTGTAGATCACAGTGCCTTCACTCTGATGGACGGGTGTAGATCGCAGTGCCTTCACTCTGATGGACAGGTGCAGCTCGCAGTACCTTCACTCTGATGGACGAGTGCAGATCTGACTGTGATGCCAGCACTCTTCAGAAAAGACGACGATTGAATGAATGATGGTGAATGTGTTTAATTTTTTGGGTCACTGCCCTGGCGGAAAATTTTGAGGAACATACGAAGCAACAATTATTGACGTGAATGCGAGGCTTCTCACATTTTTTTCACGACCAACACCAGTGAAGACTCTCTACGGTTATAGTTAAATTATTGTGATATTTCTTCTTATATTTGTAAAAGTGTATTAAAAAACTCTGGATCCTTTATGCTTAATGAACCGTCTCTTAGCTGCTGTGTTTTATATACTCCTGCTATAGTAAGGAGTAATTTCAATGAGCAGATTAATTACCAATTATACCAGTAGTTACCAGTGTAAATTACAATTTTTTCCCCTCACATGTTCTACACAGAACACACTTGAGGATTTTTAAGCTTCCACATTAAATTAGATGTTTCAACTGGCGCTGGCAGTGAAAATTTTGAGCGATTCCAAATCAGAAACTTCGCCTCTCTTGAACATGACTGTTAGTATACTGCCATATTTTTGAGGCTCGCTGGAAGATTTTGTTTACGAAGCCTTTGATGTTCGAAGGGATCACCACAGAAAAGGATTTTAACCTAAATTAGTATGAAAAATTAATTTACTCGTTGATCCCCATTCATTCTTTTATCTGTAATTAGAGCACTGGCCACACCTCTTAATTTATCTTCCTCGCCTTGACTTCCACCCCATGTCATACTCTTCACTACCTTCTTGGGAAATTCCAAGAATTCACATGTGCTCCTTTACTTTTCGATACAAGGAGATATTACATACCCTCTACAAACTTGCGCATATTCTTTTTTGAAAAGTTTTATTTGCGTTTTCATGCTAAGGTGATGTACACTAAGGGTTTCAGATCCTCAAATCGAGTAGTGTACTTGGCAATTTTCCAAACAGAAGAACCCAAGGATGTTTATTACAGTTAACCAATATTTTCCCAGCAGGTACATGCAATACTCGTTGCTATTATGGACATTGGAGCCATGTCAACCCTTTTTTCATTTGTTGTTTAAAACTCTTGATTTGCGTTACAAACTATGCAGAAATGACTCCGCATCTCATACTCCGTCTGCAACAATGGTAATATGGAATTTCCATCCCGTCCTCTTGACCACAGACCTCATGTCACTGTTGTAATAACAGTGAAATGGGTTGCTGTTAAAGGTACCCTCAACAGCTGAATTATTACTGATTTGCTCAACACACACTGGGTGCCAGTTTTCTGTTCATGCCGCAAATTTGGTCATTACGTTTTATCTTGCATTTATACTTTTTCGCTTGTGGTATAATGTAATTTTTATTTTTTTTATGAACAGAGGACAACATAACCTAACTTAAAAATATGCTGCAAATCGTATGTGAAGAATCCACTTAAACACTCTGAGTGGTTGGAATTTTTAGCAAGCATTACAAAGTATTTCGAGTTGCGTCCCCGGAGACTGATGTTCAGGGCATCGAACACGCTGACATCCACTCAGTCCACTCTTCACTATCTGTTAATCTCCCAGACGGGAGTCCCGTTTTCGGACTATTTTCTAGTGGTGTCCCAGTGATTTCGAAATCATTGGCAACAGCATTAATTTGAATAAGAGGAGAAATAATTTTCCATCAAATTGCAGAATTCGGATCATTGTCCTGATGCACTCTACCTTTAGCTTGGAAAGTTCTGCGTTTGATGCAGACAGCCTCTGTTTGTTTTCCCCCTTAACAGGCGCTAACCCACAATGATGTTAATTTAACGACTTCACTAACCCTAAACTCCACTAACTGTTTCCCTTACAACTTAAAGCACCTCTTTTGCCGTTTCACCTACACGGATTTGGTGCTTGTTTTTCAGTTATTATAATAATAATAGTTATGATTATTATTATTATTATTGTTGTTGTTGTTGCTGTTGCTATTGTTATCGTTGCCAGAATTTTTTCCTTAATTCATTTTTTTATAGCGCGAAGTCTCAAACGACTGGCTTCAAATTTTCATTGCTGGTGTACAGTAGCTGAGAATAAATTTGGGGAACAGTTGACATGTGTAGCTGCCCTATGAGCAATGTTGCTCAAGCTATTCCCAGCATCCTGGAATGGCAACATCTCCCCAATGAAAAGCAGGAGCGCCATGAGTACGCTAAGAGACAACACAATAAGTGTCAGGGGTCCAAAACTGTTCAACTGCCTCCAAGCATGCATAAGGAAGATAACCAATAGACCGCTGGCTGTCTTCAAGAGGGAGCTGGACGGGCGTGTAAAGTCAGTACCTGACCAGCCGGTCGCGCGGCTGATGGTAACAGCCTGGTTGATCAGGTCCTGATCCACCGCGAGGTCTGGTCATGAACCGGGCCGCGGGGGCGATGACCCCCAGAACACCCTCCAGGTATATTCTCTGCAGCGTAGTTTTAAACGTTCAGAAAGGTGCCTCCTAATTCAACTAGAGAGGAATTGAAGTCTGAAGTGCACATCTGCCAATCATATGAGTAAAACAGTGCAATGTTTGTACTCAAATCAATTTTACAGTGTAAGAGCCGTTATTGTACCTCAACTCATTTCAAAGCCCAGCCCTTTGAAAGGTATACTACCACTCCCCAGGATACCACCCAAACCAGTCAACTAACTTTGTTCTAGGTGAACAAGGGCAGCAGGTATAAGGAAACATGCCAAACGTTGTTACCTGTACCGGGGATCGAACTCCGGACACTCATTAGTATGTGAGCTGAGTGCACTCCCATTAAATAGATTTCACTCTACCTCTTCTGAATGGATTTAGAATTTAATAGCTAATGCATCTTATGGCCAGGATAGCACCTATTAAATTTAGTTTGTGTGGGGAAAATTCGTCTAAGTCCCAGAATTTTTTTATAAAGCGTGGAATTTGAATCTCTGCGATAGCTGGAAAATGAGTCTTCTGGTCGGCTTCAAACTTAGTGCTGATAGGCTTTATTAAAATAAGTTTGGCTTTCACTTTATACTTAGAAAATTTTTAATATCCAATTTAATTTAAATTGATTTCTGTGCATTAGCTACAAAATACTTCTCTTGGTCGGTTTCAAACTCTTAAGCTTTAGCGTATCATTACTGGACACATTTTTTTTAATAACTTCGAACTTTGTGCATGTTAATTTACCAGTTTTATAAATATGTTTATAAAAATGGACTTTCTTAAGAACTGCACAAAAGAAAATTAAAAAATTTCGAAAACAAGTTTTTTTTTTTATTTTATTTTACATTTTCAAGAGCTTCATGAACCCTTAAAACTATGTGCCAAAGCAGGCACAGTATATGCTATAGCATCCTCATCCTCACTAACTTCCTGCATAGTTTCAGTTTATAACTTCAGAACACTTAATTAATTCGACCGGCGTCAGATTTTCATCCTGGTCATGTTACTAGGTGAAGGTTCCGGAACAATTGACAGGTACAGATGCCCTCTACATGGTTTTATATTGACCATTATCGAAACTGGTTACCATGAGATACCTTCAAAATGCCTCCCTTGGTCGATTACAAAATTTCAACACTCGTGTACCCCACTTACAAGGGGTTTGGTGTTATTGTAGTGTGTGGGTGTTAATGGAGTGTGTACTTATTAATGGAGTGTGTAGGTGTTAACGGAGTGTGTAGGTGACATTTTGCCACTTTTAATATCGAAATGGCATAGCAATATTTTGCTTTGCATAAGAGGATTATATTTCCTGAAGGGGATGGGTAAGAGTTTCTTGGTGCTGGTGAGGGAGTCTTGAGCCAATTAACTGGACATGTCGTTTCTGTTGCTTGGATCGACTCTGAATGCCTCCCATTCCACATACGCCATGTCATTCCAACGGGTTTGCTGCTGTACTATGGTTAAAATAAAAGAATTGTGTTTAGCATCAACCTTTAATGGTGATGCAGCGGATGACAAGGATGTTACGAAGACACTAATAGAAGCCCTGTGGTACCTGGTGGTAAGATGACAAATGAAGGAAGGATCAAAGAATGATAAAGGCAGAGGGAAACGCCAAAAGCAGTTATGAATACCAATATATGCTCATCACTAATATTTCCAATATTTTCAGTGTGTAACCGAACAGCAGTGTAGGCAGACACTGTTTACTGTTATTGTGGGGCCCCAACAACTGCATGCCCAAACTGCCAACATGTATGACTGAGGAAATGCAAGAAGTCATTGTCAGATGCTATCTTAAGAAATATAAAGTGCTTGGCACCCCCCACCCCACTCCCAGAGCATCATACCAGATGGGATTTAATTGCATACCTCAAATGGGTAGCATGCCACCATGGCACTCGTAAAGAAAACTAGCTAATGAAACTATTTTTAATATCATTCCATTTTACCCAGCTGACAGAGTTCGACGAAAATAACTGCAAAACTTTAATGATTAGCTTTCGAAAAGGGACTAATTCAACTAAATCCTTGCCACAGAGAGAGACAGATAACATAGATTCAAGACAGAAACATTGTGTCCCATCACTAAAATAAATTTTTTCATGGGTTGCCATCAGGCCATCTCAGTGGCTTTTCATGAGATGTGCTAGATGGTGATGTAGAATTGAAGTCTTAAGAGAACAGAGCACCAAACAAGTAATCTTATTCTTCACGGAGTTCAGATCAGCCAGTGAATTATGATCACTGTATTTGTGAACCACACCACCATCACATACCACCACTATCACACCACCACCATCACATACCACCACTATCACACCACCACCATCACATACCACCACTGTCACACCACCACCATCACATACCACCACTGTCACACCACCACCATCACATACCACCACTGTCACACCACCACCATCACATACCACCACTGTCACACCACCACCATCACATACCACCACTGTCACACCACCACCATCACATACCACCACTGTCACACCACCACCATCACATACCACCACTGTCACACCACCACCATCACATACCACCACTGTCACACCACCACCATCACATACCACCACTGTCACACCACCACCATCACATACCACCACTGTCACACCACCACCATCACATACCACCACTGTCACATACCACCACTGTCACACCACCAAAATCACATACCACCACTGTCACACCACAACCATCACATACCACCACTGTCACACCACCACCATCACATACCACCACTGTCACATACCACCACTGTCACACCACCACCATCACATACCACCACTGTCACATACCACCACTGTCACACCACCACCATCACATACCACCACTGTCACACCATCACCATCACATACCACCACTGTCACATACCACCACTGTCACACCACCACCATCACATACCACCACTGTCACATACCACCACTGTCACACCACCATCACATACCACCACTGTCACATACCACCCCTGTCACACCACCACCATCACATACCACCACTGTCACATACCACCACTGTCACACCACCACCAACACATACCACCACTGTCACATACCACCACTGTCACACCACCA
>NC_091337.1:22397429-22497429 GCF_038502225.1 Cherax quadricarinatus
CTCTTCCCTCCCCTGCCACCTGTCCCTCTTCCCTCCCCTGCCACCTCTCCCTCTTCTAACCCCTGCTACCTCTCCCTCTTCCCTCCCCTCCCACCTCTCCCTCTTCCCTCCCCTGCCACCTCTCCCTCTTCCCTCCCCTGCCACCTCTCCCTCTTCCCTCCCCTACTACCTCTCCTTCATTCTTCCACTGCCACCTCACCATCTTCCCTCCCCTGCTACCTCTCCCTCTTTCCTCCCCTGCCACCTCTCCCTCTTCTATCCCCTGCCACCTCTCCCTCTTCCCTCCCCTGCCACCTCTCCCTCTTGCCTCCCCTGCCACCTCTCCCTCTTCCCTCCCCTGCCACCTCTCCCTCTTCCCTCCCCTGCCACCTCTCCCTCTTCCCTCCCCTGCCACCACTCCCTCTTCCCTCCCCTGCCACCTCTCCCTCTTCCCTCCCCTGCCACCTCTCCCTCTTCCCTTCCCTGCTGTTACAGAAAACGCGATTCTAAAAGCTTAGAGATCTCCAGTGAATACTAGAAAGGACTGCCCTTCTAGCATCCAGCCTGTTACTGGGTTTTCGTAACAAGTAGTCAGTATCCTGGTCCAATTATCCATTAGAATTCAGTATGATTCAATAGTGCTTCATGAATACAACTGGTAGGCTACTAACTAGAGAAATTAAAATTTAATAAATTTATTAAGTCTAGAGGTATTTTATCAAATTAAATTAAATTAAATTAATCACAGTAATCAAAATAATATCACTTCTCTCGTTTACAGTATTATTGTGCTGAAAGCACGTATCTCATTTATAATTATTAAGTACCGTCTGGTACATTAACATTTAATAAGATATTACAAATATGTACAAGTAAGTATGTATGTGTGTAAGTGCTCTGAGTAGTTCACTATGTCTCACAACTCGACTAGACTTAAACAAGTGACTGACAAAGTCCTCAAATAAATGAACTTCTTGACCAACTGGCAATCAGAACAGTCTGCTTGAACAATAAAAAGAATGCTAAGCCCAATAGCAATATAACAAGCAACTGCGATACAGAATCAGGAACAAGGAGATAATATAACGACACTAAGTAGGGACCATCTGCAGATCCTCCACAAAATCACAAAACTGAATCTAAGTTCAGCATAAGAAAATCCCCGACTGTGATAATAGACAGAAACCAGTACAAATTAGGTTAGAAGCTACAGCACAGGATCTGAGATGCTCAGAGTGTCTATGGGACACACAACCTCAGTACAACGTCGAAAATCACTAAGTCTATACAAGGTTCTGTGAACAGAGTTCTACAGAACTAACAAGAATAATGAGACAGACAATCTGTCCAACCACCTAGCGAGTCTAGAGCAGACTGAATACTTCAGGCGAGGTGAGGACACCCCCCCTTGATCACGTGATAGCTCCGTGGACAGCAGTCGCCCAGCAAGAAGCCGGCAGTATAACGAGCAAGGAGCGATAATTACAGTAGTTAGACAATCAAGACTTGAACTGAGCACATAATATGTTACATCCTACCTAACAAAGGAAACTACATCAAATAACAATATAAAGCAATACATTTACGATTTAGCTATTATCGCAAATATAAGCAATATAAAATTAAATGAAAAAGTAATAATTATATATATACATAACAATCATTGCAACCATTCAGGGGTTGCAACACCTGCCACCTCTCCCTCTTCCTTCCCCTGCTACCTCTCTCTCTCTTCCCTCCCCTGCCACATCTCCCTCTTCTATCCCCTGCTACCTCTCCCTCTTCCCTCCCCTGCCACCTTTCCCCTTCCCTCCCATGCCACATCTCCCCATCCCTCCCCTGCCACTATCCCCCATCTCTCTCCTGCCACCTCACCCTCTTTCCAGCCACCTCTCCCCTTTCCCTATTCATGCACCTCTCCCCGTTCCCTTCCCTACTACCTCTCGCCGTCCCCCCATCCTTCTCCTGCCACCTCTTCCCCTTCCCTCCCTGTAACCTCTCCCACTTCTCTTCCCTTCCACATATTCCCTTCTTTTCCCTGCCACCGCTTCCTT
This sequence comes from Cherax quadricarinatus, assembly GCF_038502225.1. Lineage (NCBI taxonomy): Eukaryota > Metazoa > Arthropoda > Malacostraca > Decapoda > Parastacidae > Cherax > Cherax quadricarinatus. Next base: position 22,399,463 of record NC_091337.1, read on the forward strand.
CCCCTGCCACATCTTCCCATTACATTCCCTGCTTCCTCTCCTCCTTCCTTTCCCTGCTACCCTCCCTCCCTCTCTTGCTAACCCGTCCCATTCCTTTCCCTGCTACCTTTTCCCCCTGCCTCATTTGCCCATACCATCCTTGCTCCCTCTTCCCTTTCTCTTCCCTGCCACCTCATACCCTTCCTTCCCCTGCTACCTCTTCCCTTTCTCTCCCCTTCTACCTGCCAGCAACTCTTCCCCTTCCTCCCAGCAACACTCCCCCTCCCTCTCAGGAACACTCTCCCTCCCTCCCAGCAACACACTCCCCCAGCAACACTCTTCCTTCCTGTCTCCTAGCCAGCAACACTTCCCCTTCCCTGCTCTGAGCAACACCCACCCCCTCGCTCTTAGGAACACTTCTTGGCTCTCAGCAACACTGCCCCGCTCTCAGTAACACTTCCTGGCTTTCAGCAACACTGTCCCGCTCTCAGCAACACTTCCTGGCTTTCAGCAACACACACACACTTGGCCGGTGTCAAGCACTTTCCGCAGCTTCACTCACCAGTGTGTCGTCAGCCTCACTTGAGATCTGCAGGAAAAAATCCGAATACATGAACGGAATGGCGGCTGAATGCAGCGGCTGCTATGCTTCAGCTGTTAGTGCTGCTGCTGTTAGTGATGCTGCTGTTAGTGATGCTACTGTTAGTGCTGCTGCTGTTAGTGATGCTACTGTTAGTGCTGCTGCTGTTAGTGATGCTGCTGTTAGTGATGCTACTGTTAGTGCTGCTGCTGTTAGTGATGCTGCTGTTAGTGATGCTACTGTTAGTGCTGCTGCTGTTAGTGATGCTACTGTTAGTGCTGCTGGTGTTAGTGATGCTACTGTTAGTGCTGCTGCTGTTAGTGATGCTACTGTTAGTGATGCTACTGTTAGTGCTGCTGCTGTTAGTGATGCTGTTGTTAGTGCTGCTGCTGTTAGTGCTGCTGCTGTTAGTGATGCTGTTAGTGTTGCTGCTGCTAGTGATGCTGTTACTGCTGCTGTTGCCGTTAGATCAACTGCTTTTAGTTCAGGTGTTGCTATTTCTGCTGCTGTTATTGGCTTTTCATCTGCCGCTGCTGTTAATGGTGTTACAGCTGCAGCTGTTGTCACTGGTGTTGAAGCTGCCACTGCTGTTACTGCTGCTACTGCTGTTGCTACTCTTGTTGCTGCTGTTGCTTCTACTGTTGCTACTGCTCCCTCCCAACAACACTCTCCCTCCTCCTCTCCACAGAAACATCCCCCACCTTCTAACAACACTTCCCATTCTTTCCTCTCCAGCAACACTCTCCATCTCCGTTTCTACGCAGCAACTCTACCCATCGCCCTCCCCACCTTCCAGCAACATTCCACCTCCCTCCCCTGCTGCAACATTTTCCATCCCTCCCAGCAACACTCTTCTTCCTTCCATCCCTCTCAGTAACACTCCTCTCCCTCAGCAACATCCCTCTCAACAACACCCTTCTCCCTTAGACACACTCCCCCCTCCGTCCCTCTCAGCAACACCAACGCCCTCAGCAACACCCTCAGCAACACTCTCTTTCCTCGTTAAACTTAAAAACTAAAAAAAAGGCGATTTTTTTTAGCTTGTTTATATATAAATTTTATATAGAATTCTTATCAATCCTACAACAAAAATTATTTAATTTCAGTATTTAAAAAATCCAATTTGATAGAACTGGCAAAATGGCAAATCGGCTTCCACTCAATTTAAAATTAATACAAAAAATACTTCCTTTTGAAATACACCAGAATTTAAGGTTTGAAGCCTACCAGAGGAGGCATTCACTAGTTATTAACTGGGAAACTTTTGCTTAAAAAAAATAGCAAATTGAAATTTACACTGCTCAAAATAAGTGATAGAATTTGATTTAATGAATTTCACTAATGGTAAAAGTTTGAAGCCTAGCAGAAAAGGCATTGTTGAGTAATGCAAGATCATGAGTGGAATACTCTATAAAGAGTGAAGGAACAGAAGCCAGAGGGAAGGTCTAGGAAGGATATAATAATGTTATTTATTTTAAGGAGGTATTGATAGGACAGAGATGATCGATTTGCATTAAAAAGACCACAGTAATTGATCTGATTCCAGTGATTCCTATTATGTTTTTACTCAGTAAAATTTCAAATCTGCATCTACTCGCGTTAACGTGACTTCATCGTTCATATAGAATGCAGCGTCAACAGTATTTTAGAGCCCGTCAGATGGAGCCTTTAGTTACTGAATAAGAAATAAATATCACTTTGTTCAATGAAATTATCAACTTGGGATGTATACCTGTCATGGCAGGTGAACCTTGTGTCCAGGAAGCGACGCCACACCAGTCATTCTCCAGTTATGGCACGAATACCAATGATTTCAAGTTCTCTTTTTCATTTAATATATCAATAAATTTGTCTAAACGTAAACGAAACGTAATAGGTACTATACTGACCCTAAGATGTATCAGACATTAAAAGCTTTAGCCGTTCAGAAGAGGTATACTGAAAATTAACGTGACTTGACGGGAAATTTCACATTATTTTACATATTAAATAGTCAGATATGCATCTACATTTCACTCTCCATTGACGTAGAATTTTTTGGCACTTTATGTTTAAATTTGAAGCCATGCCGCTGAGGATTTTGGAAATTATCCAAGCTACTCCACGAAAATGGAAATGAGTTCAACAACTTCAGTCATACTGCACGTGAACATGCTAATTCTTCCAAGAATTTAGTCCTCGTTACCGTACACAATTGGATGATACGCTTTCGAGTTATGAGCCAAATTAAAGCAAAATTTGGAGGAAGAAAATAATAGGCAGCCTGTTAAAGGCCACTTCAGGGACACCTAATAAAGGGAATATAAATAACCTGTTTAAAATATCTAACTAAGACAAGACTCGCAGTAAAGTTGGAGAAATTTATATTTCGAAAGGATACTGGGAGGCTTGGCAATAGAGTTGTAGATGAGTTGAACAAACATCCGGGTAGCGTCATCAAGACAAGAACTTTGGGAGATTTTATATATAGATTGGACGGGTACGTGAGTAGGTGTGGGTGGCATAGGCCAGTAGGCCTGCTGCAGTGTTCCATCCCCCCAAATTCATGCCTTTAATGGTCCAAAGAGGACCTAAACGTCGTCATTTGTGTTTTGTGCAAATTAATGTTTCATTCGACTCCAACCCGCATCTTGGAGGGCAGCTTTAAGATGAAGTTTTGCAGCATCCTGGACCTTAATCACAACACTGTTCCAGGAACACTAAAGTGACATTGATTAATCATTTATAATACTTTAGTAACACCATTAACTTCAGTTATAATATTAACTTTAGTAACATTTAGGTGAAAAGTTACAGGCGACTGCTACGGACATTCACGATTAACTTCACATCCAGAAAGAACATGAGGACATTTTTTACATTCTTATGTTTTTTCTGGAAGTGACTCTACTGACGACTCTTACCATCACGGACTACCCACTACCGTACTCTCACCATCACGGACTACCCACTACCGTACTCTCACCATCACGGACTACCTACTACCGTACTCTCACCATCACGGACTACCTAATACCGTACTCTCACCATCACGGACTACCCACTACCGTACTCTCACCATCACGGACTACCCAATACCGTACTCTCACCATCACGGATTACCTAATACCGTACTCTCACCATCACGGACTACCCACTACCGTACTCTCACCATCACGGACTACCCACTACCGTACTCTCACCATCACGGACTACCTACTACCGTACTCTCACCATCACGGACTACCTAATACCGTACTCTCACCATCACGGACTACCCACTACCGTACTCTCACCATCACGGACTACCCAATACCGTACCCTTACCATCACGGACTACCCACTACCGTACTCTCACCATCACGGACTACCTAATACCGTACTCTCACCATCACGGACTACCCACTACCGTACTCTCACCATCACGGACTACCCAATACCGTACTCTCACCATCACGGACTACACACTACCGTACTCTCACCATCACGGACTGCCCACTACCGTACTCTCACCATCACGGATTACCCACTACCGTACTCTCACCATCACGGACTACCCACTACCGTACTCTCACCATCACGGACTACCCACTACCGTACTCTCACCATCACGGACTACCCACTACCGTACTCTCACCATCACGGACTACCCACTACCGTACTCTCACCATCACGGACTACCCACTACCGTACTCTTACCATCACGGACTACCCACTACCGTACTCTCACCATCACGGACTACCCACTACCGTACTCTCACCATCACGGGCTACCCACTACCGTACTCTCACCATCACGGACTACCCACTACCGTACTCTCACCATCACGGACTACCCACTACCGTACTCTCATCATCACGGACTATCCACTACCGTACTCTCACCATCACGGACTACCCACTACCGTACTCTCATCATCACGAACTACCCACTACCGTACTCTCACCATCACGGACTACCCACTAACGTACTCTCACCATCACGGACTACCCACTACAGTACTCACACCATCACGGACTACCCACTACCGTACTCTCACCATCACGGACTACCCACTACCGTAATCTCACCATCGCGGACTACCCACTACCGTACTCTCACCATCACGGACTACCCACTATCGTACTCTTACCATCACGAACTAACCACTACCGTACTCTCACCATCACGGAAAACCCACTACCATAATCTCATCATCACGGACTACCCACTACCGTACTCTCACCATCACGGACTACCCACTACCGTACTCTCACCATCACGGACTACCCACTACCGTACTCTCACCATCACGACCTACCCACTACCCTCCTCTCACCATCACGAACTACCCACTACCGTACTCTCATTATCACGAATTACCCACTACCGTACTCTCACCATCACGGACTACCCACTACCGTACTCTCACCATCACGAACTACCCACTACCGTACTCTCACCATCACGAACTACCCACTACCGTACTCTCACCATCACGAACTTCCCACTACTGTACTCTCACCATCACGAACTACCCAATATCGTACTCTCACCATCACGGACTACCTAATACCGTACTCTCACCATCACGGACTACCCACTACCGTACTCTCACCATCACGGACTACCCACTACCGTACTCTCACCATCACGGACTACCTACTACCGTACTCTCACCATCACGGACTACCTAATACCGTACTCTCACCATCACGGACTACCCACTACCGTACTCTCACCATCACGAACTACCCACTACCCTACTCTCACCATCACGAACTACCCACCACCGTTCTCTCACCATCACGAACTACCCAATATCGTACTCTCACCATCACGAACTACCCACTACCGTACTCTCACCATCACGAACTACCCACTACCGTACTCTCACCCTCACGAACTACCCAATATCGTACTCTCACCATCACGAACTACCCACTACCGTACTCTCACCATCACGAACTACCCACTACCGTACTCTCACCATCACGAACTACCTACTATCGTACTCTCACCATCACGGACTACCCGCTACCGTACTCTCACCATCACGAACTACCCACTACCCTACTCTCACCATCACGAACTACCCACCACCGTACTCTCACCATCACGAACTACCCAATATCGTACTCTCACCATCACGAACTACCCACTACCGTACTCTCACCATCACGAACTACCCACTACCGTACTCTCACCATCACGAACTACCAACCACCGTACTCTCACCATCACGGACTACCTAATACCGTACTCTCACCATCACGGACTACCCACTACCGTACTCTCACCATCACGGACTACCCACTACCGTACTCTCACCATCACGGACTACCTACTACCGTACTCTCACCATCACGGACTACCTAATACCGTACTCTCACCATCACGGACTACCCACTACCGTACTCTCACCATCACGGACTACCCAATACCGTACTCTCACCATCACGGACTACCCACTACCGTACTCTCACCATCACGGACTACCTAATACCGTACTCTCACCATCACGGACTACCCACTACCGTACTCTCACCATCACGGACTACCCAATACCGTACTCTCACCATCACGGACTACACACTACCGTACTCTCACCATCACGGACTGCCCACTACCGTACTCTCACCATCACGGATTACCCACTACCGTACTCTCACCATCACGGACTACCCACTACCGTACTCTCACCATCACGGACTACCCACTACCGTACTCTCACCATCACGGACTACCCACTACCGTACTCTCACCATCACGGACTACCCACTACCGTACTCTCACCATCACGGATTACCCACTACCGTACTCTTACCATCACGGACTACCCACTACCGTACACTCACCATCACGGACTACCCACTACCGTACTCTCACCATCACGGGCTACCCACTACCGTACTCTCACCATCACGGACTACCCACTACCGTACTCTCACCATCACGGACTACCCACTACCGTACTCTCATCATCACGGACTATCCACTACCGTACTCTCACCATCACGGACTACCCACTACCGTACTCTCATCATCACGAACTACCCACTACCGTACTCTCACCATCACGGACTACCCACTAACGTACTCTCACCATCACGGACTACCCACTACCGTACTCACACCATCACGGACTACCCACTACCGTACTCTCACCATCACGGACTACCCACTACCGTAATCTCACCATCGCGGACTACCCACTACCGTACTCTCACCATCACGGACTACCCACTATCGTACTCTTACCATCACGAACTAACCACTACCGTACTCTCACCATCACGGAAAACCCACTACCATAATCTCATCATCACGGACTACCCACTACCGTACTCTCACCATCACGGACTACCCACTACCGTACTCTCACCATCACGGACTACCCACTACCGTACTCTCACCATCAGGACCTACCCACTACCCTCCTCTCACCATCACGAACTACCCACTACCGTACTCTCATTATCACGAATTACCCACTACCGTACTCTCACCATCACGGACTACCCACTACCGTACTCTCACCATCACGAACTACCCACTACCGTACTCTCACCATCACGAACTACCCACTACCGTACTCTCACCATCACGAACTTCCCACTACTGTACTCTCACCATCACGAACTACCCAATATCGTACTCTCACCATCACGGACTACCTAATACCGTACTCTCACCATCACGGACTACCCACTACCGTACTCTCACCATCACGGACTACCCACTACCGTACTCTCACCATCACGGACTACCTACTACCGTACTCTCACCATCACGGACTACCTAATACCGTACTCTCACCATCACGGACTACCCACTACCGTACTCTCACCATCACGGACTACCCAATACCGTACTCTCACCATCACGGACTACCTAATACCGTACTCTCACCATCACGGACTACCCACTACCGTACTCTCACCATCACGGACTACCCACTACCGTACTCTCACCATCACGGACTACCTACTACCGTACTCTCACCATCACGGACTACCTAATACCGTACTCTCACCATCACGGACTACCCACTACCGTACTCTCACCATCACGGACTACCCAATACCGTACCCTTACCATCACGGACTACCCACTACCGTACTCTCACCATCACGGACTACCTAATACCGTACTCTCACCATCACGGACTACCCACTACCGTACTCTCACCATCACGGACTACCCAATACCGTACTCTCACCATCACGGACTACACACTACCGTACTCTCACCATCACGGACTGCCCACTACCGTACTCTCACCATCACGGATTACCCACTACCGTACTCTCACCATCACGGACTACCCACTACCGTACTCTCACCATCACGGACTACCCACTACCGTACTCTCACCATCACGGACTACCCACTACCGTACTCTCACCATCACGGACTACCCACTACCGTACTCTCAACATCACGAACTACCCACTACCGTACTCTTACCATCACGAACTACCCACTACCCTGCTCTCACCATCACGGACTACCCGCTACCGTACTCTCACCATCACGAACTACCCACTACCGTACTCTCACCATCACGGACTACCCACTACCGTACTCTCATCATCACGAACTACCCACTACCGTACTCTCACCATCACGGACTACCCACTAACGTACTCTCACCATCACGGACTACCCACTACCGTACTCTCACCATCACGAACTACCCACTACCGTACTCTCACCATCACGGACTACCCACTACCGTAATCTCACCATCGCGGACTACCCACTACCGTACTCTCATCATCACGGACTACCCACTATCGTACTCTTACCATCACGAACTAACCACTACCGTACTCTCACCATCACGGAAAACCCACTACCATAATCTCATCATCACGGACTACCCACTACCGTACTCTCACCATCACCGACTACCCACTACCGTACTCTCACCATCACGGACTACCCACTACCGTACTCTCACCATCACGACCTACCCACTACCCTCCTCTCACCATCACGAACTACCCACTACCGTACTCTCATTATCACGAATTACCCACTACCGTACTCTCACCATCACGGACTACCCACTACCGTACTCTCACCATCACGAACTACCCACTACCGTACTCTCACCATCACGAACTACCCACTACCGTACTCTCACCATCACGAACTACCCACTACTGTACTCTCACCATCACGAACTACCCAATATCGTACTCTCACCATCACGAACTACCCACTACCGTACTCTCACCATCACGAACTACCCAATATCGTACTCTCACCATCACGAACTACCCACTACCGTACTCTCACCATCACGAACTACCCACTACCGTACTCTCACCATCACGAACTACCCACTATCGTACTCTCACCATCACGGACTACCCGCTACCGTACTCTCACCATCACGAACTACCCACTACCCTACTCTCACCATCACGAACTACCCACCACCGTACTCTCACCATCACGAACTACCCAATATCGTACTCTCACCATCACGAACTACCCACTACCGTACTCTCACCATCACGAACTACCCACTACCGTACTCTCACCCTCACGAACTACCCAATATCGTACTCTCACCATCACGAACTACCCACTACCGTACTCTCACCATCACGAACTACCCACTACCGTACTCTCACCATCACGAACTACCTACTATCGTACTCTCACCATCACGGACTACCCGCTACCGTACTCTCACCATCACGAACTACCCACTACCCTACTCTCACCATCACGAACTACCCACCACCGTACTCTCACCATCACGAACTACCCAATATCGTACTCTCACCATCACGAACTACCCACTACCGTACTCTCACCATCACGAACTACCCACTACCGTACTCTCACCATCACGAACTACCCACTATCGTACTCTCACCATCACGAACTACCCACCACCGTACTCTCACCATCACGAACTACCCAATATCGTACTCTCACCATCACGGACTACCCACTATCGTACTCTTACCATCACGAACTAACCACTACCGTACTCTCACCATCACGGAAAACCCACTACCATAATCTCATCATCACGGACTACCCACTACCGTACTCTCACCATCACGGACTACCCACTACCGTACTCTCACCATCACGGACTACCCACTACCGTACTCTCACCATCACGAACTACCCACTACCCTCCTCTCACCATCACGAACTACCCACTACCGTACTCTCATTATCACGAATTACCCTCTACCGTACTCTCACCATCACGGACTACCCACTACCGTACTCTCACCATCACGAACTACCCACTACCGTACTCTCACCATCACGAACTACCCACTACCGTACTCTCACCATCACGAACTACCCACTACTGTACTCTCACCATCACGAACTACCCAATATCGTACTCTCACCATCACGAACTACCCACTACCGTACTCTCACCATCACGAACTACCCAATATCGTACTCTCACCATCACGAACTACCCACTACCTTACTCTCACCATCACGAACTACCCACTACCGTACTCTCACCATCACGAACTACCCACTATCGTACTCTCACCATCACGGACTACCCGCTACCGTACTCTCACCATCACGAACTACCCACTACCCTACTCTCACCATCACGAACTACCCACAACCGTATTCTCACCATCACGAACTACCCAATATCGTACTCTCACCATCACGAACTACCCACTACCGTACTCTCACCATCACGAACTACCCACTACCCTACTCTCACCATCACGAACTACCCACGAACTACCCCCAATATCGTACTCTCACCATCACGAACTACCCACTACCGTACTCTCACCATCACGAACTACCCACTACCGTACTCTCACCATCACGAACTACCCACTATCGTACTCTCACCATCACGGACTACCCGCTACCGTACTCTCACCATCACGAACTACCCACTACCCTACTCTCACCATCACGAACTACCCACCACCGTACTCTCACCATCACGAACTACCCAATATCGTACTCTCACCATCACGAACTACCCACTACCGTACTCTCACCATCACGAACTACCCACTACCGTACTCTCACCATCACGAACTACCCACTATCGTACTCTCACCAACACGAACTACCCAATATCGTACTCTCACCATCACGAACTACCCACTACCGTACTCTCACCATCACGAACTACCCACTACCGTACTCTTACCATCACGAACTACCCACTACCCTGCTCTCACCATCACGAACTACCAACCACCGTACTCTCACCATCACGAACTACCCACTACCCTACTCTCACCATCACGAACCACCCAATATCGTACTCTCACCATCACGAACTACCCATCACCGTACTCTCACCATCACGAACTACCCAATATCGTACTCTCACCATCACGAACTACCCACTACCGTACTCTCACCATCACGAACTACCTACTATCGTACTCTCACCATCACGGACTACCCGCTACCGTACTCTCACCATCACGAACTACCCACTACCCTACTCTCACCATCACGAACTTCCCAATATCGTACTCTCACCATCACGAACTACCCACTACCGTACTCTCACCATCACGAACTACCCACTACCGTACTCTCACCATCACGAACTACCCACTATCGTACTCTCACCATCACGAACTACCCACCACCGTACTCTCACCATCACGAACTACCCAATATCGTACTCTCACCATCACGAACTACCCACTACCGTACTCTCACCATCACGAACTACCCACTACCGTACTCTCACCATCACGGAAAACCCACTACCGTACTCTCACCATCACGGACTACCCACTACCGTACTCTCACCATCACGGTACTCTCACCCACGAACTACCGTACTCTCACCATCACGAACTACCCACTACCGTACTCTCACCATCACGAACTACCCACTACCGTACTCTCACCATCACGAACTACCCACTACCGTACTCTCACCATCACGAACTACCCACTACCGTACTCTCACCATCACGAACTACCCACTACCGTACTCTCACCATCACGAACTACCCACTACCGTACTCTCACCATCACGAACTACCCACTACCGTACTCTCACCATCACGAACTACCCACTACTGTACTCTCACCATCACGAACTACCCACTACCGTACTCTCACCATCACGAACTACCCACTACCGTACTCTCACCATCACGAACTACCCAATATCGTACTCTCACCATCACGAACTACCCACTACCGTACTCTCACCATCACGAACTACCCACTACCGTACTCTCACCATCACGAACTACCCACTATCGTACTCTCACCATCACGGACTACCCGCTACCGTACTCTCACCATCACGAACTACCCACTACCCTACTCTCACCATCACGAACTACCCACAACCGTATTCTCACCATCACGAACTACCCAATATCGTACTCTCACCATCACGAACTACCCACTACCGTACTCTCACCATCACGAACTACCCACTACCGTACTCTCACCATCACGAACTACCCACTATCGTACTCTCACCAACACGAACTACCCAATATCGTACTCTCACCATCACGAACTACCCACTACCGTACTCTCACCATCACGAACTACCCACTACCGTACTCTCACCATCACGAACTACCCACTATCGTACTCTCACCATCACGAACTACCCACTACCGTACTCTCACCATCACGAACTACCCACTACCGTACTCTCACCATCACGAACTACCCACTACCGTACTCTTACCATCACGAACTACCCACTACCCTGCTCTCACCATCACGAACTACCAACCACCGTACTCTCACCATCACGAACTACCCACTACCCTACTCTCACCATCACGAACTACCCACCGTACTCGTACTCTCACCATCACGAACTACCCATCACCGTACTCTCACCATCACGAACTACCCACTACCGTACTCTTACCATCACGAACTACCCACTACCCTGCTCTCACCATCACGAACTACCAACCACCGTACTCTCACCATCACGAACTACCCACTACCCTACTCTCACCATCACGAACCACCCAATATCGTACTCTCACCATCACGAACTACCCATCACCGTACTCTCACCATCACGAACTACCCAATATCGTACTCTCACCATCACGAACTACCCACTACCGTACTCTCACCATCACGAACTACCCACTACCGTACTCTCACCATCACGAACTACCCACTATCGTACTCTCACCATCACGGACTACCCGCTACCGTACTCTCACCATCACGAACTACCCACTACCCTACTCTCACCATCACGAACTACCCACAACCGTATTCTCACCATCACGAACTACCCAATATCGTACTCTCACCATCACGAACTACCCACTACCGTACTCTCACCATCACGAACTACCCACTACCGTACTCTCACCCTCACGAACTACCCAATATCGTACTCTCACCATCACGAACTACCCACTACAGTACTCTCACCATCATGAACTACCCACTACCCTACTCTCACCATCACAAACTACCGACCACTGTACTCTCACCATCACGAACTACCCACTATCGTACTCTCACCATCACGGACTACCCGCTACCGTACTCTCACCATCACGAACTACCCACTACCCTACTCTCACCATCACGAACTACCCACCACCGTACTCTCACCATCACGAAGTACCCAATATCTTACTCTCACCATCAGGAACTACCCACTACCGTACTCTCACCATCACGAACTACCCACTACCTTACTCTCACCATCACGAACTACCCACTACCGTACTCTCACCATCACGAACTACCCACTACCGTACTCTCACCATCACGAACAACCCACTACCCTACTCTCACCATCACGAACTGCCCACCACCGTACTCTCACCATCACGAACTACCCACCACCGTACTCTCACCATCATGAACTACCCAATATCGTACTCTCACCATCACGAACTACCCACTACCGTACTCTCACCATCACGAACTACCCACCACCGTACTCTCACCATCACGAACTACCCACTACCCTACTCTCACCATCACGAACTACCCACCTCCGTACTCTCACCATCACGAACTACCAAATATCGTACTCTCACCATCACGAACTACCCACTACCCTACTCTCACCATCACGGACTACCCACTACCGTACTCTCACCATCACGGACTACCCACCACCGTACTCTCACCATCACGATCTACCCAATATCCTATTCTCACCATCACGGACTACCCACTACCGTACTCTCACCATCACGGACTACCCACTACTGTACTCTCACCATCACGAACTACCCACTACCGTACTCTCACCATCACGAACTACCCACTACCGTACTCTCATCATCACGAACTACCCACTACCGTAATCTCACCATCACGAACTACTCAATATCGTACTCTCACCATCACGAACTACCCACTACCGTACTCTCACCATCACGAACTACCCACTACCGTACACTCACCATCACGGACTACCCACTACCGTACTCTCACCATCACGGACTACCCACTACCGTACTCTCACCATCACGAACTACCCTCTACCGTACTCTCACCATCACGGACTACCCACTACCGTACTCTCACCATCACGAACTACCCACTACCGTACTCTCACCATCACGGACTACCCACTACCGTACTCTCATCATCACGGACTACCCACTACCGTACTCTCACCATCACGGAATCACATTATCTTGGTCTCTTCCCCACATAACCTAATTTTGAATAATATGAGTGCGTGTTGTACAGTGTGCTGTACACTGTGTTGTGTTATACAGTGTATTGTACATTGTGTTGTACTGTTCAGTGTGTTGTACATTGTATAGTGTTGTACAGTGTGTTGTACATTGTGTTGTATTGTACAGTGTGTTTTATCAAGTCTGTTGTAAAGAGTGTCCTGGAGGGTGTTGGAAAGTGTGAGTGCTGTAGCTTGTGTTGTGTGTTGCGAATATCTGTTGTACAGAGTCTTTTGTAGTTTGTGGTCTAGAGTATGTTCTGTACAGTGAGTGTTACGCAGTGAGTGCTGTGCAGTGGCTGTTGTACAGTGAGTATTGTGCAGTGAATATTGTACAGCGAGTGTTGTACGGTGAGTGTGGTACAGTGACTGTTGTACAGTGTTGTGTTATAAAGTATGTTCCGTACAGTGAATGCTGCACGGTAAGTGTTGTACACTGAGTGTTGTATAGTGAGTGTTGTACATTGAGCGTTATACAGTGAGTAGTGTACAGTAAGTATTGTACAGTGAGTATTGTGCAGTGACTGTTGTATAATGTAGTGTTGTACAGTGTAATGTTGTACACTGAGTGTTGTACAGTGTAGTGTTGCACAGTGTAGTGTTGTACAGTGTAGTGTTGTATATTGAGTGTTGTACAGTGAGTGTTGTACAGTGAGTGTTGTACAGTGAGTGTTGTACAGTGAGTGTTGTACAGTGAGTGTTGTACAGTGAGTGTTGTACAGTGAGTGTTGTACAGTGAGTGTTGTACAGTGAGAGTTGTACAGTGTAGTGCTGTACACTGAAGTGTTGTACAGAGTAGCGTTGTACAGTGAAGTGTTGTACAGTGTAGTGTTGTACAATGAGTGTTGTACAGTGTAGTGTTGTACAGTGAGAGTGTTGTACAGTGAGTGTTGTACAGTGTAGTGTTGTACAATGAGTGTTGTACAGTGTTTTGCTGTACAGTGAGTGTTGTACAGTGAGTGTTGTATAGTGTAGTGTTGTACAGTGAGAGTGTTGTACAGTGAGTGTTGTGCAGTGTAGTGATGTATAGTGTAGCGTTGTACAGTGATTGTTGTAAAGTGTAGTGTTGTACAGTGAGTGTTGTACAATGAATGTTGAACAGTGAGTGTTGTATAGTGTAGTGTTGTACAGTGTAGAGTTGTATAATGAGCGTTGTACAGTGTAGAGTTGTGCAGTGTAGTGTTGTATAGTGAGTATTGTAGAGTGAGTGTTGTACAGTGTAGTGCTTTTTAGTGAAAGTATTGTACAGTGAGTGTTGTACAGTGTAGTGTTGTGCAGTGTAGTGTTGTACAGTGTAGTGCTTTTTAGTGAAAGTATTGTACAGTGAGTGTTGTACAGTGTAGTGTTGTGCAGTGTAGTGTTGTACAGTGAGTTTTGTAGAGTGAGTGTTGTACAGTGTAGTGTTGTACAGTGTAGTGCTTTTTAGTGAAAGTATTGTACAGTGAGTGTTGTACAGTGTAGTGTTGTACAGTGAGAGTGTTACACAGTGAGTGTTGTTCCGTGAGTGTTGTATAGTGTAGCGTTGTACAGTGCAGTGTTGTACAATGAGTTGAGTTGTACAGTGTAGTGTTGTATATTGTAGTGTTGTACAGTGAGTGTTGTACAATGAATGTTGTACAGTGAGTGTTGTATAGTGTAGTGTTGTACAGTGTAGTGTTGTACAATGAGTGTTGTACAGTGTAGTGTTGTGCAGTGTAGTGTTGTATAGTGAGTATTGTAGTGTGAGTGTTGCACAGTGTAGTGTTGTACAGTGTAGTGTTTTACAGTGAAACTATTGTACAGTGAATGTTGTACAGTGTAGTGTTGTGCAGTGTAGTGTTGTACAGTGAGTTTTGTATAGTGTTGTATAGTGTAGTGTTGTACAGTGTAGTGTTTTACAGTGAAAGTGTTGTACAGTGAGTTTTGTACAGTGTAGTGTTGTACAGTGTAGTGTTTTACAGTGAAAGTGTTGTACAGTGAGTGTTGTGCAGTGTAGTGCTGTACAGTGTAGTGTTGTACAGTGTAGTGTTGTACAGTGTAGTGTTTTACAGTGAAAGTGTTGTACAGTGAGTGTTGTACAGTGTAGTGTTGTACAGTGTAGTGTTGTACAGTGTAGTGTTGTACAGTGTAGTGTTTTACAGTGAAAGTGTTGTACAGTGAGTGTTGTACAGTGTAGTGCTGTACAGTGTAGTGTTGTACAGTGTAGTGTTTTACAGTGAAAGTGTTGTACAGTGAGTGTTGTACAGTGTAGTGTTGTACAGTGTAGTGTTGTACAGTGTAGTGTTGTACAGTGTAGTGTTTTACAGTGAAAGTGTTGTACAGTGAGTGTTGTACAGTGTAGTGTTGTACAGTGTAGTGTTTTACAGTGAAAGTGTTGTACAGTGCTGTGTTGTACAGTGTAGTGTTTTACAGTGAAACTATTGTACAGTGAGTGTTGTACAGTGTAGTGTTGTGCAGTGTAGTGTTGTACAGTGAATTTTGTAGAGTGTTGTATAGTGTAGTGTTGTACAGTGAAAGTGTTGTACAGTGAGTGTTGGTCAGTGTAGTGTTGCACAGTGTAGTGTTGTACAGTGCAGTGTTGTACAGTGTAGTGTTTTACAGTGAAAGTGTTGTACAGTGCTGTGTTGTACAGTGTAGTTTTGTACAGTGTAGTGTTGTACAATGAGAGTGTTCTACAGTGAGTGTTGTACAGGTATTGATGAGACTGGAGATCATGTCTGTTATTTATAGGGAAGCGCGATACCCGCAAGAGTTGTGTAGCGCCCTGAAAATGAGGGATAATGAAGATTAATCCAAAGAAGGCAAATATAGCGTCAGTTTTTTGGCTCAAGACACTTGTGCTAACATCTGTACTGTACCTCTTACAAGGCCAGACATACTGAGCCATGAGTAGACGGAGGATCGAGCCTCCACCCCCTAATTTACTGAATAACAGACACGAATTAAGAGCTTGATATAAATTTATTGTTATTATTATTATTATTATTATTATTATTATTATTATTATTATTATTATTATTATTATTATTATTATTATTATTATTATTATTATTATTATGAGAAAGTTACTGGTGTAATCCCGGTAACTAAGCCGGACTTAAGTGTACTTAACTAGTTGTGTTCGTGAAGGCCGAACTTCGCGTCTGGCCTCGCTTCCTAAACTACTGGGATTGGCTTTGCTGATATTTGATGTTCTGGGCCTAATCATATCTACTCATGAAGCTGTGTACTGAGTTTCCTTTCATTTCCTAATCGAATCAAATCGTGCTATGATCAGAGTCCTGCTAAGGAGGGGAAGGAGGAAGGATAGGGGAGGATGGAAAAGGATGATGGAAGGGTGGTGGGGGGGTAGGAGGAGGAGGATCAAAGATATGTGGCCCTATCATTTTTACTTGGTAATGAATGTGTGTAGTCTATGTTTACATTATTTTGAAGTTTAAAAAGGGTGCACACCACACTGTTCAGCACTCGTGCACATGTAAATATTAAAGGTGCTTACATTTATATTAGTGCGATAGGCAGCGTACTGTAGCATCACTGAATTATAGCCCAGTATCATTACAAGCGTATTATCAAAAGATTTGCCATTGGCTGTAAGGAAAAGAGTTCTGGAACATTAAGACAGATGCTTTTAGAGACAACATGAATTTAGGAATGGGAAATTCTCTCTTATGTATTTGCTGGAATTTTTCGAGTCACATAGGGAAAAGGTCATGAGAATAGAAGATTTTGAGAGAAGATCAGCAAAGGAGAGAAGCTGCAAATATTATGTGAAAAAGATTTTGGGGAAAGCACGACACCGAGAATATCTCCAAAACTACATAAGATGTAGAACTGCAGCGGCACTGGCAAGATTACACAACCTCTGAACATCATTCAACAATTAGAACAAATTATTCTTTAGCTTTTTATACACAGCATATGTAAGGTCAGTCATTAACTATGCAGCCCTAGGATAGAGTTCACACCTGGTCAAGCACAAGAGAAACTCAAAAAGGATTCGAAAGTTTGCAACCAGACTAATCCACGATCTGAGTGGAATGGTCTATAAAGAGAAAGTGAGGGACCTGAGTCTGATGATCTTGGCGGAGAGAAGCTCTTGGAAGGCTATGATAATGATGTAATTTTTTTATTTGGAGACATTGATAGAGCAGAGATAAACTGTTTGAATTAAGAGGACCACAATTAGGATAACACAGGAAGCTTGAGGCATTAATGAGCCATTGGAATGCTAAGAAAGATTTCTTTGGTCTCCTGGTGGTAGAAGAGTGGAACGAGTACAGCAACTCTTGACTCATACAGAGAGGGAGTTATCTTTCATCAGGAACCTAATTACATTAGACCAGATTGGTCCTGTTCTTTGAGCTCTTTTAACTTTCTCGTTGCTAAGGGAGAGAATCAGCTACAATTGTACCAACGTGATGGGACAGAGTATCAACAGTTATACTCTGTTACCATGTAAGTATTCTGCTGTGGTACTGAACATCTAAAGCGTCAAAGCCTATCTTACTAACCTTCCATAGGTTGCTTGTTCAGAAACAAAAGAACCAAAGGCACATGGCATGTCAACATATATTGAGTACTGGTAGATAATGTCGCAGGAATATTTTAAATCCCATACAATTGCTATACTTCTTGCTCTGTGATAAACTAGTTTTTCTCCACCTTAGAAAAATATGAATCAACGCTGTAGGTTCGAACCACCGATCGCCAGATGTCCTAGGGATCTGAAAGCAAGTTGCCATGGTCGGGTGAGCCTCCTTGACACCCTTGCCCAGTTTTCTTGGGGGGCTGATTAACGAACTCTCCGTCGTCTTCATTCTCACCTAATCTTATCGAAAATAGATTATGGAGACTAGATGAGTTCAGTGGCCTCTCCCGCAACGTTTTCTAATCTTGATCACATTCATCATCAGGATTACGTTTGTGTCTAGGTACTTTTCGTTTTCTCCCGGTCGAAAAGCCTATAATATTATAGAGGCGAATAATATATTTATGCACGATAGGCGTGATGCCCCTTGTCTCCGATGTTTTGTCCGCTTTCATGATCTTCACGATCCTTCTACATACAGGATGGTAACAGACGTTAATAGAGGTCCTTCATTTGATCGCCGCCCTTGTTTACTTCAACCCTTTTCTCTTCGTATTCACTCTGTCTTAGCTTCTCTTCATTTATCCCCTTTATAAGTTTATCCGGCATCTAACTTTTCTCTTTTTCCTTGGGAAGTTCCGATGATTCGTGTCTGTTCTTCCCCACTAAGGAGCACGGAAGCTCTAATACCTACAGTAACTTCTCGCTCCTTTTTTCTGATATCATTCTCATGCCGTTACAGTCTGCACTGATGGTTCCAAATCCTCTGAAGGTCTTTGGTATGCAGTAGTGTTTTCCGGCTAGCATTTTCACAGATGAACTGTATGCAGTTCTCATCGCTGTTATACATATTGCATACCTGTCTACCTCGACATTCGTAGTAGTTTCACATTTCTTTAGTGCTTTGTAATCTAACAAAAAAAAATCTTACAGCTTTGGTTACGTCGCATTTCAAAAAAAAGGAAAAAAAAAAAAGAAATAGCTTTCTGCTGGGTCCCTGGACAAGCGGATGTTGGGGGTAACAAGCAGACAAACTCTGCTGCACGGTCAACTAACTGTACATGACCTCCGCATTTCCCTTAGAGGTATTTCAATCTCGGACATTTTGCATTTTTACACTCTCCCACCTTCGTATTGGACACACACGTCTCAATCATGGTTATCTCATGGAGAAGCGCCCAGCTTAACTCTGAGAATTGTCAATTACTGTTTTCAATTTGCCATATACTAATAGACTGTCTTGCTAACCAGCGAACACAGGCTTTACCTCTGGCATTGTCACCATTCTAACACATTTACTTTATTTGACTTCACTGACAGATCCACCTTTGACACAGACTCACTCTTTGACTTTTTTTTTTATCAGCGACAGCTTAATTGTACCGACTTTAATTATACTTTCTTTTTAACATTCCTCACCTCCTTCAATGGCTTTGCCTTCGACATCCTGTTCACCTTCGCTGGTCTCTGATCTAGCATATTACATCTTTAGAATATCCTACCATGCACTGCTCTATGACCCTTGGGAATTTAGTGCTTAGTACTGATTTTAATTATAATTCTCCATCTTAGTAAGACTCTGCTAGCAAAAGCTATGGGATTAAATTTACCATCTTTTTTTTGAGGTGCATCTAGCACCTAACCTAATGACTCTGGCATATGCAGTCAGAATGGAAGGTTTTGTAAAGTCAGGGAATTGTACAAGTGTTTGGAATGCTCTTTCTTGATGGAAGGTTACAGTGAAAGGTACATAGTCTTCTTAACAACTTTGTCAAAGGAGCTACAGTGACAAAATAACTGACCATAAAAAATCTGTAAAGGCTGCTAACAAACAGTTTTACGGCATTAGTAATTTGTGGAGTTAAAACATTTTCTACAGCAGATATTTTATTTTGGTCAGTCGTAGTCCACCTAGGAGCGGTTATGTGACCAAGTTATTACGTGACCAATAAATTTGAATACTGACTTCAGGAATCGGCATTCGATGAATTTTATTTTCAAATTAGCTTGGGTAAGCTTACTCAGTACTATATAAAAAATCTCTTGAGATACGTTTGTATGTTTTTTGACATCAGTTTGTTCAAGAACACAAGATGCTTTCCAACAGAATCCTGAAAGGCGTTCGTCATTAGTCTCGAGAAAATGATCGAATTGGACCTCAACCCAAATGCCATTTTGAGGAACATTAATGACCAGTTGGTGTAGAGAAAACATTTAATACTTTGCTATCCTCATGAACAGGCATTTGGTAGAACTTTGTAGCAGGTCAAGGTTGAAAAAAATTTTTTTCTTTATTCCTCAAGTTACCAAGGCCAGGAGATGGAAAACGAAATAGATTCGTTTGCAAACCGAGGTCACGAAATTATGCAACAGGGCCCAGTTTCGTCTTTCCTAGGTGCTTAGATCAATGGTCTATTGGAAGGTGAATTATTGTGAGTGATAACATTGTCCTCAACCATCTTATCGACAAATTTCTCTGCTGCTGCGCCTTGTGAATGTAGCAGCCTGTAAAGGCTGTGCGTGAGTGACACGGTCACGGCGATAGGGTCAAGGAACTAGCTTCCTTGAGGCTTCTCAGAAAAACCCACACTGTTGCTACACCAACTGTTATACTGTGATGGGATATATCTTTAAGAATTTCCATGAAAAGGCTTTTTTTTCATAATTCCTTGAGCTTCACTGTGCTATATTGAGGATGCATAGAGAAGACTTGTAGCACACGTCCAGACCTGATGAAATTTGGTTTCAAATTGAATTTGCCTATGTATGAGGCATTTGAGGCTAGTGTCCAGCAAACACGGAAGTGGGTAGCGGTGTAGTGAGCACCTATATGATGCTCACCGCCTCTTATTTCTGTGGCCAAAGAACGTATGCGCAAGAGACAAGGGGACCTTGACACAATCACAATCTTTGGCACAATAACAAGCACTGACACTATCACCAACACTGACATTGCCACAAGCTCTGACACACTATTAAGAACACTGACACACTCTCACGAACACTGACACTATCACGAACACTGAAACTATCACGAACACTAAGACACCATCACGAACACTATCACAAGCTCTGACACTCTATTATGAACACCGACACACCATCACGCACACTGACACACTATCACAGGTTCTGACGTACTCACCAGTCTTGACATCACTAGAGGTACCAGTCAAAACTTGATGCTTCCAGTCGTACCCAGCATGACAGTGCTTTTGCACACACAGCATACCTTTCAGAACGTGTGTTGTTTTGGGACCCCTCAAGGGTAGTTTTTTTATGCAGTCGAGGGGTTCTTGATCCAAGGTACTTGTCTTATTCTCCCCTTCCTTGGATAGATTGTGAACGCCATCCATTCCTCAGGAGCTGTGTGATCTCTATGGATTTAGTTCTTTCTATTTTAACAGGAGCAAGTTGGATATGTTGTTTCAACATCAAAAATCAAAACTGGATTGTTTATGAACGACGATCTTGGCTGAGGAGAATGGTCGACGGCTGCATGGAAGGTATATATTAGTGTACTGGACTTACCTTAATGAATGTCCATCTACGTAAGCGGCAGCACCTCGGAAACTACCTGCTGCCCTGGCCATCATGTCACCTCTTCACATGACTTACGGTTTTCTCCGATTTTTTCACTCACTCGCGAACGGGTGATGGTTCAGGATGGATTGAAATGTACTAAAGTTTCCTTTTCAAATAATGTGTGTGTGTGTACATTTACATATTTATGATTGCAGGGATCAAGTCTTTAGCCATTGGCACCTCTCGTTTATATACGTTCTTGAGAAGATAATTCAGGGGAACCGAGTTAGTCCCAGTACTCCACCTGTTTTCATTTCTAAGCACTAACTAGCCATGAGTCACAAAGTGCATCTTTCATTTTCTCTTGCTGGGTTTTTATTTGTATGGTATTTAAAAGTATTTTCCTCATCCTTCATTACAGGCTGTAGCAATTCGGATATCTTTAATAAAATTATCCTAATGACAACATTCTAATATTAATTCTGTGTCTGACTTGTAACTAATATAGATTAATATCCTTCAATTCAGTAGAACAGAACATTACTATCTTATCCGCTTTTGAAAGCTCTCTGATTATATTGATTATATTAATTATTTACCATCGAATCAAGTGAATATTGATGGATTATTTAAGTTACAGAAATCTCAGTGTATGAATCTAAAAAAGCCACGACCACACAGTGGACTTGATCAAGTCACAAACAGATCTACTTGAGCAGAGAAAACGTGAGTAAATATAGGGAGCAAAATGACTGCATTTGTGTCTATTTTTTCACCGTTTCGATGTTTTATACTATTTATCTTCAATAAACTCGTCACAGAATAAGACTGAAAAATCAAAGAAGTCTTATACTGAGCAACACCAGATAGGATAAAGCACACCTAGCTTTATCCTATCGGCCAATATAGAAACCTATTCAATAAGATTAATATAAAACTAGATAACGTCATAAAGCGTGATATTTTGGCTTTAGCTTTTAATGGAAATAATTGAAGTATGTTAAATAATACATGAAATTCCTGTAATAATTTACATAAATATACTTATGCCTATTGTAACCTAAGGCATAACATACACGTAAAGAATTTTTGCATCTCTCGTTAGGTTCTTTGCTGAGAGTATATTGTTTGTCTAACTTGATTAAATAGTCATCCTGACTGCTTGACACTTTCACACTCCTCGTTATTTTTTTAACTAAATTAGTGTTTCCCTATATTATGATCCGAATATGCCCAATTTAAATCTGGTGTTTATTTGGTTAGGTAAGATTTGTCAGGGAAAAAGACATTAGTTTCCTGACGCGGGTGTTAATCATATGATGACCCGCCACTGGAGTTTTTGGTCACCTGACCGAGGCCTTCCACTGGCTTACCCCTCCACCCCTTTAAAATCTGCCACTCTTGTTTCTCGTATTTTTCTCACATTATTTATGTCCCCTATATTGATGAATTACATTTGCATACTTCGTTGATATTCCCTCTTGTTCAGTGCCTTCATAGAATATAAATTAAGTGCTAGTAATAAAATCTTGAAAAAAAGAGAATCTGATTATCATCGTTATTTATATTGTCATCCCAGTGATTTAAATTTATATTAATATGGACAACCGAACAACGCTGTTTAAACTAAATGAAGCCTTACTAACGACAGAGTTTTAGGATATACTTTCGAATCGTTTCTTTCGATATTATAATTAAACGTTTTAACAAGCTTAATTTTCTGAAATTTCGGCATGGGATAACATCTCGTAACAGCTGAAAGAAACTGCATCAAATATTTTGTGGATAATTAAGATCGTATGAGGCTCTTTATTGTTACGCTTGATACCACTACTACTCAATGATCCATATAAATATGATACACCCATTTTGTTCATGAAATTTGAAAATAAACACTTATAAATCCCAATGAATACTCGGACCATTCTGTTGGTTAGATACGCAGCCGATGAAAATTTGAAACTGTTATCAATAGTCATACATTCTCTAGTTTTTGCACGAATACTAATGTCCATATAGCAATTTTATCTTTTAAAACTGATGTAAAATTGGCAAATTTGCACATAGACAACCTAAAACTGTACGTATTGAACTTTTGTTTTGGTTAATCAAGGATGAGAGTTTGAAAGTTTTTGCATGTAAAGAATTAACACCTTATTTTATCTCAAATTGGCGCTGCACAATTCCACAACAATTTGAGTAGGATACATAAGCAATGAGCCTAGAAGCCAATCAGAAGAGGCATTCTCAAGTTATCTAATGAAAAATACTACGCTGTTTTCATTTATAAAATTGAGACGTTGGCATCTACACAACTCAAAAAATTTCTCCAACTTCGTCTAAGTAGGATACACAGGCGTTGAAAGTCTTTAAATCCGATCAAAAGAGACGTACTCATGGAAATCTTGAAGGACGAAATAAATAGAAAAAGAAAGGAAAAACAAAATTACAACAACTGCTACAGGTATTCCTCTCCCCGGGTATACCTAATAATCCAGGAGAGGGAACACAAGGAAGATAACTCTCTCGCCCTCGTGCACGCCTCAAAATACACATTAAAATGTTTGCTAGGCCACCATCAGCATAAGACAAGAACATAATACTAACATTGTGTATAAAGAGTAGAGACTCAGAGTTGGAGCTTTGATAGTCTTTGTGTGTAATTAAACGTAAAACTCGCCTTCTCTTTTACAAAAGAAGTGCAAATTAGAAAAGCAGAATCATGTTTGTCTTATTTAATCAGTAGGTATGAAAGCCATCTTTGTAATTACTTACAACAGCTTCATACTTGCAGTATGTTCATAATGTTTTTGGTTATCTTGGTGCCAATTTAATGTATGGAGGTAGCAAAGCAGCTTCCGTTCAGTTACTTGAGAATGCTTCTTCCGATCAGCTTCAAACTTCAAATACTAGGATATCCTAGTTCGAGGAAGGTTGGGATGGTTACTCTATTTTGAACGCGCCAATTTGCCAACTTTATAAATAAAAATACTGGATAGTTTTCCTGTACTATAATTTTAGACTATATGTTTTGAGCTGCTTCAAAGACTAAAGGCTAATACTTATAACCAAATTAAAAATTTAACATAGTGTATAGCTGTGTACGTAAAAATTTGCTAATTTTCTAGCAAATTTACGAAAATTAAGTCTATTGGTTCGAGTGCAATAACTAGAGAATACCGTGTCTAATAGGCGTCAAATTAAAGCAATGGTGTAATTTCTTGGGAGGAAGTTCACTGTCTTACAAGCTTATGTAAATCCCACACTGCCAATTTTAATGAAAAATGGGATATTGGTTTCTGTTTAATTACCGTCAAACCTTCAACAGTTATGCTTGTACAGATTTTTATTGGACTAAATGGGTGCCGTTTGCTTAATGTAATTTTAATCCTTTACTTCGTATTTCTGGTAGATCTGGCAGGGAGGCTCTTGTTACACTCTTAAATAATTTTTTTTTTTGTAAGATTGAAGAGAATTTAAAAGGTATATAATTAAGAAAAGAGAACTGAAAAAAATGAACAACAAATTTTTATGTCATGTTGAATTATGACAAACTTAAGTTTCCTCATCCTAAATATTTCGAAAGCATAGGTGCCAATTTGCCAATTTTATTAAATTGGGAAAATTGAAATGCTGGTTTTCACGGAGTAATTTGTAAATACCTCGTATAATCAGCTTCA
The DNA here is from genome assembly GCF_038502225.1 of Cherax quadricarinatus. NCBI lineage: Eukaryota > Metazoa > Arthropoda > Malacostraca > Decapoda > Parastacidae > Cherax > Cherax quadricarinatus. The sequence continues at coordinate 22,425,449 of NC_091337.1, forward strand.
TTCCATCCATTCTGTTAACTTCAGAATGAAATTCTTGAGCGGCATCAAACTTATTGCTAGTGTATTTTGGGTTAACAATCTCTGATCCACAACTAGAGAACGCTGCTTCTTGGTAATAAGCCTTCAAAGTTGATGTCTCTCAGTGGAAGGTCCGAACTGGTTTTTGGTTGAGCATGTACCATACTTTGCCAATTTTATTAAAGAAAATGGAATATTAGTTTCAGTGCGAAAACATTTGAAATTATCTCTCGTGACTGACGGCAAATTTACACCCCCAATGTTTAACTCCAAGTATACTTATGCAGCACTCTGTACTATTTCTTTTGCGTGCATTGGGGTAGAGGAGGCTGGGGTTCTGGGATATGAGCGTACCTTTCTTGGATCGGGCAGCGGTCGAAACATACACACACATGTTATATATATATATATATATATATATATATATATATATATATATATATATATATATATATATATATATATATATATATGTATATATATATATATATATATATATATATATATATATATATATATATATATATATATATATATATATATATATATATATATATATATATATATATATATATATATATATATATATATATATATATATATATGCAAAACAACCACTGTGACAGAATAGAGAAATTCCAAGCGCTTTCGTGACTACTCACATTATGAAGGAACAATGAAAGTAATACATCAAAGGAAGGCATATAAAGGGTCTAGCCCACACCTCACTCACCTCACTGGATAGGTCCTTCACACAACCCAACAACAAACTATTCTACCCAAGAATTAAGAATTTTAAAATTTATTATTTGTCCAATGCATTATTAAATTCTTCCCAAATTCTATTAATTATAAATGGATCTAATTTATATAAACCAAAGGAAATATTCACATTATTGTCAAAACTGCTTTTTATGAAACAAGATTCAGTTATATTCCTGGCGACCATGGACTTGCTTGATACAACTTTCTCAACTTTTTGAAAATCAATTGGATGGTTAAAATCTCTTACATGAATAAATAGAGCATTGGAATCTTGTCCAGTTCTAATGTTATATTTATGTTGTTTTAATCTTAGCTCGAGATTTTTACCAGTTTGACCGTAATAAACTTTATCGCAAATTTTACAAGGAATCTTATAGACATATCCGTCAGTATTTTGGGGGGAATTCTTTATTAAAAGTTTTTTTACTGTATCAAGATTTTTAAATACAACTTTGATATTAAAAGTCTTAAGAAGAGAAGGCATATCAACCAAATTTTCATGGTAGGGGAGAACCAACATATTTTTAGCTGAATAAGACTGGTTGTCCCTTTTCGCATTGTAAAAAGTATTTCTAGCAACTTGAAAAGATTTATCAATTACATTTCTTGGGTATTTCAAATCATTACCTATTTCATAAATTTTGGATATTTCCTCATCTATGAACTCTGGACTACAAATACGTAAAGCTCTCAAAAACATTGATGAGAAAACACACTGTTTAACTCTATCTTGATGTGAAGAATAATAGTGGACATAGGAATAGTTATTTGTAGGCTTTCTGTAAATTTTAAATTTGAATTCATTATTACCCTTAATAATTAAAACATCTAGAAAAGGTAATGAGTTATTTTCTTCAAACTCACCAGTAAAGTTTATAGAATGGGCTAAGCTATTTAATTTGCCACGGAAATGGTGTATATCTACATTCTTGGGCATAAGTCACAAAATATTATCAACATATCTGAACCATTTAGCTCTATTAAGCAGGATTGTGTTAAGCAGCCTTGTTTCAAAAAATTCCATGTATAGGTTACTATGAACAGATGAAAGAGGATTTCCCATTGCCATACCAAACTTCTGAGTGTAAAACTTATCATTAAATACAAATTTTGCATCAAAAATGCAAAGTTTAATAAGTTTAATGATAGTAGGAACTTGCAATGGTAAATCATAATTAACGAGTTCTTCAGATAAGAAACTTAATAAATCATCAACAGGAACTTTCGTAAACAAGGAAGTAACATCAAAACTAACCATGTTAAAATCATTTAAGTCAGTCAAGGACCTTAATTTATCAATTAAATCTATGTTGTTTTTAACATTAAAGTTAGAAATTTTGCCAACAATAGGGCTCAAAATGTCAACAAGCCATTTGGATAATTTATATGAAACTGATCCTATGGAGCTAATAATTGGTCTGACTGGATTCCCTGGTTTGTGTTTTTTTATTAGTCCATATATGTAATCCAGTCAGACCAATTGTTATATATATATATATATATATATATATATATATATATATATATATATATATATATATAAATAAATGTATATATATATATATATATGTATGTATGTATGTATATATATATATATATATATATATATATATATATATATATATATATATATATGTATATATATATATATATATATATATATATATGTATATATAAACTTGCCCTACTTCTCCTGTGATGCCTTTGCAACACTGCACAGCTCCTGATGATGCACTGAGAAGTGTGAAAGTACTTGAGCTAAAGATTTCCACCTACGTGGCTTGCCTTGCATAGTTAATATCGCCAGTCTGCGATTATTTTGCATACATAAATGAATATATATATATATATATATATATATATATATATATATATATATATATATATATATATATATATATATATATATATATATATATATATATATATATATATATACATATGTATGTATATGGAGGTACAACCTCTAGAACTTAACTGGGGACTCTCATCCCCAGAGAAGACAATAAACGTGCCTCAGGGAAAACTCAAGGTTCTCCCCAGAGCTGTTTGAATATTTTCTTCTACCAACTAGGGAGGCCAAGCCCATGATGACACTCTTCAGGTCACTTGTTCTATCTAGGTTGGAATATTGCTGCACACTAACAGCACCTTTCAAGGCAGGTGAGATTGCTGACCTAGAAAATGTACAGAGAACCTTCAGGGCGCGCATAACGGAGATAAAACACCTCAATTACTGGGAGCGCTTGAGGTTCCTAAACCTGTATTCCGTGGAACGCAGGCGGGAGAGATACATAATTATATACCCCTGGAAAATCCTAGAGGGACTAGTACCGAACTTGCACACGAAAATCACTCACTACGAAAGCAAAAGACTTGGCAGACGATGCAACATCCCCCCAATGAAAAGCAGGGGTGTCACTAGCACGTTAAGAGACAACACAATAAGTGTCAGGGGCCCGAGACTGTTCAACTGCCTCCCAGCACACATAAGGGGGATACAACAGACCCCTGGCAGTCTTCAAGCTGGCACTGGACAAGCACCTAAAATCAGTTCCTGATCAGCCGGGCTGTGGCTCGTACGTTGGTTTGCGTGCAGCCAGCAGCAACAGCCTGGTTGATCAGGCTCTGATCCACCAGCAGGCCTGGTCACAGACCGGGCCGCGGGGGCGTTGACCCCCGGAACTCTCTCCAGGTAAACTCCAGGTAAACCCCCTATATTTTTATGCTACATATTAGCTTTATTAATAGACAGTATGCATTGATAAAAAACATAAACATGAATACATTGGTACAATATATCAAAGGTTATGAATCTCCTCCAGCTCCTCCGAAGCCCGATGCGAGCCCAGTATGCAGCATGCACTCCCTCTGGAGAGCCACGCTGAGGCGCTGGAACATGAAAGTGGTTGCTCTTGAATCCCTGGTGGTGTTGATGAGTCTGGAACCCAGTTCTTTAAGGAAACGTGTGGCATTTTTTCCCCATGATCCCAAGGTCTCTGATCCCACTGGGGCAAATTGATACTGTTTGCTAATTTCCCTGTACTTGCTGATCTTGTACTCCTCGCTGTGGTCAGCAGCTCCTCCCTGTCGCCAAACACTGTGATGGATATAGGTGTCAGCTAGTGTGGACACACAGGTAGTCTCATGCTAAGAGCTTGCCATTCTTCCAAGGGTAGATGGCGATCTCATCGGGGTGGTTTGCTGGGTTGTGGGTATTGTTGGCTGCTAGTGATCGGGGCTCCTTCTCGGCTGCGCATCCAGCTGTAGCAAGGGTTCTCTTTATGATGTCGTTCACCTTATTGTGTCTTTCATGCCAGCCCTTGGGTTTGGAACAGTTAAGACCATGTAGACCATATTGTTAGGCTTGCACATCGCTGCAAATACACGTATATTCCGAGTGAATTGGGGCAGCAAGGCACAGAGCCACTGCAATACGAAGGGTCATAGGGTTGAGGCACGTTCCCATTGCCAAAATGGGAACTGTTTAGAGGAAGTCCCCAGAGTGATGTGCGCTCACAGCTTGGAGACGGGCAGTCTCCCTGTCTGAAGTTACAGCCCTGAGCATGTTGGCAAGCACCTTTTTAGTGATGGGGCCATCCCAGTTTGACTGTTTGTAGGGCAGTGCTTCACTAGGGTTTGGTGATGGAGCAGCAAGAGTTCAGTGATGGCACTGGCATACTTAGGGTCCTGTATTCCTGCTGAGTCACTGAGGTCTTCCGGAAGAATTTGTCTTATTAAATCTTTTGATGCTATGGAAGAGGATAGGAAAGCTGCTAAGGCAACCTGGGAGGATCTGCATACTCTCAGCCCCCCAAGCCTGACTGGAAGTGAGGCTTGCAACCACTGTCCACTGCCAAGGGAAAAATTCAATACACTTTCTAGCATGGTCTTAAGGAGAGAGTTATATTCCTTGAGTTTCAGACTGCTGAAGGCTGGGGAGCATCTCAGAAAGTAGGTAAATTTTGGGATTGACAGGCACCATGGTGAGTAGGTAGAAGGCATCATGTCTTTCATCCTGCCTTCTATCATCCTGAGGCCTGAGACTTTTTCTTCTAGGATCAGATCGATGGAATTGAACCCAAGAGGAGCACCAAGGAGATTGCTGTTGGCTGGATCAATGGCTCGTGCTCTTGGTAAAACAGCACTAATATTCTGGATCATCTGTCGATTGGCAGAAACTATTTCACTTTTAATGGGGTTTAAAGATAGGCCCAGGCGTTCTCCCATGTCTTTAATTTCTCTGATGTCCTCTAGGAGAGATTCTGTAGTGCCAGCCAGGGTACCATCATCCATGAACCAGATATTGATTTCACCAGAGACTGCTTCTGTGACTTCCTTGATGACCAAACAGGATAAAAAAAGGGCGAGAGGGTTTCCTTGTTGCACACCCTAACACGAGTCAATTTCATGGTCCCCAAACAATATTTAGAAGTCACACTATAGCACAATTCTATGAAGGGACAGAGGGAATAGAAGAGTCTAGAAACTGCATGGAGAGAAGCATCCCTTCTGACTAAGTTGAAAACATTGGCAAAATCCAATTTGATCAAGGCTTTTTCATCTGACATCTTGTTGATGTATACTCGTGCTGCATGGGCAGCTGCTTCACAGCCTTGTTGAACACCAAAATCGAGCTCAGTTGGTTTGAACATTGCAGCAGCCTCTTTACTCACCATTCTTACTGCAGCCTTGGCGACTAGGCGCCGAATGGTGTTGCCCACTGCAATGGGCCTGATTCCTCCATCCTTTTTCTGGAGGGCACACAATGAGGCACCAAAGAAAAGGGGTCTAATGGCCTCTGGGACACTGTGATGTAGTTCAACTGGGCTTGTGTAGGCCACAAAGAGAAACCAATTATATGGTTACACCTTGCCTTGGCAAATGTCTGTCAGACACACTTTTCGGATTAAGTCTGAGGTCTTTTGTTCTTGACGGCGTCAGATCTCAGCATCAGGTCAAAACACATGGTGCACACCCCATTGTGGGTGGGTGCTTGAAGGACAATATAAACCCATGGAACAACTGAGGAAAGAGATTCAGGTGGAGCTCTGGCCTGGGTGCACAGCTCTTCGAGAGGAGCTGCTGCTGGCGTGCAGGGCTCGGGAGAAGGCTGCTGGAGTCTCTGGAGGTGACTGCTGGAGACATTGGGCAGAGTACTGGCTTGGAGCAGTACTCGGTTGTGTAGGTCTTGGGACCTGTGGCTGAGTTCCTGTGGTGAACTGTTCTCTGAACTATATTGTAAGTTATATTCTGTTTTGCCAGTTAATTGTATTCCCTATCTCACTGCTTATGTGTACCATCCCCATTCATCTAAACCCTAATAATGTTCTCCTGTTCCCAAATATATTATTGTACAAGGACTTAATAATAAACTGTTTGAGTGGAACAGCAATATTCACTGTCCCCGTTATGTGTTTCTATTTCTTATACTTTATTTTGTTTATATAAGGTGGAGTGAGTGAAGAGTGGGTGAGTCATATGGTAATAAGTAGTGTAGAGTTAATGAGAGTGTCACTGTGGTCACCACTGACCGGTCATACCTACCTACCTGCCTCCTTCCGACTCACTTCTGTCTCCCTCCTACCTACTCCCTCCCGATTACTCACATATTCTCCATTACCCTCCGACATGACAACACTGCCAGCCAGGCACACATTGGAAAATTTGGTGAGTTCAGACAGCAACCTCTTTGAAACATCACCAAGTGCTGGACTGAGCATTTGTTTTAAGTGTTGTGCCCCTAAACCAGTGCTGATGTGTATAAAGCCTGCTGCAATGTAAGGGGGGTATAAAGCCTGCTGCAATGATGTGTATAAAGCCTGCTGCAATGTCAGGGAGGTCAATGTTAGTACTGGGAGCCCTGGGTAGATGTTTGTCCATCAGGGCTTGTGCCATACTGACGTCCTTAGTAATGATGGTATCCTCACTGGTTATAAGCCTCAGTGCTCCAATAGTATTACCCTTTTCTATATATATTTTTTTTTTTTGCTAATTTGAGCTCTGATTTTTGAGGCGTTATGTCTGTTGTTAGCATTTGCCCAGCGGGTGTTTATCGCCCTAGGGGTGAGACAGACGAGGCTGTCATCCCTAGGGAATGCATTTATTGCCTTAATAACATATGTTGTTAGGGACTTGTCCCTCCTTGGTGGGACAGCCAAACAGGCATTGTCAAAAAGCAGTAGGTTGTGCCAGGATCCGTTGTTTGCACGAGCATCGTCGGCTTTCTTCAGGGGGTCAGTGAATTTGCCATCAGCTTGAAGGCGAGCTGCTTTAGGGATGTGTGTCAGCGTCCTGGTGGAGGTTAATTTGATTGCAGATTTTAGGTCCTCTGTTGAGGTGGTCAGGGTAGCTGTCAGCTCTGTCTGCTGGGAGGGGCTGTTATTTCCATTTGGAGCTTTCCTGGAGCCTAGATATCCATTGTGTGCACTGATGTTGCCAGTTGAGAGATTGAGTGCACATTCCCTGTGGCACACCTGGCAGATGCCTCGTGAACGACAGCTTTGGCTCTGTCGTGAAAATTACTGGGAACCCGGCGCTTTTTGTGACATTCCTGACATCACGGGAGTGGGAGGGCGCCAGCTGTGGGGTAACGGGTGACGGACAGTGTGGATGCATGGGGGATGAAGGTGGGGGAGTAGCGAGCGGCAGAGTGAGTAATAAGTGGGTCACAAAACGGCAACACCCTTGGTCAGGAAGTCAGTAGACCTAGACCAGGATGTGGGGTGGGGACCAGGGATAGGGGGCAGAGGGAGTGGCAGTGTGGCCCAAAAAAGAAAAACTTTCACCATCATTCACTCCATCATTGTCTTGCCAGAGGGGTGCTTTACACTACAGTTTATAAAACTGCAACATTAACACCCCTCCTTCAGAGTGCAGGCACTGTACTTCCCATCTCCAGGACTCAAGTCCGGCCTGCCAGTTTCCCTGAATCCCTTCATAAATGTTACTTTGCTCACACTCCAACAGCACGTCAAGTATTAAAAACCATTTGTCTCCATTCACTCCTATCAAACATGCTCACACATGCTTGCTGGAAATCCAGGCCCCTCACACACAAAACCTCATTTACCCCCTCCCTCCAACCTTTCCTAGGCTGACCTCTACCTCGCCTTCCTTCCACTACAGATTGATACACTCTTGAAGTCATTCTGTTTCGTTCCATTCTTTCTACATGTCCGAACCACCTCAACAACCCTTCCTCAGCCCTCTGGACAACATTTTTGGCAATCCCGCATCTCCTACTAACGTCCAAACTATGAATTCTCTGCATTATATTCACACCACACATGGCCCTCAGACATGACATCTCCACTGCCTCCAGTCTCCTCCTCGCTGCACCAGTCATCACACAGACATCACGCCCATATAAGAGCATTGGTAAAACTATACTCTCATACATTCCCCTCTTTGCCTCCAAGGACAAAGTTCTTTGTCTCCACAGACTCCTAAGTGCACCGCTCACCCTTTTCCCTTCATCAGTTCTATGATTACCTCATCTTTCATAGACCCATCCGCTGACACGTCCACTCCCAAATATCTGAATACATTCACTCCCTCCAATCTGATATCCAATCTTTCATCACCTAATCTTTTTGTTATCCTCATAACCTTACTCATTCCTGTATTCACTTTTAAGTTTCTTCTTTTACATACCCTACCAAATTCATCCACCAACCTCTGCAACTTCTCTTCAGAATCTCGCACAGTGTCATCAGCAAAAAGCAACTGTGACAACTCCCACTTTATGTGCGATTCTTTATCTTTTAATTCCATGCCTCTTGCAAGACCCTCGCATTTACTTCTCTTACAACCCCATCTATAAATATATTGAATAACCACAGTGACATCACACATCCTTGTCTAAGGCCTACTTTTACTGGGAAATAATCTCCCTCTTTCCTACATACTCTAACTTGAGCCTAACTATCCTAGTAAAAACTCTTCATTGCTTTCAGTAACCTATCTCCTACACCATACACCTGCAACATCTGCCACATTGCCCCCTATCCACCCTGTCATACGCCTTTTCCATAAATGCCACAAAAACCTCTTTAGCCTTATCTAAATACTGTTCACTTATATGTCTCACTGTAAACACTTGGTCTACACCTTTCCTAAAGCCTCCTTGTTCATCTGCTATCCTATTCTCCGTCTTACTCTTAATTCTTTCAATAATAACTCTACCATACACTTTACCATGTATACTCAACAGACTTATCCCCCTATAATTTTTGTACTCTCTTTTGTCCCCTTTGCCTTAATACAAAGGAACTATGCATGCTCTCTGCCAATCCCTAGGTACCTTACCCTCTTCAATCCATTTATTAAATAATAGCACAAACCAATCCAAAACTATATCCCCACCTGCTTTTAACATTTCTATCTTTATCTCATCAATCCCAGCTGCCTTACCCCCTTTCATTTTACCTACTGCCTCACGAACTTCCCCCACACTCACAACTGGCTCTTCCTCACTCCTACAAGATGTTATTCCTCCTTGCCCTATACACGAAATCACAGCTTCCCTATCTTCATCAACATTTAACAATTCCTCAAAATATTCCCTCCATCTTCCCAATACCTCTAACTCTCCATTTAACAACTCTCCTCTCCTATTTTTAACTGACAAATCCATTTGTTCTCTCGGCTTCCTTAACTTGTTAATCTCACTCCAAAACTTTTTCTTATTTTCAAAAAAATTTGTTGATAACATCTCACCCACTCTCTCATTTGCTATCTTTTTACATTGCTTCACCACTCTCTTAACCTCTCTCTTTTTCTCCATATGCTCTTCCCTACTTGCATCACTTCTACTTTGTAAAAACTTCTCATATGCTAACTTTTTTTCGCTTACTACTCTCTTTACATCATCATTCCATCAATCGCTCCTCTTCCCTCCCGCACCCACTTTCCTGTAACCACAAACTTCTGCTGAACACTCTAACACTACATTTTTAAACCTACCCCATACCTCTTCGACCCTATTGCCTATGCTCTCATTAGCCCATCTATCCTCCAATAGCTGTTTATATCTTACACTAACTGACTCCTCTTTTAGTTTATGAACCTTCACCTCTCTCTTACCTGATGCTTCTATTCTCCTTGTATCCAATCTACCTTTTACTCTCAGTGTAGCTACAACTAAAAAGTGATCTGATATATCTGTGGCCCCTCTGTTAACATGTACATCCTGAAGTCTATTCAACAGTCTTGTATCTACCAATACATAATACAACAAACTACTGTCATTTCGCCCTACATCATATCTTGTATACTTATTTATCCTCTTTTTCTTAAAATATGTATTACCTATTACTAAACCCCTTTAAATACAAAGTTCAATCAAAGGGCTCCCATTACCATTTACATCTGGCACTCCAAACTTACCTACCACACCCTCTCTAAAAGTTTCTCCTACTTTAGCATTCAGGTCCTCTACCATAATTACTCTCTCACTTGGTTCAAAGGCTCCTATACATTCACTTAACATCTCCCAAAATCTCTCTCTCTCCTCTACATTCCTCTCTTCTCCAAGTGCATACACGCTTATTATGACCCACTTTTCGCATCCAACCTTTATTTTAATCCACATAATCCTGGAATTTACACATTCATATTCTCTCTTCTCTTTCCATAACTGATCCTTCAACATTATTGCTACCCCTTCCTTAGCTCTAGCTCTCTCAGATGCTCCAGATTTAATCCCATTTATTTCTCCCCACCAAAACTGCCCTATCCCCTTCAGCTTTGTTTTGCTTAGGGCCAAGACATCCAACTTCTTTTCATTCATAACAACAGCAATCATCTGTTTCTTGTCATCTGCACTACATCCACGCACATTCAAGCATCCCAGTTTTATAAAGTTTTTCTTCTTCTCTTTTTTAGTAAATGTTTACAAGAGAAGGGGTTACTAGCCCATTGCTCCCGGCATTTTAGTCGTCTCATACGACACGCATGGCTTACGGAGGAAAGATTCTTTTCCACTTCCCCATGGACAATAGAAGAAATAAAGAAGAACAAGAGCTATTTAGAAAAAGGAGAAAAACCTAAATGTATGTATATATATATATATATATATATATATATATATATATATATATATATATATATATATATATATATATATATATATATATATATATATATATATATATATATATATATATATATATATATATACATATATGTATATATATATATATATATATATATATATATATATATATATATATATATATATATATACATATATATACATATATATATATATATATATATATATATATATATATATATATATATATATATATATATATATATATATATTATATATATATATATATATATATATATATATATATATATATATATATATATATATATATATATATATATATATATATATATATATATATATGTGTCGTGCCGAATATGTAAAACTGGTCAATTAGCAAGAACTCATTTAAAATTAAGTCCTTTCTAAAATTTTCTCTTATACATTTAAAGATATATTTTTTTTCATTAATTTTAATGTAAAAAATTTTAATTTTGCACCAAAAGAATTTTAGAAAACTTACCTAACCTTATTATAACAAGAGCAATTTATTTTAGCCTAACCCAACTAAATATATGTTAAATACGTTTACAATAATTTAGTACTAAACAAACACAATCAAATATTTTTTTTTCGTTAGGTTCAGAATGATTTTGGCGAAATTATTGCATACACAAATTTTCACTTGTCCTATATGGCAAGATGAGCGTTGCTATTTAAGCCAAGATCGCAAGTTCTGCCTATTCGGCACGACATATATATATATATATATATATATATATATATATATATATATATATATATATATATATATATATGCGTGTCTGTGAAGTGTGACCAAAGTGGAAGTAGAAGTAGCAAGATATCCCTGTTATCCAGCGTGTTTATATATATATATATATATATATATATATATATATATATATATATATATATATATATATATATATATATATATATGTGTATATATATATATATTTATATATATATATATATATATATATATATATATATATATATATATATATTTATATATATATATATATATATATATATATATATATATATATATATATATATATATATATATATATATATATATATATGTATACTATGATTATTATTATACCCACGGAACAAGTGGTATTGATCAATAACAACACTGCAATAGCCAAGGAGTCGAACCCATGCTGTTTTGGTCTTCCTCATGGTGGGTACAACATCTAGCTTGGCTGGATGCACTATTGTTAAGGATTGTGCGGTCTTCTGGTCTAAAGCGTCATGCGTTTTCTCTCACCATGAGGCGGGCCAAACCAGCATGGGTTGGACTCCTTGGCTACTGCAGCGTTGTTATTGATATATATATATATATATATATATATATATAAATATATATATATATATATATATATATATATATATATATATATATATATATATATATATATATATATATATATATATATATATATATATGTCGTGCCGAATATGTAAAACTAGTCAATTAGCAAGAACTCATTTATAATTAAGTCCTTTCTACAATTTTCTCTTATACGTTTAAAGATATATTTTTTTCATTATTGTTTATGTAAAAATTTATAATTTTGCACCAAAAGGAACTTAGAGAACTTACCTAACCTTATTATAACAAGTGCAATTTATTTTAGCCTAACCCAGCTAAATATATTTTAGATTTGTTTACAATAATTTAATACTAAACAAACACAGTAAAATATATTTTTTTCGTTAGGTTCAGAATAATTTTGGCGAAATTATTGCATACACAAATTTTCACTTGTCCTATATGGCAAGTTGAGCGTTGCTATTTAAGCCAAGATAGCAAGTTCTGCCTATTCGGCACGACATATATATATATATATATATATATATATATATATATATATATATATATATATATATATATATATATATATATATATATATATATATATATATATATATATATATATATATATTTATAGGGAAGTACCACCTCCATAGCTGGAATGGGGACCCTCATCCTCAGAGAAGACAATAAACGTACCTCAGAGAAAACTCAAGGTTCTCCCCGGAGCTGTTTGAATATTTTCTTCTCCTACCACCCCCTATATATTTTTTATTCTATGTGAACATTTATTAATAAACAAAATACATTTACAGAAAAAAACATAAACATGAATACAATGGCACAAAGTATCAAAGATGATGAATTTCCTCCAGCTCCTCCGAGGCTGGACGTGAGCCAAGTATGCAGCAAGCATTTCCCCTCTGGATGGCGACGCTGAGGCGCTGGAACATGAAAGTGGCTGCCCTTGGGTCCCTGGTGGTGTCGATGAGTCTGGAACCCAATTCTTTAAGGAAACGTGTGGCATTTTTTCCCCATGATCCCAAGGTCTCTGATCCCACTGGGACAAATTGATACTGTTGGCTTATGTCCCTGTACTTGCTGATCTTGTACTCCTCCCTGTGGTCAGCAGCTCCTCCCTGTCGCCCCACACTGTGATGGATATAGGTGTCAGCCAGTGTGGACACACAGGTATAGTCCCATGCTAAGAGCTTGCCATTCTTCCAAGGATAGATGGTGATCCCGTCGGGGCGTTTTGCTGGGTTGTGGGTATTGTTTGCTGCAAGTGATCGTGGCTCCCTCTCGGCAGGGCATCCAGCTGTAGCAAGGGTTCTCTTAATGATGTCGTTGACCTCATTGTGTCTTGCATGCCAGCCCTTGGTTTTGGAACAGTTAAGCCCATGTAGACCGTACTGGTCTGCTTGCACTTCGCCGCAAATACACATATATTCTGTGTGAATTGGGGCAGCAAGGCGCAGAGCCACTGCAATACGGAGGGTCTTAGGGTCGAGTCGCGTTCCCATTGCCGATATGGGAACTGTTTGGAGGAAGTCCCCGGAGTGATGTGCACTCACAGCCTGGAGACGGGCAATCTCCCTATCTGATGTTGCAGCCCTGAGCATGTTGGCAAGCACCTTTTCAGCAATTGGGCTATCCCAGCTTGACTGTTTGTGAGCCAGTGCTGCACTAGGGTTTGGTGCTGGAGCTGCTGGAGCAGTTTTGGACTGCTGAAGGCTGGGGAGCATCTCAGAAAATGGGTAAGTTTTGGGGTTGACAGGCACCTGGTGAGTAGGTAGAAGGCATCGTGTGTGTCTATGTCTTTCATCCTGCTTTCCATCATTATATATATATATATATATATATATATATATATATATATATATATATATATATATATATATATATATATATATATATATATATCGTGCCGAATAGGTAAAACTTGCGATTTTGGCTTTATTAGCAATGCTCTTCTTGCCGATTATGGCAAGCGAGAATTTGTGTATTCAGTAATTTCGCAAAAAAATCATTCTGAATCTAACGAAAAAATATATTTCATTGTGTTTGTTTATTATTAAATTATTGTAATCTTATCTAAAATATGTTTAGTTGGATTAGGCTAAATTAAATTGCGTTTTTTATAATAAGGTCAGGTAAGTTTTCTAAGGTTCTTTTGGTACAAAATTATTAATTTTTACGTTAACACAAATAAATAAATAAATATGTCTTTAAACGTATAAGAGAAAATTTTAGAAAGGACTTAATTTTATATGAGTTCTTGCTAACTGAGCAGCTTTACCTATTTGGCACGACATATATACATACATGCATACATACATACATACATATATACATACATACATACATACATACATACATACATACATACATACATACATACATACATACATACATATATACATGCAGCCACACGTGACCAGTAAAAATGAGAGGGAAGGGAGGGGAAAGGGGAAGGAAGAGGAGTGGAAGGGGACGGGATGGAGAAGGGAGAGGAGGGAGAGGAGGGAGAGGAGGGAGAGGAGGGAAAGGAGGGAGAGGAGGGAGAGGAGGGAGAGGAGGGAGAGGAAGGAGAGGAGGGAGAGGAGGGAGAGGAGGGAGAGGAGGGAGAGGAGGGAGAGGAGGGAGAGGAGGGAGAGGAGGGAGAGGAGGGAGAGGAGGGAGAGGAAGGAGAGGAGGGAGAGGAGGGAGAGGAGGGAGAGGAGGGAGAGTAACGGTACAACACTTTTGCTACACCATTGCATTTCGATTTCACTACTTTGTGAGGCCTCTACTCACCATAAAATCACTGTGCAATGTGCTTAATTTTTTTCAAATTGTTAACAAAAAAAACATATTTAATTTTTTTTCATCTACTTCTCTTTTCGGTAAAAATTTCAGTAAATTTGCTTTAATATTCTGAACGAGAAAATTTGCATTTAGATAAGAATTTTTGAAGATTCTCAAGTTCATTCGAAATGTTTACGAAGCCGATGTTGACGATGTTTAGGAAGTAACTCTATATCGCGACGACGACGAATTTTTGCGACTGATGTTTGGATAAGCAATCTTCAGAAAAATAATTTTAATCTCCGTCGACCTCTCTGCCCTATTAAAGATACGAATGTGTCTCGTCTCCTCCAGTCCTAGTGGGCACACTGAGTGTGTCCCAGCATCCCCACAGTTATATTCCTAGTGGGTACACTGAGTGTGTCCCAGCATCACCACAGTTATATTCCTAGTGGGTACACTGAGTGTGTCCCAGCATCACCACAGTTATATTCCTAGTGGGCACACTGAGTGTGTCCCAGCATCCCCACAGTTATATTCCTAGTGGGCACACTGAGTGGTGTCCCAGCATCACCACAGTTATATTCCTAGTGGGCACACTGAGTGTGTCCCAGCATCACCACAGTTATATTCCTAGTGGGTACACTGAGTGTGTCCCAGCATCACCACAGTTATATTCCTAGTGGGTACACTGAGTGTGTCCCAGCATCACAACAGTTATATTCCTAGTGGGTACACTGAGTGTGTCCCAGCATCACCACAGTTATATTCCTAGTGGGCACACTGAGTGGTGTCCCAGCATCACCACAGTTATATTCCTAGTGGGTTCACTGAGTGGTGTCCCAGCATCACCACAGTTATATTCCTAGTGGGTACACTGAGTGGTGTCCCAGCATCACTTCAGTTATATTCCTAGTGGGTACACTGAGTGGTGTCCCAACATCACCACAGTTATATTCCTAGTGGGTACACTGAGTGGTGTCCCAACATCACCACAGTTATATTCCTAGTGGGTACACTGAGTGTGTCCCAGCATCACCACAGTTATATTCCTAGTGGGTACACTGAGTGGTGTCCCAGCATCACCACAGTTATATTCCTAGTGGGCACACTGAGTGGTGTCCCACCATCCCCACAGTTATATTCCTAGTGGGCACACTGAGTGGTGTCCCACCATCACCACAGTTATATTCCTAGTGGGCACACTGAGTGGTGTCCCAGCATCACCACAGTTATATTCCTAGTGGGCACACTGAGTGGTGTCCCAGCATCACCACAGTTATATTCCTAGTGGGCACACTGAGTGTGTCCCAGCATCACCACAGTTATATTCCTAGTGGGCACACTGAGTGGTGTCCCAGCATCACCACAGTTATATTCCTAGTGGGCACACTGAGTGGTGTCCCAGCATCACCACAGTTATATTCCTAGTGGGCACACTGAGTGGTGTCCCACCATCACCACAGTTATATTCCTAGTGGGCACACTGAGTGTGTCCCACCATCACCACAGTTATATTCCTAGTGGGCACACTGAGTGGTGTCCCAGCATCACCACAGTTATATTCCTAGTGGGCACACTGAGTGGTGTCTCAGCATCACCACAGTTATATTCCTAGTGGGCACACTGAGTGGTGTCCCAGCATCACCACAGTTATATTCCTAGCGGGCACACTGAGTGGTGTCCCAGCATCACCACAGTTATATTCCTAGTGGGTACACTGAGTGGTGTCCCACCATCACCACAGTTATATTCCTAGTGGGCACACTGAGTGGTGTCCCAGCATCACCACAGTTATATTCCTAGCGGGCACACTGAGTGGTGTCCCAGCATCACCACAGTTATATTCCTAGTGGGCACACTGAGTGGTGTCCCAGCATCACCACAGTTATATTCCTAGTGGGTACACTGAGTGGTGTCCCACCATCACCACAGTTATATTCCTAGTGGGTACACTGAGTGTGTCCCAGCATCCCCACAGTTATATTCCTAGTGGGTACACTGAGTGGTGTCCCAGCATCACCACAGTTATATTCCTAGTGGGCACACTGAGTGGTGTCCCAGCATCACCACAGTTATATTCCTAGTGAGTACACTGAGTGGTGTCCCAACATCACCACAGTTATATTCCTAGTGGGCACACTGAGTGGTGTCCCAGCATCACCACAGTTATATTCCTAGTGGGCACACTGAGTGGTGTCCCAGCATCACCACAGTTATATTCCTAGTGAGTACACTGAGTGGTGTCCCAACATCACCACAGTTATATTCCTAGTGGGCACACTGAGTGGTGTCCCAGCATCACCACAGTTATATTCCTAGTGGGCACACTGAGTGGTGTCCCAGCATCACCACAGTTATATTCCTAGTGGGCACACTGAGTGGTGTCCCAGCATCACCACAGTTATATTCCTAGCGGGCACACTGAGTGGTGTCCCAGCATCACCACAGTTATATTCCTAGTGGGCACACTGAGTGGTGTCCCAGCATCACCACAGTTATATTCCTAGTGGGCACACTGAGTGGTGTCCCAGCATCACCACAATTATATTCCTAGTGGGCACACTGAGTGGTGTCCCACCATCACCACAGTTATATTCCTAGTGGATACTCTGAGTGGTGTCCCAGCATCACCACAGTTATATTCCTAGTGGATACACTGAGTGTGTCCCAGCATCACCACAGTTATATTCCTAGTGGGTACACTGAGTGGTGTCCCAGCATCACCACAGTTATATTCCTAGTGGGCACACTGAGTGGTGTCCCAGCATCACCACAGTTATATTCCTAGTGGATACACTGAGCATGGGAGCTGCCAAATTGTTTTTATTGAGGGGGGCTTAGCGGGCTATTTGACTGGATGGGGGGCTAGGTGGAGTCTTATGTTTGCAGAGCAAACGCACCGTTATTAATATATATTTCACATTAATTAAAATAGCAATGTTTTCCAAAAACCCTTTAATTCATCCTTTATGAAAATGAGAAAATGAATACCGAAATCAAAGAATATGAAGGATAATTACATGAAATTGCATCAATGTATAATTTCCCATTAAAATAATGACCTTATTATGAAGATGATGATGATAATATAATCAAGTTTAGTCCTAAACCTAAAAGGGTGTAGGGTTTATTATCGATTCAAAGGGCTCGATGTAGAGCCTAACTTATTCATTCTGCTCGCAGATGAGAAGCTCATGGTAAGCGTAAAGTACTGGTTTGCAGTAGAGTGGTCGATGAGTGGGTTGGTCTGCCAGTTACGGTCATTGAAGCTTAATTATTAGGTAAGGTTAAAATTGGTTAGACGAATACATGAGTGAGGTGGGTTGCATTTGAATGGACCAGCATGGCTAAGAAGAGATATTGAGGGTTGAACTTTGAGTAGCTGTGGGATTGGGTTGGACCATTATCTAAGCGAGAGGGGGAGCTGTAAGTATGGGCCAGTAGGTTATTATAACGGCTGAGTATGCTGAGAGTATGTAAATAAAACACACAATGTAGGTTATGACATTGTGTTGTCAATACGTTTCGTCTAAATTCGCCTTTATCAATTCACACTGAGAACGCGACTTGATGTGAAAGAAAAAAAAAACATACCACGGACGGGGATAGAACCCGCGATCAGAGTCTCAAAACTCCAGCCCTCGCGTTAGCCACTGGACCAGCTAGCTACAATAAGATTCATCCAACTAGGTATATTTCTACACCATAGGAAGGTTAGCATAGGCACCACTGTGACCACAAATGCAAGTTTTTTACAGACAAATCTCCAGCTAGCGTGGCCCTGACGAACTCTAGGGGACTTGAGGAGACTTGAGCTAGAGTTCGTCACGGTCATGCTAGCTGGAGATTCGTCTGTAAAAACTTGCATTTGTGGTCACAGTGGTGCCTATGCTAACCTTCCTATGGTATAGAAATATACGTAGTTGGATGAATCTTACTGTGGCTAGCTGGTCCAGTGGCTAACACGACGGTCTGCAGTTTTGAGACTCTCTGATCACGGGTTCTAACCCCGTCCGTGGTATGGTTTGTTTGCAATCGTGTCAATACGATTTCGTGAGTCATGATGTGAAAAAGGTCGTGGAGTCACATGTGAGTAGCCAGCCGAGGAAGTTAGATTAAGAGATGAGGAAATAAACACATGTGGGTTAGGTGATCGCAGTGTTCGGCATTTGGAGAATAAGCAGTAGTAATAATGTTTCTAGAATTACTGGCATTGTTAGGTAAACTGATACGTGTTCAAAAAATGAGATATTCTCGTGCAGAAACGTTTGGCTCTCCAGGAGCTCGCAGCTATATAATATCACATTACTTGCACATATAGCATTTTACCTCACAATAAGTCAGTAGGCCTCCGCTTTCTTTCCAAATTCTTAAGTTCTTCTATGAATATCTGGTATAGGAGTCTACCTGGAGGCTGTTATTAGGATCAACGCCACCTCGGCCCAGTCCTCGACCAAGCCTCCAGATGGATGAGGGCCTGATCAACCAGGCTGTTATTGCTGGCCGCACGCAATCCAACGTACGAACCACAACCCGGCTGATTAGGCATTAACTTTAAATATACATCCAGTTCCCTTTTGAAAACGCCCAGAGGTCTATTAGTAATTCCCCTTATGTTATTGTGCTTTTTCTTAGTGTATTCGTGGCACCTCTGCTTTTCACCAGGGGTGTGTTGTACGCTCTGCCTTTATAAAGGGTGATTTGTGTGTGAAGGTTTAGGTCCAGTCCCTCTAGCATTTTCCAGACGTAGATTATGATCAATCTTTCTTACCTGCGTTCAAGGGAGTACAGGTGATGGATAGACCTAATAAATGCAGTGAAGGTTTTCTGTACATTCTCTAGATCTGCACTTTTGCCTGCCTTGAATGGGGGGAAGATGTGTTAATGTACATAATGTACTGCAGTATTCCAGCCTAGAGAGAGCAAGTGACTTAAAAAGGATCATTGGCATGACATCCCTTATTTTGAAGATTCTCATTATCCATCCTATCATTTTCCTAGACTGATGGACTGAACACATCGACTCAGGCTGAGAGACTGATTACTTCACACTCCTCATCTTCAACTATTCTTCTCTGTACCGGACTGAGGAAGTCACTTGTTGGCGAAGCGTTTCCACATTAAAGAATCCCAAATATAGCAAAAGTATCTAATTATTCCTGTATACTTGATAAAGTCTTGGGCGAAAGGTTGTACTAAAAGGATTCTTTGCGTCCAGTATCATTATATCCAGGACTAAAGTCATTTTTTTAAGTGGTTCTGCATGTAAGGACTCTTCTCAAGGGAGGTTCCTTGATGTCGTTCAAGGCTCTTGAGTCCTGGAACTGGACCTGACCTCCCCTTCCTTGAATCGAACATGATTTCCTTTCATTTCCCCAGGAGCGCGAGGTTAGTGCTCCGCGTCCGTGTGTTCTCGCCTGTGATACTTGTGTGTGTGTTCTCGCCTGTGATACTTGTGTGTGTGTTCTCGCCTGTGATACTTGTGTGTGTGTTCTCGCCTGTGATACTTGTGTGTGTGTTCTCGCCTGTGATACTTGTGTGTGTGTTCTCGCCTGTGATACTTGAGTGTGTGTTCTCGCCTGTGATACTTGTGTGTGTGTTCTCGCCTGTGATACTTGTGTCTCTGTGTTCTTGCCTATGATACTTGTGTTTGTGTGTTCTCGCCCTTGATACATGCCTGGGTGTTCTCACCAGTGATACTTGTCCGTGTGTTCTCGCCCTTGATACATGCCTGGGTGTTCTCACCAGTGATACTTGTCTGTGTGTTCTCGCCTGTGATCACTTAATGAATGTTTGGTACATAACAGAGCACACTGTGAATGCTTCTGGAAGATATGCCAACCATTCACTCTGATTGTGTGCGTGTGTGTATGTGTGTGTGTGTGTATGTATGTGTGTGTGTGTGTGTGTGTGTGTGTGTGTGTGTGTGTGTGAGTGTGAGTGTGTGTGTGTGTGTGTGTGTGTGTGTGTGTGTGTGTGTGTGTGTGTGTGTGTGCGTTTCTGAGTGTGTGTGTGTGTGTGTGTGTGTGCTAGTTACCATATTGTCGTAGGCACATGTCGATTAGACACTAGGCCTGTTGTACATGCGAGTGTGTGCGTGTGCGCGCGCGCGCGCGTGTGTGTTAGTTACCACTTTTTCCTAGGCACATGTCGATTAGACACTAGGCCTGTTGTATATGAGTACGTGTGTGTGTGTGTGTGTGTGTGTGTGTGTGTGTGTGTGTGTGTGTGTGTGTGTGTGTGTGTGTGTATGTGTACTCACCTAATTGTACTCACCTAATTGTGGTTGCAGGGGTCGAGACTCAGCTCCTGGCCCCGCCTCTTCACTGATCGCTACTGGATCCTCTCTCTCTCTGCTTCCTGAGCTTTGTCATACCTCTTCTTAAAACTATGTATGGTTCCTGCCTCCACTACTTCACTTGCTAGGCTATTCCACTTGCTGACAACTCTATGACTGAAGAAATACTTCCTAACGTCCCTGTGACTCGTCTGAGTCTTCAGCTTCCAGTTGTGACCCCTTGTCCCTGTGTCCCCTCTCTGGAACATCCTATCTCTGTCCACCTTGTCTATTCCCCGCAGTATCTTGTATGTCGTTATCATGTCTCCCCTGACCCTTCTGTCCTCCAATGTCGTCAGTCCGATTTCCCTTAACCTTTCCTCGTACGACATTCCCTTGAGCTCTGGGACTAGCCTTGTTGCAAACCTTTGTACTTTCTCTAACTTCTTGACGTGCTTGACCAGGTGTGGGTTCCAGACTGGTGCTGCATACTCCAGTATGGGCCTAACATACACAGTGTACAGTGTCTTGAACGATTCCTTATTAAGGTATCGGAACGCTATTCTCAGGTTTGCCAGGCGCCCGTATGCTGCAGCGGTTATTTGGTTGATGTGTGCCTCCGGTGATGTGCTCGGTGTTATGGTCACTCCAAGGTCTTTCTCCCTGAGTGAGGTCTGTAGTCTTTGTCCACCTAGCCTATACTCTGTCTGCGGTCTTCTTTGCCCCTCCCCAATCTTCATGACTTTGCATTTGGCTGGATTGAATTCGAGAAGCCAGTTGCTGGACCACATGTCCAGCCTGTCCAGGTCTCTTTGCAGTCCTGCCTCATCCTCGTCCAATTTAATTCTTCTCATCAACTTCACGTCATCTGCGAACAGGGACACTTCAGAGTCTATTCCTTCCATCATGTCGTTCACATATATCAAAAATAGCACTGGTCCTAGAACTGACCCCTGTGGGACTCCGCTCGTAACAGGCGCCCACTGTGATACCTCTTCACGTACCATGACTCGTTGCTGCCTCCCTGTCAGGTATTCCCTTATCCATTGCAGTGCCCTCCCTTTTACGTGCGCCTGATCCTCCAGCTTCTGCACTAATCTCTTGTGGGGAACTGTGTCAAAGGCCTTCCTGCAGTCTAGGAAAACGCAATCTACCCACCCCTCTCTCTCGTGTCTTACTTCTGTTACCTTGTCATAAAACTCCAGGAGGTTTGTGATAGAAGATTTGCCTTCCATGAACCCATGCTGGTTTTCATTTATAATCTTGTTCCTTTCCAGGTGTTCGACCACTCTCCTCCTGATAATCTTCTCCATGACTTTGCACACAATACATGTCAGAGACACAGGTCTGTAGTTTAGTGCCTCGTTTCTGTTTCCTTTCTTAAATATGGGGACTACATTAGCTGTCTTCCATTTCTCAGGTAGTTGCCCAGTTTCAAGGGATGTGTTGAAGATTGTGGTTAGAGGCACGCACAGCATCTCTGCTCCTTCTCTAAGGACCCATGGGGAGATGTTGTCCGGTCCCATCGCCTTTGAGGTGTCAAGGTCACTTAAGAGCTTCTTCACCTCCTCCTCAGTTGTTCGTATGTCATCCAACACTTGTTGGTATATTCCCTCTTGATGTTCCCTTCTGTGCTGTCTTCCCACAGCTCTTCCTGTCTCTACTGTAAAAACTTCCTTAAATCTCCTGTTCAGCTCCTCACATACCTCCTGATCATTTCTTGTGAGTTCTCCACCTTCTGTCCTTAATCTGATCACCTGGTCTTTGACTGTTGTCTTCCTCCTGATGTGGCTATACAACAGTTTCGGGTCAGTCTTGATTCTCGATGCTATGTCATTTTCATACTGTCGCTGGGCCTCCCTCCTTACCTGTGCGTACTCATTCCTGGCTCTGCGACTGATCTCCCTATTTTCGTGTGTTCTCTGCTTTCTGTACTTTTTCCATTCTCTATTGCATTTTGTTTTTGCCTCCTTACAACGTCGGGTAAACCAGGGGCTCGTTCTGGTCTTCCCGTTGTTACTGTTGCCCTTGGGAATAAACCTTTCCACTGCCTCCTTGCATTTTGTTGTTACATATTCCATCATTTCATTTACTGGCTTTCCTGCCAGTTCTCTGTCCCACTGGACCTCCCGCAGGAAGTTCTTCAACCCTATGTAGTCCCCTCTTTTATAGTCAGGCTTTTCCCATTCAACTCCTGTTATTCTCTCCACTTGCAGCTCTACTATGTATTCAAAGCACAGAACCACGTGGTCGCTAGCTCCTAGGGGACTCTCATACTTGATGTCCTCAATATCTGAGCTGCCCAGGGTGAACACAAGGTCCAATCTTGCTGGTTCATCCTCCCCTCTCACTCTGGTAGTGTCCTTAACATGTTGGTGCATGAGGTTTTCCAGCACCACGTCCAACATCCTGGCTCTCCATGTTTCGGGACCCCCATGTGGCTCCAGGTTTTCCCAGTCAATCTCCCTGTGGTTGAAATCCCCCATAACCAGCAACTTTGCTCTGCTGGAGTGAGCTCTTCTTGCCACCTCAGCAAGTGTGTCCACCATTGCTTTGTTACTCTCTTCATATTCCTCTCTTGGCCTCCTGCAGTTCTGTGGTGGATTATACATCACTGCAATGACCACTTTGTGTTCCCCAGACTGAAGTGTACCTGCTATGTAGTCTCTTTCTCCCGTCTCATCTATTCCTTCCATTTTCTCGAATTTCCATCTGTTTTTTACGAGCAGAGCAACCCCACCTCCCCCCCTGCCCCTTCTATCTTTCCTCATGATCTGGTATCCTGGTGGGAAGACTGCATCTGTTATTGTCTCCATGAGTTTTGTTTCTGTAACTGCTATGATGTCTGGGGACTTCTCATTGATTCTTTCTTGCCATTCCTCATGTTTATTCGTTAATCCATCTGCATTTGTGTACCAAACCTTCAACTTCTGTTCTAATACTGTAACTGTGGTGCGTGGGGTGGAAACAGAGGGATCGGTGTGTGATGGTTGGTTTGGATTGTTCAGTTGCCTTGGGGGTGTCGTGGCTGGAGTCCTTCTGCAGGTGTTTCTGGGGGGTGCACTTGTCCTTCCATTTGATCTTGGATTATTCTGCTCTCCTTTTTCATTTCCTCCCATTTCTCCTTTCGTTTTTGAACTCTCTCTTTCATTGTCTTCCTTTCGTCCTGTGTTCTGTCTCGATCGAGGTACACACTCCGGAACTCCTGCTTGCCTCTCAACCGTGCTTTCTCCTGCAGGATCATGGCTCGGGTTGATTCTGCCTTGAAAATTACTTTGAGAGGCCGATTCCTTTTCTTTGTGAACCACCCAATTCTCCGAAAATTTGCCACCTGGGTCATGTCCCCCTCACCTATCACCTTCATGATATCTTCAATCGCTTTTTTCTCCTCCTGCTTTCTTTCATCATAAGTTTCCCCTTTAGCTTCGTCTAGCCCATAGACAAACACGGATCTTTCCCTTTCCACCTCCCACTGTGACTCCCATTGCATCCTCTGATGTGTTTTAGTTCCTTCCCGTGGAGTGTTCCTCCCATCAGTCCCTTCCCTAGTTATTGCCCCTATGCTTCTTGGTTTATCCTTCCTGCTCACCTGCTCCTGGCCCCCAGAGGTATCTGGTAAGGTCCTTGCACATGTCCTAGTTCCTTCAATGTCTTCCAACCTCTCATTCTGTCCTAGTGTGCTCCCTGTCTTTGTTTTGGCCCCATGTGGGTTTGACAGGACCTCTGCATACAGTTTAGTTTCATGCTTCCTTCAGACCTGTTGTCTGTGTTTGATGTAGCCATTGCCGATGCTACTTCTGTGATATTTTTGTCTCTGTGCTGTTTCAGATGTCTCAGCTCCTCTTCTAATCTCTCTTGTGTGTGTGTGTGTGTGTGTGTGTGTGTGTGTGTGTGTGTGTGTGTGTGTGTGTGTGTGTGTGTGTGTGTGTGTGTGTGTGTGTGTGTGTGTGTGTGTGTGTGTGTGTGAGTGAGTGAGTGAGTGAGTGTGTGTGTGTGAGTGAGTGTGTGTGTGTGTACTCACCTAGTTGAGGTTGCGGGGGTCGAGTCCGAGCTCCTGTGTGTGTGTGTGTGTGTGTGTGTGTGTGTGTGTGTGTGTGTGTGTGTGTGTGTGTGTGTGTGTGTGTGTGTGTGTGTGCGTGTGTGTGTGTGTGAGTGTGCTCACCTAATTGTGGTTGCAGGAATCGAGACTCAGCTCCTGGCCCCACCTCTTCACTGATCGCTATTAGGTCCTCTTTCTCTCTGCGTCCTGAGCTTTGTCATACCTCGTCTTAAAACTATGTATTGTTCCTGCCTCCACTACATCATTTGCTAGGCTGAAATTAAGACTCATGTGCAACATCTGGGTATCTTTATTGTAGACGTTTCGCCATCCAGTGGCTTGATCAATACAAATTCCAGGACATGAAGACAGCAGAACTACATACAGAAGATGAGGTAATCAGTCCCTCAACCTTGGAGTTGGTGCGAAGAGCACCGTAGTCGTACAGATTCTGAAGCAGAAGCAAGGAGCCTGGCTCTTTTATACTAACGTCAGGTGGATTACCTCATCTTCTGTACACAGTTCTACTGTCTTCAAGTTATGTCCTGGAATTTATGCTGATAAAGCCACTGGATGGCGAAACGTCTACAATAAAGATACCCAGATGTTGCACATGCGCCTTAATTTCATCTTGTCGGTATTGTATACCATTCTTGCACAACTTGCTAGGTTATTCCACTTCCTGACGACTCTATGACTGAAGAAATACTTCCTAACATCCCTGTGACTCGTCTGAGTCTTTAACTTCCAACTGTGACTCCTTGTTTCTATGTCCCCTCTCTGGAATATTCTGTCTCTGTCCACCTGTGTGTATGTACTCACCTATTTGTGGCTGCAGGGGTCGAGTCATAGCTCCTGGCCCCGCCTCTTCACTGATTTCTACTAGGTCCTCTCTCTCCCTGCCCCATGAGCTTTATCATACCTCGCCTTAAAACTATGTATGATACTTCCGTTTATTGGTTATCATAGCATGTATGGGTGAGGAGGGATATTTGTGTTATCTCAAGTTCATGTTTGTGTGGTTGTTAATGATTTATTCTGTGTACTTCATCTATCTCTTGTATTGTATTGCTAAATTATAAAAAAAAAAACTTCACGGCTATTCCACGGCTTGACTACTCTATGACTGAAGAAATACTTCCTAACATCCCTTTGATTCATCTGAGTCTTCAACTTCCAATTGTGACCTCTCGTGTCTGTGTCCCATCTCTGGAACATCCCGTCTTTGTCCACCTCGTCTATTCCGCGCAGTATTTTATATGTCGTTATCATGTCTCCCCTGACCCTCCTGTCCTCCAGTGTTGTCAGGCCGATTTCCCTCAACCTTTCTTCGTAGGACAATCCCCGTAGCTCTGGGACTAGTCTTGTTGCAAACCTTTGCACTTTCTCTAATTTCTTGACGTGCTTGACTAGGCGTGGATTCCAAACTGGTGCTGCATACTCCAGTATGGGCCTGACATAATTGGTATACAGAGTCTTGAACGACTCCTTACTGAGGTATCGCAACGCTATCCGTAGATTTGCCAGGCGCCCGTATGCTGCAGCAGTTATCTGATTGATGTGCGCCTCAGGAGACATGCTCGGTGTTATACTCACCCCCAGATCTTTTTCCTTGAGTGAGGTTTGCAGACTTTGGCCATATAAACTATATTGTGTCTGCGGTCTTCTTTGCCCTTCCCCAATCTTCATGACTTTGCATTTGGAGGGGTTAAACTCAAGGAGCCAGTTGCTGGACCAGGCTTGTAGCCTGTCCAGGTCTCTTTGTAGTCCTGCCTGATCCTCATCTGATTTGATTCTTCTCATTAACTTCACATCGTCCGCAAACAAGGACACTTCTGAGTCTATCCCTTCCATTATGTCATTCACATATACCAAGAACAGCACAGGTCCTAGGGCTGACCCCTGTGGAACCCCGCTTGTCACAGGCGCCCACTTTGACACCTCGTCACGTACCATGACTCGTTGTTGCCTCCTTGTAAGGTATTCTCTTATCCATTGCAGTGCCTTTCCTGTTATGTGTGCCTGATCCTCTAGCTTTTGCAGTAACTTCTTGTGAGGAACTGTGTCGAAGGCCTTCTTGCAGTCCAAAACAATGCAGTCGATCCACCCCTCTCTCTCTTGTCTTACTTCTGTCACCTTGTCATAAAACTCTAATAGGTTTGTGACACAGGATTTTCCCTCCCTGAAGCCAAGCTGGTTGTCAATTATACACTTGTTTCTTTCCAGGTGCTCCACCACTCTCCTCCTGATGATCTTCTCCATGACCTTGCACACTATACACGTTAGTGATACAGGTCTGTAGTTTAGTGCCTCATGTCTGTCTCCCTTTTTAAAAATTGGGACTACATTTGCCATCTTCCATACCTCGGGGAGTTGCCCAGTTTCAAATGATGTGTTGAAGATCTTTGTTAATGGTACACACAATATCTCTGCTCCCTCTTTAAGGACGCACGGAGAGATGTTGTCTGGTCCCACCGCCTTTGAGGTGTCAAGTTCGCATAGCAGCTTCTTCACCTCCTCCTTGGTTATATGTACCTCATCCAGCACTTGCTGGAGCACCCCCCTGCTCTGATTTCCTGGAGTCCTACTGGTTTCCACTGTAAATATTTCTTTAAATCTTGTGTTGAGCTCCTGACATACCTCCCGGTCGTTTCTTGTGAATTCCCCATCACCCTTCCTCAGTCTGATTACCTGGTCCTTGACTGTTGTTTTCCTCCTGATGTGGCTGTACAACAGCTTCGGGTCCATCTTGACTTTCGATGCTATGTCATTTTCGTATTGCTGCTGAGCCTCCCTTCTTATCTGTGCATATTCGTTTCTGGCTCTTCGGCTAATCTCTGTATTTTCCTGAGTTCTCTGTCTTCTGTACCTTTTCCATTCTCTAGTACACCTAATTTTTGCCTCCCTACACCTTTGGGTGAACCAAGGACTCGTTCTGTTCTTCCCATTATTTCTGTTTCCCTTGGGAACAAACCTCTCCTCTGCCTCCTTGCATTTTGTTGCCACATAGTCCATCATTTCTTGTACTGGTTTTCCTGTCAGTTCCCTCTCCCACTGAATGTCTTGAAAGAAGTTCCTCAAGCCTGAGTAGTTCCCCCTTTTGTAGTTTGGTTTTTCCCACCCTATTCCTGCTGCTCTCTCCACTTGGAGCTCAACTATGTAGTCGAAGCACAGAACCACATGATCACTTGCTCCCAGGGGCCTTTCATACATGATATCCTAGATGTCAGAACTACTCAAGGTGAATACAAGGTCCAGTCTTGCTGGTTCATCCTCTCCTCTCTCTCTGGTAGTGTCTCTAACATGTTGATGCATGCGGTTTTCCAGTACTACATCCATCATCTTGGCTCTCCATGTTTCGGTACCCCCATGGGGCTCCAGGTTTTCCCAGTCAATCTCCTTGTGATTGAAATCACCCATAACTAGTAACTTTGCTCCCCCCATGTGTGCTCTCCTGGCCACCTCGGCTAGTGTGTCGACCATTGCTCTGTTGCTCTCATCATATTCTTCTCTTGGCTTCCTGCAGTTCTGTGGTAGGTTGTACATTACTGCAATTATCACCTTATGTCCCTCAGACTGGATTGTTCCTACTAAGTAGTCCCTTTCGCCCGTGCCATCAATTCCTTCCATTTTCTCAACCCTCCACTGGTTTTTAATGAGCAGTGCAACTCCTCCTCCCCCTCTCCTCCCTCTATCTTTCCTGAGGATTTGATATCCGGATGGAAAGATTGAATCTGTTATTATTCTGGTGAGTTTTGTTTCTGTGAGTGCTATTATGTCAGGGGATGTCTCCTTGATTCTTTCGTGCCACTCATACTTATTTGTTATTCCATCTGCATTTGTATACCACACCTTCAACTTCTTTTCTAAGACTGTGGTCTGGGAGGTGTATTGGGGTTGGGGAAGTGGGAGACCTGATAAGGAACTATGGGTGGTTGCTGTGGGGGTGGAGTGTGTAATGCAGTGGGTGGGGGCATTGGATGTGGCATGAGTGCTTTGGTTTAGAGTGTTTGGTTGCACTGGGGTTGACCTGGTTGGCAGGCTTCTATAGGAAGTTGTGAGGGAGGCTGTATTTGATCTTCCTGTGTCTGGGATCTCCTGTCTGTTTTCTCCATCCCCTCTCTTTCCTCCTTTCGCCTTTGTACCATCTCTCTCTGTTTCTGCCTTTCTGCTTGTGTTCTGTCGCGGTCGAGATACACCTTCCTGTATGCCGGCATGTCCCTTAATGGTGCTTTCTCCTGCAGGATCCAGTTCCGAGTCGATTCTGCCTTGAAGGTCACTTTCACTGGCCGGGTTCTTTTTTTTACAAACCCCCCTATTCTCCGAAAATTTTCCAGCTGGGTCATGTCGTCTTCTCCTATTGCTTTCATGATGCTTTCAATTGCTTTTTTTTTCCTTGTTTTCTTGTTTCATATGTTTCCCCTTCAACCTGCTGGAGCCCATACACAAAGACTGACCTCACCCTTTCATTCTCCCACTGCATATCCCTGTGTATCCCCTCATTCAATTTGATTTCCTCCATTGCAGCTTTCCATTCTTCAGTTTCACTAGCTAATGTACTTGGGCTCAGTGGCCTGTCATTTTCCCTTCTCGGCTTTCCCTGGGCTCTGCTGTGATCTGTTAGGGCCTCCACATATAGCTTAGCTCTTTCATTTACAACAGTCTCCACTGATTGAGCTTCTACATGCAGTTTTGCTCCTTCTTTCCCTACAGTCCCCTTATTTGTGACTGAGGTAGAAGTCTCTGTTGTCAATCCTAAAATGTTCTTTAGTTCTTTAGGCTGTTTCAGATTTTTCAGTTCCTCTTCTAAACTCTGTATCCTGGCCTCTGCTGCTTTGACTTGCACCTCCCACTTCCTGCTTTCCATTACTATCCTCTCTTCCATTCTCATGCTAAGTTCTTCTAGTTTCTTTTTCCATTCATGTTCCCTTTTTGTGAGCTTTGCTGCCCAATCTTCCTTTGCAGTTTCCTCCTCCTGTCCCTTGGTTTTTCTTGTTGCGCTCTGGCAACCCATTTTTGTTTTATCCTGATTGCCTCAGAGTGGGAAACCTATGTAATTCTGTATGTTAGGTTAGTATTGTGTATGTCAGAGTGTGGGGGGGGAGGTGGTAGAGGAGGAACTGTGGCTATGTGGGAGAGTAGTGGGGAGGGGGAGTGGGAAGGAGAGTGAAGTAAGTGGGTGAGTGGGAGAGGAAGAGGGGGAAGGAGGGAGAGGTGGGGAGGGGGAGGGTTAAAGAGGGAGGGGAGGGATCAGGTGAAGCAGTGAGATGTCGGTGGGGGAGGGGGAGAGTGTATGTGTGAGTCTGGCAATGTGTGTGTGTGAGTGTGTGTGTGTGTGTGTGTGTGTGTGTGTGTGTGTGTGTGTGTGTGTGTATGTGTGTATGTGTGTGTTGTGTGTGTGTGTTGCGCATGTGTGTGTGTTATGTGTGTGTGTGGTGTGTGTGTTGTGTGTGTGTGTGTGTATGTGTGTATGTGTGTGTTGTGTGTGTGTTGCGCGTGTGTGTGTGTTGCGTGTGTGTGTGTGTTATGTGTGTGTGTGGTGTGTGTGTTGTGTGTGTGTGTGTGTTGTGTGTTGTGTGTGTGTGTGTGTGTGTGTGTGTGTGTGTGTGTGTGTGTGTGTGTGTGTGTGTATGTGTGATGTGCGTGTGTGTGTGTGTGTGTGTGTGTATGTGTGTGTGTGTGTGTGTATGTGTGTGGGTGGGTGTGTGTGGGTGTGTGTGGGTGGGTGTGGGTGTTTGTGTGGGTGTGTGTGGGTGTGTGTGGGTGTGTGTGGGTGTGTGTGGGTGTGTGTGGGTGTATGGGTGTGTGTGTGTGTGTGGGTGTGTGTGTATGTGTGTGTGTGTGTGTGTGTGTGTGTTTGTTTGTGTGTGTCTTTGTGTGTGTGTTTGTGTATGTGTGTGTGTATGTGTGTGTGTGTGTGTGTTTAGTGAGAAAAGGGGTAAATGTGAAGGAGATAGAGGGAAGGGAGGAAGAGAAGAAAGGAAAGAGAAAGAGGGAGATTGGGAGAGAAGAGAGGAGAAAATAACAGGTAGTGACGTTACTAAGAGACTTAGTACTAGTGTCTGCATCAATGATACAGTTACTACTACAGGTACTAGGCAGCAATGCGCACAATTCTGCCGTTCCTAGTAAATGTAATAGGTATCAATAACAATAATGCCAAAGCTCCTAGTACAATACTAGGAAGATATAAGTGCTATAGTTCCTAGTATAATTACTAGGCAGCAATACCTACAATGCTGCAGTTCCTAGTAAAATTAGTGGGTAGCAATATCCAAAATGTTACGTCTTAGTAATAGACAGCAATACCAACAGTGTAGCAGTTCTTAGGACTAGTACTAGGTAGCAGACCCACAGTGCTAGAGTTCTTTGTGCAAGTACTAGGAAGTAATACCAACAGTTGTACAGTTTTTAGTAAAATTCTAGGAAGCAATATCATCAGTGCTACATTTCTTAGTACAAGTACTAGGTAGCAATACCCAAAATGAACTGAATAAGCCAATGGCTGGCGTAACGTTTCTAGAATATAGATACTTAAATTGATATGTAAGAAATATGTGCAACAGTTAGGTATCTTTATTCCAAAACGTTTCGCCCACACAGTAAGCTTCTTCAGTCGAGTACAGATGCAGTAAATATGTGAAAAGGATGTAATCAGTCCACCCTTGAAGACGTAGATTTGAGGTGGTCAGAGGCATTACTATTATTAGTATTTGGTATTGTGGCATGCAAAGAGTACATTCCCTTTATTTGGCTTATGTTCACACACTCACATA
The DNA here is from genome assembly GCF_038502225.1 of Cherax quadricarinatus. Lineage (NCBI taxonomy): Eukaryota > Metazoa > Arthropoda > Malacostraca > Decapoda > Parastacidae > Cherax > Cherax quadricarinatus. Next base: position 22,457,516 of record NC_091337.1, read on the forward strand.
GGCTACTTCCTCAACAAGCAAACCAGGTGCTAAGTGTTTAACAGCAGGGGGCCCTATCGTTAAATCAGTACCTTGGCAGTCAATCAAAATGTGGGTCTAGCAATTGTGAATGTGATGTGGTAACACTCACGTTTTCACCCCTGTCAGATTCATTCTGCTGCTGGTTGAAGCACGGTTGTCTCTTGCTATTTGGCTGCTGTTTTGCCTTGATTACTGTGGCATGCACTTATATTACCTATTGCTGTACATAGTGTATATAGTGTACACATATCTATTTGTTCTTGGTGAAGGAAAATACAATTCAAAGATTTCTGCTGTGTTTATTTCGCTCCAAGTTCCCTTTACACCGAGGATAACAGGCCATGTTTACCAGGGTTGTAATATGGGAGCCTGTCTGGGAGTTGAACCCGTGACCTCTCGCAAATTGTAAGTAAATTATCTCATGAAAATTATGTGGTATCTCCTGTTGACAGAACCTCAAAAAGTATAACCTACCACATTAATCAAATTTAATACACCCGATAAAATCCCAGTAATGACTTTGTCCTCTGCCTCTGTAGATGACCCTGACTCTTTGCACCTTTTCTGAGATTAATGTAAAGCTTCCCAATTCGATCCTCCTCAAGGACCCTAGCCCTTTAATGGTGGGGCTGTCTAAGAACCAAGTAACAAGTTTACTACGCTTCTACAATCTTACCCTGATAACTTTTCTGATGTTTTAAAAAAATTTACACTAGGATATCATGATGTAGATGTTGGAAACTTTAAACCTATTAAACTCTCTCCCTACAGAGCTAATCCTGAAAAACAGAGGCTACTTCAGCAGGAGGTAGAAGTTCTGTTAGATCATGGGTTAGTGGAGGAGTCATCTAGTCCGTGGGCTTCACGGTGCATCCTTGTTAAGAAAGCTGATGGAGGGTTTCAAATGTGTACAAACTACCGTAAAGTGAATGAGGTTACCAGCCCAGATGCAGCCTACTGCCCATGGAGGGTGTTAGGCCCATGTGGCGGCACCCATGAGGGTAAAGATGGCACAGTCAGAAAGGGCCTCTCCTTAGAGTCGAGTTGCTTGATAGTGCAGCCCAAAGCAGGTGGTAAACCTCATCTAAGGCTAATTATGACTACAAGACCGATAGCGAACAAGCACCGTGAGGGAAAGTTGAAAAAAACTTTGAAGAGAGAATTCAAGAGCATGAATGCAGCCCTACCACATTAAATTGATACATATTGCCGGCAAAGAAAATATGCTGGCTGATACATTATCACGAGTATAAAATTATGTTTTAGGTTAGGATGTGTTAGGGACTATGGCTAAAAATCGCTCTTTTTTTGCCCCTTTTGTATATATTTAATATTTGATTGATGTGGGGCATTTTTTTAGTGAGGGGATATTCTGCAACCATTTGTAGGTATCTTGGACCTCCGTTAGCCCTATTGTCTGCTGTCTCGTGCTAAGTTTAGAGTTTGGCTTTATGTCGCAATAAAAGTTGAGCTTTATCTTAAGAGTTGGATGGTTGAGAGGAAAGGCAGTCCCATTATTGTACTGTGCCATGGTGGCACTTTACCCATGGAGGTAGAAGCCTAGTCCTGAGCCCTCTTGGGGTGGGGGTGTGGCATGCAAAGAGTACATCCCTTTTATTCGGCTTATGTTCACACACTCACATAGGCTACTTCCCCAACCAGCGAACCAGGTGCTAAGGGTTTAAAGGCAGGGAGCCCCATCGTTAAATCAGTACCTTGGTTCATCCTGTCAAAATGTGGGTCTAGCATTTGTGAAGGTGATGTGGTAGCACTCACGTTTTTACCCTTGTCAGATTCATTCTGCCGCTGGTTGAAGCACGGTTGTCTCTTGTCATTTGGCTGCTGTTTTGCCTTGATTACCGTGGCGTGCACTTATATTACCTATTGCTGTACATAGTGTATATAGTGCACATATATCTATTTGCTCTTGGTGAAGGAAAATACAATTCAAAGATTTCTGCTGTGTTTATTTCGCTCCAAGTTCCTTTTACACCCAGGATAACAGGCCTTGATCACCTGGATCGTAATAGGCATTAATACAAAATATGGTACAGTTGGTAGTACAAGTACTTGGTAATAACGTTTCAGCTTCAAGTACAAGTACTAGGTATCAGTACTGGCATTGTTACACCTCCTGGTGTTCTTACAATTTATATCAATATCAACAAACTGAGCAATAGACACATACGCAACGCTGAGGATTTTTAAGAAACGTCTCACTCACTAATTGGCAAAACGTTTCCTAAATAAAATGTTTTTATTATCCAGAGCATTTGTCTCTGTTTACAATACCAACATTGTAGAGCGGTGGAGAAATTTACACAGTAACATAAAGAACACAATATGTAAGAATGTTGAAAATATAGAGGTATTATAATACACACACACACACGCACACACACACACACACACACACACACACACACACACACACACACACACACACACACACACATACACACACACACACGCATACACACACACACACACACACACACATACATAGGCTTAGTTATTAATTCTGGTCAGCGTACAAGTTCAAAATAACTCTCGTCAGTACCACAAACGAATCCACATTAAGTGAACCACAGCTGACGAGATTAAAGTCTGTCACCACTGACTATGTCAAGTGTGTGACCACCGACTACGTCAAGTGTGTGACCACCGACTACGTCAAGTGTGTGACCACCGACTACGTCAAGTGTGTGACCACCGACTACGTCAAGTGTGTGACCACCGACTACGTCAAGTGTGTGACCACCGACTACGTCAAGTGTGTGACCACCGACTACGTCAAGTGTGTGACCACCGACTACGTCAAGTGTGTGACCACCGACTACGTCAAGTGTGTGACCACCGACTACGCAAAGTGCTTGACCAGCGACTACGTCAAGTGTGTGACCAGCGACTACGCCAAGTGTTTGACCACCGACTACGTCAAGTGTTTGACCACCGACTATGTCAAGTCTGCCACCACCGACTACGTCAAGTGTGTGACCACCGACTACGTCAAGTGTGTGACCACCGACTACGTCAAGTGTGTGACCACCGACTACGACAAGTGTTTGACCACCGACTACGTCAAGTGCTTGACCAGCGACTACGTCAAGTGTTTGACCACCGACTACGTCAAGTGTGTGACCACCTACTACGTTAAGTGTGCGACCACCGACTACGTCAAGTGTGTGACCACCGACTACGTCAAGTGTGTGACCACCGACTACGTCAAGTGTGTGACCACCGACTACGTCAAGTGTGTGACTACCGACTACGTCAAGTGTGTGACCACCGACTACGTCAAGTGTGTGACCGCCGACTACGTTAAGTGTGTGACCACCGACTACGTCAAGTGTGTGACCACCGACTATGTCAAGTGTGTGACCACCGACTACGTCAAGTGTGTGACCACCGACTACGTCAAGTGTTTGACCACCGACTACGTCAAGTGCTTGACCACCGACTACGTCAAGTGTTTGACCACCGACTACGTCAAGTGTGTAACTACCAACTACGTGAATGATTCAACAGGTCACAATACCACAGGATATATAGTGACTCAGTAACAAATACATCGCAAGTACTTTCCTGATATTCATACAGGTGTTTTTTCCTACCCCATCTGCTTTCATGGTCGGGAAAAAATACGTGCGTTTTCCCCTCCTCACAGTAAATTTTGATGGCCGCTTGGTTCCCCTGCCCTCAAAATCTAACAAACAAACGAATTTTGAAGTACAAAGTAAGCTGACCAATACATAGGTTTTCCACGATATTAGAAATTAATCTGCTGCTAAAATTAGTTAAAAACCAGTGGCCAGTGTGAGTTTTTTTCTTTTTACTCGTTTCCCAGTGTGTTATTCTTGCTCATACAGAGGAAACAAGTGTAGTGATCAGAACACAGGGCAGCAACAACTCATGGCAGACAGGCGGATGCCTGTCCTTGTACCTGTGCCTTCTGTATCTGTGTCTTGTGTGTATACACGGCATATATCTTTAGATATATCTAGTTTGTTTACTCTGCATACACTTGCATCTGTGTCTAGAGTATACTTAATAAATCTATGCCTATAGATATGTACATTATCTGTATTTCCAACTTTTCAATTGATGATTTGTTCGTGAATATTGCAGCAACACCTGTAATTGCATAAGACTCTGTCTGTTTGTCTGTCTGTCTGTCTGTCTGTCTGTCTGTCTCTCTCTCTGTCTCTCTCTCTCTCTGTCTCTCTCTGTCTCTGTCTCTCTCTCTCTCTCTGTCTCTCTCTCTCTCTCTCTCTCTCTCTCTCTCTCTCTCTCTCTCTCTCTCTCTCTCTCTCTCTCTCTCTCTCTCTCTCTCTCTCTCTCTCTCTCTCTCTCCCTCTCTCTCACTCTTTCTCTCTCGCAGTAGTCGGTGACATTGAAGATTAGTATAAATCTGACCAAAAAACAAGAGAACTCATTTTCAATATAACAGTCTCAAAAATGAGTAAAAAAAAAGTTTGAAAACAATCAGTTCGCGTAAAAAAAACAGAGAAGGACGTTGGAGTAATCATAAGCCACAACTCTAAGTCTACTAAATATCAAGTACGTGGCCTGAAATTTCAAGCACGAAACACCAGAGCCAATATTGACTGTTACTCACTTGTGACACTTCACACTGAATATGCTGTCGAGATTTGGTCAGTTTACAAGGCGGGCAGAGATGGGCGACTAATTTCATACTTTCATGATGATACAAATCATTTGAAGAAAGAATTAAAGGACTTTTGTTTTTCTTAAGAGACGGAGACTTAAAAAGTGATTTTATTCAGATTTTTAAGATGCAGAAGTGATTTCAGTTTACTCAGAGACGAAGAAGTATTTTAAGTGCAAATGAAGCCCGAAACAAAGAGTGGAATGAACCTTCGAGGCAAAAGGCGAGTAGAAATATGCTTTACTTTGCAAATTTATAGATCAGTGGAATGAAGTGTTCATTGAAGTTTTAGGTAAATAAACCAAAAGTACAGAAACAGTCATTTGAGATTCAGCTGGATAAGCATTTTCCAGTTACTAGATTCAACTAGGTATTGTTCAGAGACTGGCTGTAGTTATGTGAATCAAGCTTCATATCAGTTATCTAGACAGTTATGCTATACCTCCTAATCCTTAGTATTTATACTATATCTACTACTCCTTTGTACTTATACCATATCTATTAATCATTATTATTTATACTATACCTACTACTTATTATTACTTAGCAAATACCCTTAAAATAGAACGTGGGATCACTCTCGCTCTCGAACCCTTCTTTCCCTCACCATTCCTGCCTCTATACCCATGAAAGTGATGTTGACAAGACGAGCAAAATTCATGGGAAATATCATTGAACAGTTTCATAATAATAGGACAACGATGCAACTGCTGGCTCAGTCGCAGGTGGTAATGAAATGCTGGTTCGGTACGTAACTATAGAGATCCTAGCGAATACCCATGATAGTGTGACGGAGAGTAGGGGATTAAGTACTTGAAATTAATTCAGTAGTGCTGACTTTCACGTGTTTGACGGCTTTTCTAAGCAGTGGCCTCTCTTGCTGCCCTCTGGTAATGGGCCACTACTGAAGAGGTAAGTAATTTCTTACATGAAATTTGTCAAAAAATCATCTTGCGAAATTACATCTAAATTAAAGAATAAATCACAATACTGTGGCTGAATCAATTCACAACTAAGTGCATCATTTTGCTGATATTGACAAGTTGATAAATAAGAAGTATGTGCAACACTTAAGTAACTTAATGACGAAATATTTGGCAGCGCAGTTGGCTTCTTTAATTGAAGACGAGCCAATATAACACCAGAGATAGTTGAAGTAATTCTGAGGTGATCAGGCTCTCAGCCTTGATAAAAATTGGTTATCAATAAACGTCACAAATGTTGGACGTGTGTCTTATCAAGTTGTTTCTACTGAATACCATCAATAATATTTTTATCTGACACAGAAACACAGCCTAAAGCAGAAAGAGGAATGCTGTCAGATCTTACGTAGTGGATCAGACGTGAGGTGTAACAACTGAAAGGTACGTCACAGATAAGCTGGGTCCACTAGCAGAAGTAGGTCATGCTGAGCATTTGTTTACCAAAGGAGTTGCTAAAACTTTCCTGTACCAAGATTGAAAGGTTTCGCTTATACGGTAGGCTTCTTTGATTAAATACAGAGGAGACTAAATATGGAGACAGCAGCAGTAGCGGCAAGATAAAGATGATGGGATCAGTCCATCAGCCTTGAAGGAGTTCTTGAGGTGGTCAGTCCCTCAGCATGGAAAAGACTTCAGATCCATAGTCTTTGAACAATGTTCGCCCCCCCCCCACCTCCTGCGACGTCTACAAGACTTTCCAACCCTCACCTTTGGCAGTATATAAGATCCATTCTTATGTTTTCAGCTTCACATTGCTACGAACTATGGAGATGAACTCTTCTTCAGGCTGGGGGACTGACGACCTCAAGAACTTTTTCAAGATGAACATTAAAATGGTATAAAATACCGACAGATTGTTAGGTAAGACACATATGCAACAGTTAGGTATCTTTATTTCTAAACGTTTCGCCTACACAGTAGGCTTCTTCAGTCGAGTACAGAAAAGTTGATAGAAGCAGAAGATACTTGAAGACGATGTAATCAGTCCATCACCCTTAAAGTTTTGAGGTGGTCAGTCCCTCAGTCTGGAGAAGAGCATTGTTCCGTTGTCTGAAACAATATGAAGTTGAAGTGACAGAATGGGGCCTTATATAGTCAGGTCCCTCTCAAATCCAGCCGTTCTCACTAGTAGAGGTTGTCGAAGTTGATGGTTTGTGCCAAGATACCCTTGTGTTGCAGTGTCTGACAGAATGAACATTAAAATGGTATAAAATACCGACAGATTGTTAGGTAAGACACATATGCAACAGTTAGGTATCTTTATTTCGAAACGTTTCGCCTACACAGTAGGCTTCTTCAGTCGAGAGAACGGCTGGGTTTGAGAGGGACCTGCCCTCCCAACGCAACCTACGTCTCACCTCCTGGCACTATAAAGGGCTCCATCCTGTCACTTCAACTTCATATTGTTTCAGACAACGGAACAATGCTCTTCTCCAGACTGAGGGACTGACCACCTCAAAACTTTAAGGGTGATGGACTGATTACATCGTCTTCAAGTATCTTCTGTTTATCTAACTTTTCTGTACTCGACTGAAGAAGCCTACTGTGTAGGCGAAACGTTTCGAAATAAAGATACCGAACTGTTGCATATGTGTCTTACCTAACAACTTTTTCAAGGTTGATAGACTGATCACATCATCTTTACCTCACCACTACTGATGCTATTTCCATATTCATTCTCCTTTTAATTTGACTGAAGAAACCTATCGTGTAGGCGAAATGTTTCGCAAAAGATATATAACTGTTGCACATGCTTCATCATATACTTGTCGATACTTTACATCCCTTTGGCTATCTTTAATAACCACCACAACCCATCAAGACTGACGAACTGATCACTTAAGACTTCTACAGTCTACAGTGTTATTCTCACCTCTAATTGACAGAGTAAGTTCACTGCGCAGGCGAAACGTTTCGGGAATAAGATGCCTAAAAACTTTAGAGCTGTCTACTCAACGAGTTCGCGGATTGCTGAATGTATTCACATTGTCTCAGCCTTGTACGTTTGAACTCCGTTAAACCCCTTTTTTAATACACCCAGTCTATTGTATATCTTCCCTTAATACCATCACACTAAATATCTTCCCTTAATACCATCACACTAAATATCTTCCCTTAATACCATCACACTAAATATCTTCCCTTAATACCATCACACTAAATATCTTCCCTTAATACCATCACACTAAATATCTTCCCTTAATACCATCACACTAAATATCTTCCCTTAATGCCATCACACTAAATATCTTCCCTTAATACCATCACACAAATATCTTCCCTTAATACCATCACACTAAATATCTTCCTTAATACCATCACACTAAATATCTTCCCTTAATACCATCACACTAAATATCTTCCCTTAATACCATCACACTAAATATCTTCCCTTAATGCCATCACACTAAATATCTTCCCTTAATACCATCACACTAAATATCTTCCCTTAATGCCATCACACTAAATATCTTCCCTTAATACCATCACACTAAATATCTTCCCTTAATGCCATCACACTAAATATCTTCCCTTAATGCCATCACACTAAATATCTTCCCTTAATGCCATCACACTAAATATCTTCCCTTAATACCATCACACTAAATATCTTCCCTTAATGCCATCACACTAAATATCTTCCCTTAATGCCATCACACTAAATATCTTCCCTTAATACAATCACACTATAAATCTTCCCTAAATATAACCACAGTAAGTATTTTTTCCACATTTACATATATCACACTAACGCAGTCCAACTTAATGTAGACTCGCCCCTTAACACAAAGTCCTCCACTTAGCCACACACGTTCCCTCCATTTAGTACGTGCTTCCTTCACTTAACTCACACTCTCACCACTTAACCCACACTCTCACCACTTAACTCACACTCCCACCACTTAACCCACACTCTCACCACTTAACCCACACTCCCACCATTTAACTCACACACCCACCTTTAAACCCAGACTCCCACCATTTAACCCACACTCCCACCACTTAGCCCACACTCCCACCATTTAACCCACACTCCAACCTTTAAACCCACATTTCCACCACTTAACCCACACTTCCACCACTTAACTCACTCCCACCACTTCACACAGGTCTCTGACTCAGCAGGGTGAACAAGCTGACGATCTACTTCCTCGCTCCAACTATTCTGTCTTGTTAGCCAGAGTTCTGTCTGAGGTAGGGAGGCAGGGAGGCAGTGAGGCACGAATTCAGGGAGGCAGGGTATTAGTGAGGTAGGCAGAAAGAGAAACTGGCAGGCAGTTAGGAAAACTGGCAGGAAGAAAGGCTAGAAGGCAGAAAGAAAGGCAGGTGGAATACTAACAGGCAGGGATAGAGGGAAGTTAGTAAGCAGGACGGAAGGCTGGTAAGCAGAGGAAAGGCTGATAGGCAGGGGAAGGGTTTGTAGACAAGAAAAAAGCTGGTAGGTAAGAAACTACAACTAGGTGAATACAAATAGGAAGCACATCCGTCTGGCGCTCAGCAGACGGAGGATCAAACTTCCACAATGTTTACCGCTGTATGACCCACATGGGATTAGAGCTCATTAATATTTACGGTATTTACAGTATGGTGGGTAAGAAATGAAGAAGACACAGGGTGAAAAGGTAGCAAGCAATAAGCGAGAAAAGATGGCCGTTGGACAGGCAGGGAGACAGGAAGGGATGAAGGGAAGGAAGGAAGGAAGGAATGGAGAGAGGGAGGAAGGAAGGAAGGGAGGGAGGGAGGTAAGCAGGGAGGATGAATGCAACTGTGGCAGTCAGGAAGGAATGGTTTTCTGAAGTAGGAGGGAAGGATGGGTGACAGGGAGGCAGTCAGAGAAAATGGTTAAATATCACGCAGAAAGGCAGAGAGAGAGAGAGAGAGAGAGAGAGAGAGAGAGAGAGAGAGAGAGAGAGAGAGAGAGAGAGAGAGAGAGAGAGAGAGAGAGAGAGAGAGAGAGAGAGAGAAAGAAAGAAAGAAAGGAGAAGGTAGGGAGGGAGGTAGAAAAGAATGTTGTCATTGGGGAAGATACAGATAATGGGATTAAGGGAAAGTGGAATGTAATGAGTTAGGGAAACAGGCAGACATGTATATAATAGGAACAATAAGAGGAAGTGAGAGAGAGAGAATCTAGAAATTTTTGAAGAGACGACAGATAGGCAGGCAAGAAGTCTGGGAGGCAGGGAATGAAGGAGGGACAGAGAGAGAAGAGAGGATGGCTGGAGGCAGGTAGGCAGGAAGGACAGTGAGGGGATGATACACTGACATAAGCGAAACGTCAAGAAAAAAAAAATGAAGAAAAAGTGACCATTACTCTAGAAAAATAATGGTGATGAACCAAGAAGGAGATATTAATAACGTAGAAGTAGCAGTGATGGAAACATTATCAACAACAACGTAGAGACAATGGACGAGGCATGAACAACGTCTAACACCAGGCTGTGGGTAATGTCTCTTACGCTGAAGGAGTAGGTAATGTATTTCACTAAGGCTGTGGGTGATTTATCTCACATAGAGGGTATGGGTAATTTCTCTCACACCGAGGGGTGTGGGTAATATCTCTCACGCCAAGGGTGTGAGTAATGTTTCTCACAGCGAGGGTGTGGATAATATCTCTCACACCAAGGGTGTGGGTAATCATGGGATCTAAGTTAGAGCTACAGTCGTCCACCTGAAAGTGAGAGCAGCCAGCATAAAGTTTTGAACCTAGTGCAATGAAGAAAGGCAATAGAAATGAGAAAACTAATACTAGAGTCTGGAGACACTAGGCAGTCAACAGAGAGAGACAGCGGCAGTAACACACACGGAGACAGTGGAAGAACTGGCGAGGGAAAGTAGAACTTACTGTAGCTACTTATTGATAGATTGATGATACAACTTAGGAAAAACTTCAAAGACAGATTTGTGAAGCTTAAAGATGTAACTAAGAGGAATCGTGGACTTAAGCACCAGATACAGAGACTGACAGGGAAAGTTGGTCAGCTGGAACAGAAACAGACTCGGGTAATCGAAGAGACGATCTGGAAATGGGTGAATGAACACAAGACATTTTACCGACACTACAAGTAAACCGTAAGATGTCAGTTGAAAAGATAAGAGATGGCTATATTCCTTTCATAATTACTTGATGTGCTAAACCCGAGTGGATCATTCGGTACAAGGAGTGAGACGGTGGCTTGATCCTCCATCTGTTAAACAAGACTTTTAGTGATAGCTTCCAAGACACTACCGGAGAAGTAACAGTTGTCAACCAAATAATTAGGTTAATTAGACGGTGGTGACTGTAGGCTTGCAAGAGCAAGAGAAAGATCGCGGAAGTGAAGAGAAAGGGAGGGAGGAAGAAAGAGAGAGGGAAGGGGAAATATGATGGAGTGAGGGAGGGAGTGAGGGAGGGAGAGAGGGAAGAAGGGAGGGAGAGAGGGAGGGAGGGAGGGAGGGACGGACGGAGAGAATTTATATATATATATATATATATATATATATATATATATATATATATATATATATATATATATATATATATATATATATATATATATATATTAACAAGTCGGCCGTCTCCCACCGAGGCAGGGTGACCCAAAAAGAAAGAAAATCCCCCAAAAGAAAATACTTTCATGATTCAACACTTTCACTTCACTCACACATAATCACTGTTTTTGCAGAGGTACTCAGAACACAACAGTTTAGAAGCATATACGTATAAAGATGCACAACATATCCCTCCAAACTGCCAATATCCCAAACCCCTCCTTTAAAATGCAGGCATTGTACTTCCCATTTCCAGGACTCAAGTCCGGTTATATAAAGTAACAGGTTTCCCTGAATCCCTTCACTAAATATTACCCTGCTCACACTCCAACAGCTCGTCAGGTCCCAAATACCATTCGTCTCCATTCACTCCTAACACGCTCATGCATGCTTGCTGGAAGTCCAAGCCCCTCGCCCACAAAACCTCCTTTACCCTCTCCCTCCAACCCTTTCGAGGACGACCCCTACCCCGCCTTCCTTCCCCTACAGATTTATACGCTCTCCATGTCATTCTACTTTGATCCATTCTCTCTAAATGACCAAACCACCTCAACAAACCCTCTACAGCCCTCTAATACTTTTATTAACTCCACACCTTTTCCTATTTTCCACACTCCGAATGGACTTCTCCACTGCCTCCAACCGCCTCCTCGCTGCAGCGTTTACAACCCAAGCTTCACACCCATATAAGAGTGTTGGTACTACTATACTTTCATACATTCCCTTCCTTGCCTCCATAGATAACATTTTTTGTCTCCACATATACCTCAACGCACCTCTCACCTTTTTTCCCCTCATCAATTCTATGATTAACCTCATCCTTCATAAATCCATCCGCTGACACGTCAACTTCCAAATATCTGAAAACATTCACTTCTTCCATACTTCTCCTCAATTTGATATCCAATTTTTCTTTATCTAAATCATTTGATACCCTCATCACCTTACTCTTTTCTATGCTCACTTTTAGCTTTCTACCTTTATACACACACCCAAATTCGTCCACTAACCTTTGCAATTTTTCTTTAGAATCTCCCATAAGCACAGTATCATCAGCAAAAAGTAACTGTCGCTTCCCATTTTATATTTGATTCCCCATAATTTAATCCCACCCCTCTCCCGAACACCCTAGCATTTACTTCATTTACAACCACATCTATAAATATATTAAACCATGGTGACATTACACATCTCTGTCTAAGACCTACTTTTACCGGGAAATAGTCTCCCTCTCTTCTACACATCCTAACCTGAGCTTCACTATCCTTATAAAAACTCTTGACAGCATTTAGTAACTTACCACCTATTCCATATACTTGCAACATCTGCCACATTGCTCCCCTATCCACTCTATCATATGCCTTTTCTAAATCCATAAATGCAAGAAAAACTTCCCTACCTTTATCTAAATACTGTTTACATATATGCTTCAATGTAAACACTTGATCTACACATCTCCTACCCACTCTAAAACCTCCTTGCTCATCCACAATTCTACATTCTGTCTTACCTCTAATTCTTTCAATAATAACCATACCGTACACTTTTCCTGGTATACTCAGTAAACTTATTCCTCTTTCGTTTTTACAATCTCTTTTGTCCCCCTTCCCTTTATATAAAAGGACTATAAATGCTCTCCACCAATCCCTAGGTACCTTCCCCTATTTCATACATATATTAAACAAAAATACCAACCACTCCAACACTATATCCCCCCCTGCTTTTAACATTTCTGTCATGATCCCATCAGTTCCAGCTGCTCTACCCCCTTTCATTCTACGTAATGTCTCACACACCTCTGCCCCACACTTACATTCTGCTCTTCTTCACTCCTAAAAGATGGAACATCTCCCTGGCCAGTGCATGAAATTACCACCTCCCTTTCTTCGTCGACATTCAAAATATTCCTCAAAATATTCTCGCCATCTACCCAAAACCTCCATCTCCCCATCTACTAACTCACCTACTCTGATTTTAACTGACAAATCCATTCGTTCTCTAGGCTTTCTTAACTTGTTTAACTCACTCCAATTTTTTTCTTATTTTCATTAAAATTTCTTGACAGTGCCTCTCCCACTCTATCATCTGCTCTCCTTTTGCACTCTCTCACCACTCTCTTCACCTTTCTTTTACTCTCCATATACTCTACTCTTCTTATAACACTTCTGCTTTGTGAAAACCTCTCATAAGCTACCTTTTTCTCTTTTATCACACCCTTTACTTCATCATTCCACCAATCACTCCTCTTTCCTCCTACCCCCACCCTCCTATAACCACAAACTTCTGCCTTACATTCTAATACTGTATTTTTAAAACTATTCCAACCCTCTTCAACCCCCCCACTACTCGTACTTGCAACATCCCACCTTTCTGCCAATAGTTGCTTATATCTCACCCAAACTTCCTCCTCCCTTAGTTTATACACTTTAACCTCCCTCTTGTTGTTGCCATTTTCCACTTGTCCCATCTACCTCTTACTCTAACTGTAGCTATGACTAAATAATGATCCGATATATCAGTTGCCCCTCTTTAAACGTGTACATCCTGGAGCCTACCCATCAACCTTTTATCCACCAATACATAATCTAACAAACTATTTTCATTACATGCTATATCATTCCTTGTATATTTATCTTCTTTTTCATAAAATATGTATTACTTATTACCAAACCTCTTGCTACACATAGCTCAATTAAAGGTTCCCCATTTTCATTTACCCCTGGCACCCCAAATTTACCTACTACTCCCTCCACATTTTTACCCACTTTAGCATTGAAAAATTGAAATCCTCAACCACAAGTAATACATATATATATATATAACTACATATATATATATAAATATAACTACATATATATATACATATATATATATATATATATATATATATATATATATATATATATATATATATATATATATATATATATATATATATATATATATATATATATAGGCACGACATATATATATATATATATATATATATATATATATATATATATATATATATATATATATATATATATATATATATATATATATATATATATATATATATATATATATATTATTGTAGTGTATAAAGTATTTTATGCTAATTTCTTTATTAAAGTTTGTGTATATGTCTTTCTTCAAATTGATTTATATTTTTTTCTTTCCACAGGTAAGTGAGTTGCTGGTGTCTCTGTCAGGTGAGGTAAGTGAGGTGTAGTAAGGCAGGTGAAGAGCTTTGAGGAGTTTGTTCCTCATGATGGATTCCACTCTAAGATAATATCCTCATGGGACTACTCAACGATCATATTTCTCTTCTTCAGCTGCGTTGCAAACACGTTCCTTCTGTTTTCAGTACGGCGGCGTTCTCCAAACCCTGTAATGCAGTTGTCATCAGCTTACTTAAGAATATTTCAAACAAATATTTCTTTTGTAGATATATTCTAACTTAAAACACCGCCGTTCTACCTGTCAAAATACTAAATTAATACCGAAAATGTTTTCACCAAACTTTATTTACTTCCATTTGCAACATTTCCGTAGTAGACTGTGACATTTTCTTCAGACGTTTTATAGCAACCTCAAGAGAATGCAGTGGCATCATACAGTAGTTTCTGTTACACGAACCTGGTATATACACCGCTTGAATAGAATATAGACAATTGTGGAGCACTGAAATATTTTGTTAGAATATGTTTCGCTCACTGGGAACGTTGTCAGTTTAATAAAAACGTGACCATAATACAACATATGTGTTACGATAGAAATATCAGGTGTGGGAATTGTCAAGTCAGTGACGTTTTGTTTAGGTCACCTGATTGTGGTGTCTTATTGGGGTCGCACGGAGTTGACCAGCTGCTAGATTTCTGGACTCCAGTATCAGTAACGACGATCCTTTCTACTTCAAGACAAAGTCTTGTCCTCATATCTCTTTTCCTCATATAGTTGGCAATGTGAACTACAGTGAGTTACACTATGAGTGTTCATGTCATCTCTGCTACATACGTACTAATGCTCTCTAAGGTGCTGTTACAGACTTCTTGCTCTCTCTCCCATTTACTTTTTATCACAGGAACTATGTACACATCTGCTCTGTTATGTATGGATGTGATGGTGGCTTGCTTCCTAACAAGGTCTTTGAAAGCAGCCAAAGAACTGGTGGCCGGACTCTTCTTACTCACCTGACTGCAGTATATAAGCCACCTCTCTGGCCCTCTGCTGTACTTCCTACAAGAATGATGGACTGAACACATCGATTCCAGGCTGAGGGACTGATTACCTCAATCTCCTCCTTTCCTTACCCCCAACCCTTTTCTACTTTGTATTGGACTGATGAAGCCACTGTGTGGCGAAACATTTCTTCAATAAAGATTCCCATATGTTGCATAAGTGTCTCAGTTCATCAACTTGTCGGTTTTCAAAACCATTCATCACATACTTGAGACATTATTGGCCATATCCTCACACAGAACGAAAATATACGTCTTAGTGGGACTATCTTTTGTTGCCATGTTCATGATATCTTACATTCTCCTCCTTTAGTTTTTTATAAAATGTGGATGGAACTGGAGACGAACGAATACATGGTGAAAATGTGTAAACTCTTCGCCGCTGAAAACATTCTCAGTGATCCTAGAAATCTCAACAACTAAGTTATGGCACTTCTTGATCCTGGTGTTGTAATGGGAGCTTTAGTGCACAGGATCATATATCTTTTAGTTGTTTCACGAAATCGTAGTGACAAGATTGCAAACAAACCATGCCACGGGTGGGGCTTGAACCCGCGGTCAAAGAGTCGTAAAACTGCAGACCGACGCGTTGTCCACTGGGCACCTGGCCACACTAAGATTCATCCAACTAGGTATTATTTTATTAGTAGAATTGTGATTTTTGTTTAAATCCAGACCACCGTCGTTTTTGGACAACAGAATATTTTGGAAAGGGACTTGCTAATTTGTTTTTTACCTATCTAGGTGAGCCGACGCTCAGTGTTAAACCTGCTCTGATAAATGACCAACATCTAACCTACGTAATGCATCCAAGTCACGATTCTTAAGGTGATGGACATGAAAAACCCAGCCTCAATGTTTTCCATGGACACGTTTACCAGCACAGAGCTGACAGAGGAGCCAATGACGATCTCAAAACACTGCATATGTGGCATCACAAAATTTTAACTAAGTTTTTGTTGAGAATAGGAAGCTCCGTACCGTCTATTATGTCCCAGTACAGTGCTAGCTTGTGTGATGGACGTATATGTAAACAATGATGTGACAAGAAACTAGTCAAATTCTTATTTTTGACGTTGATGCAGCCTTTACGTAAGATAAAATTTACTAAGGGTTTCATGTGGGCCTGACATTAGGTACCAGGTAATTCGAAGAGGTACTTATCAAGCAGACCTGCGAGTCTATGTGAAGCAATAACAATTAATAACATGATGGGTCTGAGTAGAAGGTTGGTTTTATTGGTTTTGGAAAGCCCATATAGTCTATCAGGTTTAGGATTGCAAGGGTGACTAAATAGTTTTTTGCTTTGATCTGTCTTGTAGAGGATACGTCGAGCTTGTAGTGTTTAATAAGTATCACGATTGTAAAGTAGGTCGCTATTGTTAGGTATTACTACTCCACATCCTTGGTCAGGAGTAGTAGCTAAGGTACTTTTATCACCAGCGAGACTTCTCAAGACTAATAACAAGACTGAAAAAGACTGGATAACAGAAATTAAGTTTGGCGATATGTGCAATGTTTATTCTCCGGACACAGTTAATAGAGCAACAATCATTGACCACACACTATTAATAATCTTTCTGACATGCCGAATCTGAAGCACTTTAGGACTCTAGTTCTCTACGGTTATCAGAAAACCCAGACACACCAAGAATCCCCGATTTCAAAATTCTAAGTGCCATAAAGGCTACTACATCCAGGGACTCATCACTATCGCTATTTCCAAACCCACAAAACTCATCATTCCAAGATGCTATCTTGCAGCCTTGAAAAATCTCGCTGGTGAACCCAGTATCTTGGTTACTACCGATGACGAAGTGGTGTGGTAATACCCAACAGTGAAGATTACAACTCTAAATCGACGGCTTTCTGACAATGACAATACTGACGAAATACTACAAGAGAACACTAAAAAAAATTCTTTACCAAGTTCGATGCATCCTCCACAAGACATATCGAAATAATCTATCATATCTTCTTATATTTCCAGCCTAGCTTTCCTCGAAGAGGAGTATTCGTATATCCACCATGTATTCATCTGTCTCCAATTCCTTTCCTATTTTATCAATAATTGTAAAAGTGCAATATATCATGAATGCGGCAACTTCAGATAGTCCCAGTAAGAGGAACATTGTACTCCATGTGAGTACGTATCCACTAACGTCTCTAGTGTCATAGCCACTGGTAAGGTGGCTATGACACTAGAGGCTTCCAGCATCCTACTGAAGTAACAGTATCCTGCTGCAGCAACGAACATCCTACTGCAGTAACAGCATCCTGCTGCAGTAAAACCTCTGATTTGCAGGATGGTTTAACAATATAATGTCAGTTTTGCTGATGCCTTAATCTATAGGTTTTCTAAACTCTTTACATTCCTTTAAAACTCTTTCAAACAGTTCATCAAGGCCTGGGGATTTGTTCGGTTTTAATTTCTCTATTTGTCTGATGACCATATCACTAGTTACCCTAATCGTGCATAGTTTATTATCGTCCTGTTCTACATAATTTATAATTTCTGGGATTTTGCTAGTATCTTCCTGCGTAAAAACTGAGAGGAAATAAGAGTTAAAAATCTCACACATTTCCTTATCACTGTCAGTGATCTGACCTGAGTTACTTTTGAATAGGCCAATCTTGTCCCTAATCTTACTTCTATATATTTGAAAGAAACCTTTTGGGTTAGTCGTCAAATCCCTTGCCACTTTAGCTTCCTAATCTCTTTTAGCTTTTCTTATTCCCTTTTTTATTTCTCTCTTTAACTGAATATGTTGATTTCTTAACTGCCTCTCCTATCTTTTGATACACTTATATATGCTTCTCTTTTGACCAATGAGATGTTTTAATCTACTGTTTATCCATTTGGGATCATTTTTGGGTGATCTAATTTCACTGCTTGGAACATAAGTTGTCAGGGCAGCTAGAACTGTGCTCTGAAAAAGTCGTATTGGCAACCAACACCACCTACCTGACCCACAGCCAGGTCGTTCCAATTTAGACCACCCAGTTAATTTCTCAGTCCCATGAAATCGGCCAAGCAGAAGTCTGGGACAGAGACTTGATTACATTAGGTTCTTAAGTGTAGCATTTACTTATATACTAGCAAATAATGCGCACATATAATGTAATTGTTACAGTTCAGTTGATAGCCCATATATATATATATATATATATATATATATATATATATATATATATATATATATATATATATATATATATATATATATATATATATATATATATATATTTATATATATATATATATATATATATATATATATATATATATATATATATATACACACATATATATAACAACTCTGTGCTAGCCAAGGATTCGAACCCATGTTGTACTGGCCTGCTTCATAGTAAGCGAGAACCACATGATGTTTTAAACCACAGGACCACCCAACCCTACAAGAATGGTGCAGCCAGCAGAGCTAGCTGTTGGGCGGCCGTCCGAGGGCATATGGGGGTGTGGGAGCTTCTAAGCTGGCTGCGTCATTTTTGTAGGGTTGGATGGTTCTGTGGTTTAAAGCGTCATGTGGTTCTCGCTTACCATGAGGCAGGCCAGTACAACATGGGTTCGAGTCCTTGGCTAGCGCAGTGTTCTTATTGATCATTACCACTCGTTCGTGGTTACAGTAATATATATATATATATATATATATATATATATATATATATATATATATATATATATATATATATATATATATATATATATATATATATATATATATATATATATATATATACCACTTCCCCTACCACCCCATCTTTTAGTATATATTTTTTTTACCAATACGAATATTTTATTACATAATATGGTACAGAAGATTTAAGAGATACATTGTTGATATAAAGGTGGCATATAAGGTACATGTTGTTACGTGTGTGTCACCGATTATAAGGCGAAAATCTCATCCAGCTCCTCAGAGCTTGGGCGTGTGCCCAAAATACAGCAGGCATTACCCCTTTGAACAGCCGCACTGAGCCGCTGGAACAGAAAACTAGCTTCCCTGGGATCCCTAGTTACCCTGATGAGTCTTTTTCCCAGCTCCTTAAGGAATTTAGATGCACTCTTTCCCCATGAGCCAAGGGTCTCCGAGCCTATGGCAACAAACATATAATGATGGGCAAGTTCTCCATATTTTCTAGACTTTTGGGACTCCCTGAAGCTGGCAGCTGCCCCTCCTTCCTCCCTGGTGTATTGGAGATAGGTATCAGCCAAGGTAGATGCACATGTATAGTCCCACACCACCTGCTTCCCATCTGTCCAGGCTTGAAGGGTGATACCATCTGGACGCTTCTGGCTGCCATCAGATCTGCATAGTTGGGGTGGCTCCCTTACTGTTGGGCATCCAGCTGTTGTGAGGCTCCTCTTGATAATGTTATTAACCTCCTCATGTCTTGCAATCTTTCCCTCGGATTTACGGCACACAAGACCATGGTACCCGAATCGGTCTGCTGCTTCACTGCCACAAATACACCTGTGTTCGGCGAGAATAGGAGCGGCAAGTCGAAGGGCAACACCGATGCGGATGGTCTGTGGGTCGAGGCGTGTGCCAAGGCTGGAGTTGGGAACAGCCAACAGAAAGTCCCCAGCATGAGGGGCTCTCACTGCCAGCAGGCGGGCTCTATCCTTCCCTGACACACTCTGAAGCATCGTTGAGGCTATATTTTCCACTATTGGACCATCCCAGTGCGATTGTTTGTAGTTGTTGGGGGGAGCAGGTCTGGTTTCTGAGCCCGTTAGATTATCCCAGATTATTGCTCCGTCAATGAATTTTTGGTCCTGGACTCCAATCTTGTCCCTCAAATGTTCAGGGAGAATCGCTGCTCTTTCTGAAATTTTATTTTATACGTTTAAAGATATATTTTTTCATTAATGTTAATGTAAAAAATTTTAATTTTGCACCAAAAGAATCTTAGAAAACTCACCTAACCTTATTATAACAAGAGCAATTTATTTTAGCCTAACCCAACTAGATATATTTTAGATTTCCTTACAGTAATTTAATACTAAACAAACACAGTGAAATATATTTTTTTTCGTTAAGTTCAGAATGATTTTGGCGAAATTATTGCATACACAAATTTTCGCTTGTCTTATATGGCGAGATGAGCGTTGCTATTTAAGCCAATATCGCAAGTTCTGCCTATTCGGCACGACATATATATATATATATATATATATATATCTATATATATATATATATATATATATATATATATATATATATATATATATATATATATATATATATATATATAGATAGATAGATAGATAGATAGATAGATAGATAGATAGCAAATTCAAACATTTTTAAAAAAATTAAGAATTTATGATGTCGCTTAATTAACATGTACATAAAAACGTCTACGTGACTGGTGAGGATACATGCACTGGCAGCGAGACTATCCCCTGTGAAAACTATTGTCTGTCTCCACTTTATGTTGAACATAAAACTCTACGGAGTTAGCAAATCTAGTATCGTTTGACTGGCCTCGTATTTTACCCGTTTAAATTAACTTGAGTTCCAGCTCCTTTGCCTCTTAAGGACAGTAAACTACACCGGCTGTTTCTCTTGAGATTGTTGATTTACAACTTCTGAGTCTTTTGAAGGTGTTAAGCTACAGGTGTTAGGCGTCTGAGTGTAGTGAGCTAAAGTTTCTGTGTCTGTGCCACTTGAGGAACAGTTGTTGTGCCTCTTTCTTGCTTTAGTGTAGAAAAATCTCAGATTTTATGGTACCACAGGTATATCTTGGGTAGCACAGCGACCGAACCTCATCTAGTTTTAAAAACTTTAAAGAATAATAATAATAATCATAGAGAAGTAGCTGGGAAAAAGCTGACCTTTTCACGTATGTACTAAAACTCTGCTGTACGAACTATAAAGACTAAGTGCAGTGTACCAGTCTTGGGAAAACCTGACATATGGTATCCCTGCTTACTGTGTACCTCTGCCTCGTACTTATTGTTATTTGGATACTACACTCAACCATTACTTATAACCTTAATTTTTAAAGGGGTGGATCGGTAAGCCAGTGGAAGGCCTCGGTCAGATGACCAAAAGGTCCAGTGGCGAGTCACCATATGACTACGACTCACGTCAGGAAACACTTGTCCTGTTTCCTGACGGATCTTATTTAACCTAACCCAACCTTTGCTGTAATACAAACTTCAGGCGAGTTTCTCGCTTAGCAAAGAGAGATTATCTCTTACACATATGAAAGTTGTAGCGTATCTTCACTGTACACATCGCTCGTATGTGCATGCACATGTGTGTTGAATGTCGTAAATTTTGTTATGTACCGTAAGTTGAATGCCCTCTCAGTTGCAGCGTTCCGTTCTTATCCAACAACTTCTCTGTCAAATACGAGAGAACGCGTGTTCATTCGAACTTAAATCAATATATGCCTTCCGTTGCATCAATTAAAACTGAAGTTTAAAAACTACACGCAGTTGCACTTACTCAAAGGCGCTAGTGGGAAATACTTTACTGTCTGAAACCTCTATTGTGTAGATATTGGCTTTGTAAGTACGGTGCTCATTGTGGATAAGGGAGTACAGGGTGAGCAAGGGTGTATAAGGATGTGCAGGGTGAACCAGGGTGTGCAGGGTGAGCAAGGATGTGCAGGGTAAGGAATGATTTGCTGTGTGAGGCAAAGGACGAGCAAGGGTGCTCAAGGTAAACAGTGGAGTATAAGGTGAGCAAGGGTGCTCAAGGTAAACAGTGGAGTATAAAGTGAGCAAGGGTGCTCAAGGTAAACAGTGGAGTATAAGGTGAGCAAGGGTGCTCAAGGTAAACAGTGGAGTATAAGGTGAGCAAGAGTGTAGAAGGGTGCGAAACAAAACACAAGTACAGTGTTACGACTTGTGTCGTATGTCGCACTACATACCACTGGACACGGGTGTATAGGGCGAACAAGGGTGAACCAGGCTTTACAAGGGCATGCAGGGCGAACAAAGGTGTGCAAAGGGAGGAAGGGTGAGCAAGAGTGTGCAGAAGAGGGCTTCCCCTAACAAATGATTTGGAAGTTATGTGCGAAGTAATCTTGGGTAATGGAAATTGGAATGGAAATATTAATGGAGAAGTGAGTGTGTGTGGGAGCAAGAGAAGGCGACTTGGTAATGGCTCCAGGCGATGCCACCTAATACTGGCGATACACGCAGGTGAGCCTGCTCCAGGCACTCGCCTGGCTGTGTGTAAGCATAGGTTTGCACAGGTGCTCTCTCTGATATTGAGGGAGGTAAAGAGAAAGAGTGTGTGTATGTGTGGGTGGGTGTAATGGTGGGTGGTTACAGGGGTCAGTTCTATGTCCATGTGAGTTCTAGCATAGCTGGTTGTGTTTAAAGGGGTCGATTCGTAACTCTTTTGTTCTGCCTTCGGACTCTTAACGATTAATTTTCTTCTAATTCCATTCCGCTAGAGCTCGATCCTATCTACTCTTATCACCGCCTCATCGATTGCATTCCACTTAAAACCATGATACTGAATTTCCACAGCCCAGCTGCATCTTCTACTGACACTTATGTTACAATATTCCCTCTCCTCGTAACTCTAACCCGTCCCAGTGCACTCTAATCCTTGTATTATGTATGTCATGATCATATTCTCCCAGGTAATCCCTTCTTGTGTTAGGTGGAAACTTAAAACTCTCCTCATTGTACATTTCTTCCTTCCTCTTCAGTTCACCGTTTGATTCTTTTCTGGTTGCATTTTGTGCTTGTTAACATGGGGGTTCCAAAAATCTGACATCAGGGTCTGATAGCAGATTTTAGCATGGTTAGTTTAACATATTAATTATGCAACTTCAGTGTTATGAGTGTTTCTGCGGATACTTTTCGTGCAATAATGTTGGCTGCAGTGTTTCTCCTTTCTGGTTGTGTTGCGTATCCGTTTTTCATTCCCTTTCCTGTTTTCGGTATTTTGATTTCATCAGGACTGAATTAAAATAGCAGCTTTATTGACCAATTCGTCTTGACGCGCCTCTTTTGTCTCTTGTAGTTTCACATCAACAAACAGTGATCCATTTTGTTCAATTTCCTCTAGTTGGTTATTTACATATTAACAGGAATAGGCCGAAGTGTTGATCCTTAGGGTTTATTTAACTCCTATACAGTACCCGGCACCTCCTTTCTTGTTATTGCACTTTGTCATGAAATCATTGAGTATTCCTGTATCTAGTTAATTATCTTCCCTCCTACCACTCTCTGTTCTTCCAGTTTGTATAACAAGTGCGGCAGTAACTGATATATATTGCTTTATATCAGTTACTATCATGGAAACCTGGGAGACTCGTAAGATAAAAATTTTGCAGGTTCTAAACCCATACTGGTTGCCTCTTATGTATCCATTTCTTTCAAGGTACTGAACTATTCGCTTTCCTTTTATTCTTTTTTTTAGTACTTCAGGAGCTGCGCTAGTTATATTACCACTACTAGGAAGTCAACCTGTGTTTTCCCTAATACATTGCCTGTACCTGGATGTAATATGTGGTACAAATATTCCATTCAGTACTTGTAATCAAGTCTTGCCGCTGTACCCGTGGAGATATTTCATTAAGTTAAGTGACCCTGCAGGGAAAATGTAAATACTTGTAGTTCAGAATTTCACATCTTCACTTAAATTCACATCTCTAGGTACATACACACTTTTAAATAAGACATACTGAGCTGTACTCACAGCTCAGTATAAACTAAGAAACATACATAAACACCTACATACACAGAGATAATGTTACTGTACATGACATAATGAAGCAACAAGAGCAAGACTAATTAATAATCAAGAAATATCCAAAGCTCTCCTAGCATCGTCTTAAAGGCAGATCAACTAGTACTGCATAGAAACAGTACTGCTAGCAATACAACATGAAGCTGTCTGGAACAGATCAATACCGCTTACACAGCAGCAGGATTGTTATTATTATTATTATTATTATTTTTATTATTATTATTATTATTATTATTATTATTATTATTATAATCATGGGGGAGCGCTAAACCCGTGGGATTATACAGGGCATGTGGGGGGGATGAGAGGCATTCAGGCTCAGTTCAGGGAACTAGAGTACAGATCCAATTCCATAGCTCAAAAGCCCCCTCACTAGCGTCAAGGAACCTCCCTTGAAGGGTGGAAGAGGAGAAGGCGGTGGTGGTGGCGGCAGCGGCGGCGGCTATGGCAGAGGCTATGGCAGCGGCTATGGCAGTGGCTATGGCAGCAGCTATGGCAGTAGCTATGGCAGCGGCTATGGCAGTGGCTATGGCAGCGGCTGTGGCAGCGGCTATGGCAGCGGCTATGGCAGCGGCTATGGCAGCAGCTATGGCAGCGGCTATGGCAGCGGCTGCGGCAGCAGTGGCGAAAGCGCCGGCGGCAGCGGCAGCTGCAGCTGCAGCGGCGGCACCGGCACCACCACCACCGGCACCACCACCGCCGCCGCCGCCGCCGCTGCCGCCGGCACCACCAGCACCGCAGTACTAGTTGAACAACAACAACAAAAACAACATAGGGCAGAACGAAAGTAACACCAAACCAGCCGATCAATGCTTATGAGAGTCCACAACTAAACGTACTACGGTCCATGCGCAAGCCGAGAAAGATATCTTTCTATTCTATAACCCCCAGTCTCCTGTACTTCAGTGACCAAAACTGAAAAAGTACAGAGTGCAGCATAAGCTGATAATGCAGTTAAATATTAACGTTGAAGGCCTGAAGGAAATCAGAAGAGGCACAAGACACGTGGAAACTAATATTAAAGAGTTTTCAGTTTCAGTGGTAAATGAGGACAAACACAAACCAGATCTAATTCAGATGTTTCAGAGGGACCAAAGAGACCAATATCCTAGAGTACAGAGGAACATTAAGCTTCGAGCTGCTCAAATGTTGCTCTATCAATAATCGGTATGGAGAGGTTGAAGTAATTCGGATGAAACATTTAGAAATTATTGCACGAA
This sequence comes from Cherax quadricarinatus, assembly GCF_038502225.1. Lineage (NCBI taxonomy): Eukaryota > Metazoa > Arthropoda > Malacostraca > Decapoda > Parastacidae > Cherax > Cherax quadricarinatus. The sequence continues at coordinate 22,482,905 of NC_091337.1, forward strand.
AAGTAGTAAAGATATTTCAATTTTCAAATTTCATTCATAATAAAGTATAGTGAAAAATACACAGGAGATAATCCAAGCTTTTCTCTAAGTAAGACTCACCAGCTTTTACGAGAGAAAGCTCTATGTAAGCTTAGTGCACATAACATACAAATTTGTAACTCTGGTGTTGAGGTCACACAAGTTAACTTAGGATAACTAAATAAAGTCATAAACTGACTTTCTAATCAGAAGAGACATTCTTCAGTTATTTCAGAGACGAACTTGATAAATAAAATTAGTTCATGATAAATTTGCACGACCTAACATCAAGAAATTGTTTCCTTAGAGGAAAACGCATCCTCGCTGAAAGTTTCAAGCTGACCGGAAGATGCATTTTTCAGTTATATGGGAGAAACCAACAAAATTTGTGTATACACAGCCTATACCCATTAAACTCTCCATCCATTTCTACGATTCATCAGCCATTGGAAATTACTGCCTTTCACAATAGTTACATTATAACCAGAGGAATGTGCAGGGGGTCATATAGCACCTGTGGAATGAGAAACATTTAAATACGATCCAAGCAGTGGAAAGGTAAGTCCAGTTCCTTGCATCAAGAGCGTCTCACCGGCATCAACCAAAATAATACAGGTTAAAATAATTCAACGAGGTAAAAATAACATATTAACATATAGATAATAAAAGAGGGAAAGTGGCATCAACACTCTCCAGGAAACATTAGTGTTGAAATTTGAGGCCGATCAGAGTGCTGACCTGTGTAATACTGTGCAAATAGTCCCACGAATGTTGTCAAACTTGCATTACATAAGCGTTGAAAATTTGAAGCCGATCGAATAAGGTGTTCTCGAGCAATAAACGAAAATTTGTGAAAAGAAAATGATCCGAGAAATAGGAAAGTTTTCCTTCAAACTTAAAAACTCCACAAAATCGAGGGTTTTTCTGTTTATTTTTTTTTTTCATTAATATTGCATTTAAAATTCTCTACATTCCAGTAAGGGAAAATGTTTAAATTTGATTTTTTTTGAAATACTATAATAAAAAAAATGGCAAATTGGCATATACTTCCTTTTAAGACACACAGCATTTAGGGTTTTCTCCAGTAATTGATCTGATTCTAAAGACTTCAGATTTCTCAACTGTTTTCGCAAAATTTCAAACTTGCACCAACTTGGGCTAAACTTTTAATTTATTTTCCTTTTTATGGAATGCATCATCAATAATATTTTAAAACTAGTCCAAAAAAAAAAAAATCCTTAGTTTTTGAATTAAACATGAATATTGGTGTTGAATAAAATTGACAAATTGAGATTTTTCTCACCCGATGGTAGTGTGAACCTTGACTTCAGGAACTAGACTGCCTAAGTCCAAATTTACCTATTTTAATAAACAAATTGTGATAGTGACTGCCATTCATTAACTGAATAATACCTCTTCAGATCGGCTTTAAACCTTTAAAACTGATGCATTTTATGACAAGAATGTTTCCCTGTAATATTAATCTATGTCGGCAAATATGCCAGTATACTAACATAGCTTGGATTCTATGTGATAGCTTAAAAATGCCTCTTCAGATGGGCTTCAAACCTTTAGCACTTGTGTGTTTTGTTTAACAGAAATGACACATTATTATTATGCAGAATCCCAGTTTGCAATTTTTATTAAGCTGTGATACTGATTTCTATTCAATAACTGGAGAAAGCCTCTTCAGATCGGCTTCAGACTTTCGACATTAGTACGTCTTACAAGTAATATATTCAATTTTATTTTGCTTCATAGTTTCCAGTAACTAACATAACTGCTTTTAGTATTGTGCTCTTTCTAAACCACAAAGAAATTAAGCTATCATACTGATAGTTCAACAAACTTTTCAAACTTTTCAAACCTGCACCTTTCAATTGTTCATGTAATACCCTTAAACCATTCAGATATTAATTTTTGTATGAAACCTGCTGCATAATAAACATTGACTATTTAAGTGAGTATATATATTTTTTTACAATGTTCGAGTTCACTTTGTATCCTATCAGAAGAAAATAAGTTGTTATTATCAGTCTGTTGCTCTCCATGATATCAACTGGAGAAGGAACCTGAGAGAGATACTATGAATATTTTTTTGTTGACGCTTTAGGTCTAGTTACGGACCAGGCCGAGGGGGCGTTGACCCCTGGAACATCCTCCGGGTAGATTCCAGGTAGGTAAACCGAATACTTCACTTTAAGTCTTGCTGCTCTACGGAAATTGCTCTCCCTCCTCTCAGGCATTGTCGAATGTTTGTACCAGTGTTAGGCAGGGTTCACTCTAGTCTCGTGTGTTACACGTATATATGTGCACATGAAGGCATACATACATACGCACACGTCCACATATGTTCATGAATACATAAGCACAAGTACATATGCACATTCATACATAAACACACATACAAATGTACATTTGCAAAGATACATATAAACATTCATACTTATGCACATGTCTACATATGCATACATGAATATACGTGTGCATATGCATATGTATGCATCCACATACATAAGCATGTACGCACATGCATATATACGTATGTACGTTCATACAAGTACATAAACACACACATCTGCATGCATATGTACACATGCAAATAACAGTATTACATACGCATATACGCATGTGTGCAAACATATTTTATATTTTGCTGAATTAGAAATTTATGACCCGCCTGTGGGCTTCATTTTAAGTTCATTGATGTAGAGGGGGCTGGGCTTACTGAATACTGGGCTGAGGGGATACTGGATTTACGGGATAATGGAATACCTCTCACAGGAAACACAGCCACCGAAACAAGTCTATGAATAAGTAACATGTGCAACACCTGGGTACCTTTACTGACGATGTGTTGCACCTGCACGGCAGGCACTGTCAGACTAATACAAAGGAGACTTTTATGTGGGTGAAAGTGGAATAATTGAAGAGGCAATTTTAAAATGTTAAGGCCCTAACCTTTGATAGATGTTGTTCAGGTTCTTAACTTTGATAGATGTTGTTCAGGCCTTTAACTTTGATAGATGTTGTTCAGGCCTTTAACTTTGATACTTGTTGCTTAGGCCCTTAATTTTGATAGATGTTGTTGAGGCTCTTAATTTTGATAGATGTTGTTCATGCCATTAGGTTTGATACAAAATTTGCTGTCCCTTAGCTTTGAAAGATGTACTGTCCCTTAGCCTTGATCTATCTAAAGCATTGGCATTAGGATGGAGATATATATTTTGAAGCCATAGGACAGATAGAGTGGTTGAAGATTTCACAGGTGGGCAGGAAAAATTGGTGGATGTATATGGTATCAAAATGTTGGACCAGAGGTTCGCAATAAGATTATACGTAGAATACACACACACACACACATACACACACCACACACACACAGACACACACACACACACACACACACACACACACACACACACACACACACACACACACACACACACACACAAACCTAACCTAACACATTAGCTCATAAATTCCCCCCCCCCCCACACACACATTTTTACGATAAGCTGAAGCAGTTAGAATGTCCCAACAGGATAAAAACAAAATGGGCTCTCAAAAGGGAGGACGTAAAGGCAAGGGAACCGATGATGGCTGGTCGGAAAAGGAAGAATGGGTAGAACGCCTCAAGAACAAAATGGAACAACAATGGGAGAAAAGGTTAAACGAGCTATGCAATAACATGTTAGAGCAAATATCTGCAGAGAGCAAGAAGTGGGAATCACGAGCTGTAGTAGCTGAGACAAAGATACAGAGATTGGAGGAAGAAATGGATTTGCTGAAGCAGGATCTAAAGATAAGGTCTGAAAGGAGCAAGATGACTGAAATGGGAACATCAGAAGGCAGCGAGGGGATTGCAGGAGGGGATGGATCTACGCAGTCTTTTGCAGCAGTAATATCAGGCCATCATGGTATCTGGGAGATGATTAGGGAAACAGCATAGGAGATGCTTAAATCATATCCAGAGATACAGAGGGAAAAGAAATGGGAAGAGGAGAGGGAGAGGTCAATAATTATTCATGGGCTTCTGGAGGCTGAAGGGCAGACCTATGATGAAAGAAAGCATTGGGAGAAAACAGAGATTAAGAACATCATTGCAATAGCAGCAGAGAGGGACATGTCTCAGGTAGAAAATTTCACAGACTTGGGGGGTATTTGAGGGAAAAAAATCTACCAATCAGATTGACATTCAAGACAGATGTGGTACAGAACAGGATACTACAACATAAACCACTGTTAAAGGACTCTCCAGATTATCAAAAAGTGTTCCTCAATCGAGACAGAACACGAAAGGAAAGGGAACAACTGAAAGTGAGAGCAAGACAGAACCAGTGGAAGGAAAGAGAGACAGGACAGGCAACGACAGACAGGAAAACTCAGCCTTTGGGGAACACAAATGCTTACAGAAACCTCTCAACCCTTGTCACCACATATCAACCAAACACAGTAAACAGAAATGAACCTCACTCCATAGCCACCACCCCCCTAAGCACTAATTCCACAATCACAGCAGCCTCCCATAATATTGTGCCCTGCCTCCCACCCTCCCAGCCTGCACCTTCCTCTTCCATCTCCAAAAATACAGTAATGGAAAGGAAGCTAAAGGTATGGTATACCAATGCAGATGGAATAACAAATAAGAGTGAAGAGTAGCAAGAACTCATCATTGATGCATCACCTGACATCATAGCAGTAACAGAGACAAAACTTACAGGAATGATAACAGATGCAATTTTTCCACCTGGATATCAGATTATGAGGAAAGACAGAGAGAACGGAGGAGGGGGAGGGGTAGCATTGCTCATAAAAAACCAGTGGAGTTTTGAGGAGATGGGAAGAATGGAAAGAAGGGAAACAGACGACTTCATTGTAGGAACACTTCAGACTGGGGGTCCAAAGGTGATGATAGCAGTGATGTATAACCCACCACTTAACAGCAGGAGAACAAGAGAAGAGTATGATGTGCGCAATAGGGCAATGGTGGATACACTAGCTGAAGTGGCCAGGAGGGATCATATGGGTAGGACAAAATTGCTTATAATGGGGGATTTCAATCATAAAGAGATTGACTGGGAAAACCTAGAGCCACATGGGGAACCAGAAACATGGAGGGCTAAGATGTTGGAGACTGTATTGGAGAACTTTATGCATCAACATGTTAGGGATACAACCAGAGAGAGAGGAGAGGATGTTGCAGCAAGGTTGGATCTCATATTCACCTTGAATAGTTCAGACATAAGGGATATCACCCACGAAAGACCCCTTGGCGCTAGTGATCATGATGTCCTGAGTTTTGAATATCTTGTTGAGTTAACAGTGGAGAATGCAGCAGCACGAGAACAAAGAGAGAAACCAAACTTCAAAAAAGGGGACTACATAGGAATGAGAAGTTTCCTGAATGAAGTGCAGTGAGAAAGAGAACTAGATGGAAAGACAGTAAATGAAATGATGGAAATAGTAACCACTAAGTGCAGGGAGGCAGAGGAAAGGTTCATACCAAAGGGCATTATTACCCTTAATAATGAATTAAATTTAAAATTTACAGAAAACCTACAAATAACTGTTCCTATGTTCACTATTATTCTTCCTATCAAGATAGACTTAAACTGTCTGTTTTCTCATCAATGTTTTGAGAGCTTTACGAATTTGTAGTCCAGAGTTCATAGATGAGGAAATATCCAAAATTTATGAAATACGTAATGATTTGAAATACCCAAGAAATGTAATTGATAAATCTTTTAATATTGCTAGAAATACTTTTTACAATCCAAAAAGGGACAACCAGCCTTATTCAACTAAAAATATGTTGGTTCTCCCTTACCATGAAAACTTGGTTGATATGCCTTCTCTTCTTAAGACTTTTAATATTAAAGTTGTATTCAAAAATCTTGATACAGTAAAAAAAACTTTTGATAAAGAATTCCCCCCAAAATGCTGATGGATGTGTCTATAAGATTCCTTGTAAAATTTGCGATAAAGTTTATTACGGTCAAACTGGTAAAAATCTCGAACTAAGATTAAAACAACATAAATATAGCATTAGAACTGGACAAGATTCCAATGCTCTATTTATTCATGTAAGAGATTTTAACCATCCAATTGATTTTCAAAAAGTTGAGAAAGTAGTATAAAGCAAGTCCATGGTCGACAGGAATATAATTGAAACTTGTTTCATAAAAAGTAGTTTTGACAATAATATGAATATTTCCTGTGGTTTATATAAATTAGATCCATTTATAATTAATAGAATTTGGGAAGAATTTAATAATACATTGGACAAATAATATTTTAAATTTCTTATTTCTTGGGTAGAATAGTTTGTTGGTGGGTTGTGTGAAGGACCTGTCTAGTTGGGCCAGCGGGCCTCCTGTCTCACGTCAGGTGTTTCGTTGTTGTGTGATCTGATAGTGAGGTGTGGGCTACCCTTTATATACCTTCCTTTGATGCTTTACTTTTATTGAGACTTTGGCTTTACCAGCTAAGATATAATTATATAATGAACACTTAGCTGATAAATGACAGCAAATCGTCTACACAGCCGCCCCTGCAGACGAGGTCTAGATGCTGTCAAAACCATCACAACAGTGGGCTGTCAAGAGATACAATTTGTAAGTATATTACCCCTAGGGGGTGTTATGTCAGCATATTTCATTCGATGATGGCTGACGAATACTTACTTGTTTGGACTCAAAAGTCCACACCTTACTGCCGATTATAGGTTGATTACAAACTCCTTGTGACTCAAGAATTGCGCAATCCCCCGATCTACAAGAAATTCGTAACATACCTTGCTCTTTGTAACATGAGCTATGGTGTTCTCAACACCTTCGACAGATATCGGTGACTTGATAGAAGCTGAAGTGTCCTTGGATGTCCACGTCTTCCATTGTCTAGGAAACGCACACTGGTACACTATGTTCAACAAGATTTGTCTTTATTGTTCACAATGTATCACAAGAGAAGCTGATCACACTTCTCTAAGTGTTTGTGTTAGAGACACTTTGTTCACACTAACGCACAGATCAGTGTCCTTTGCTGGTTATCCTGGCGTCAGTGTCTCGTAGTAGAGTCAAAGTTAGTCTGCCAGACGCCACAGTGCTCCATCCCGTCACTGGCCCCAGCACAAAAAAAAAAAACGCTGACCTAGTACCTTGCATCCTTGTCACCTCCTCGATGAAGCAAAGCAGAATGTTTGTTTCTTGCTGTCTTAATCATAAACAACAATGTACACTATCTTTACTATGGTAATAAAGTGGGAGCAGGATTTTCCTTAATTGTCCTGCTAAGTAAGAGATGTACTGTCTCTTATAAAAATACACGTTGCAACACCGCTGCAAGGAGCAGAGGTCATTTGACCACACATACGACATCTGTGATCAATTACTCACTCTAGCAGTAAACAAGACGCTCGCCCCTTCTAGTGGCCCCTCAGGGCTGAGAGGGCTGAAGGGGTTGAAGGGCTGAAGGGGGCTGATACCCCCCTCCTGGAGAAAATTTCTCCACACTGGGGGGCGGCGGAGGTTCGCTGCAGGTGAACTATTCATCACTTAACATTAATTTAATTTTCTCACTCGCCACCACTGCTGCTTGTCTTTTCTGAACAGCTTTAGTCTGTGTGGTTTCTGGAGAATCACTAATTTTGTTTTCAACACTGTGTAATTCTAACGGCACTAGTTTATTTATTGTCCGCTTATTCACTACACCTTTGCTCAAAACATCAACTGTCCTGATGATTCCATTTGCATCAGGATATATGGTCACAATTTTTCCAAGTGGCCATTGGGACCTCGGACCATCATTGTCGATAATCACTATGTCACCAGGTCTTAAGGACTTATGATTTTCAGGAACATCAGCTCCATAGAAGTGTTCTCTCAATGAGGTGAGATAGTCTTCTCGCCAAATTTTCTCCCAACGTTCAATCACTTTATTAAGGTGTTTGAATTTAAGTCTGAGTTGCTCAGGTTCGAAATAAGTAGGATCCTCTATGATTTCTTTATCATTCATGGGAGGAACAGGTTCGAGCCTTCTGCCATGGAGTAAATGAGATGGACTTAACACTTCTAAATTGTCCAGATCATCGGTAACATAAGTTAGAGGTCTGTTGTTGACTCTATTTTCTATTTCAGTCACAACTGTACAGAATTCTTCTAAGTCTATTCTCTGACAATGAAGAGTCTTCCTTAAACAACGCTTTACAATGCCGATCATTCTTTCATAAAATCCGCCGTGCCATGGAGATTTAGGAGGAATGTATCTCCAACGACATCTGCGTTGATTCAGCATCTGTTGTACTTCTGGCTGATCAAAGATCTTGCTTAGATAAGCAGCACCAGCAACAAAGTTCGTTGCATTATCTGAAATCATCAGTCTGGGACATGCCCTTCTGGCTGCAAACCTTCTGAATAATTTGATAAAGGTTTCAGCAGACATGTCAGTGGCTACTTCTAGATGTACTGCTCTAGTTGTAGCACAAGTGAACAAACAGATGTACACCATGATGGGAACTTTGTCAACTGTTTTGGTTAAAATTATTGGTCCAGTATAATCTACACCTGTCACCTCAAATGGAGTGATATGACAAACTCTTTCAGAGGGATATGGAGGTGGACCTGGATACTGACATACTCGCATATCGTAGTGACGACAAGTAATACAGTCCTTTATTTGTTTTTTCACACTTTGTCGACCTTGAGGTATCCAGTAGGATTGTCGTATATGACAAAGTGTGTCAGCTACCCCACCATGTAACACGTTACTGTGGGCGTTTTGCACAATCAGTTTTGTTAGCCAATGATTCTTGGGGATCAATATTGGATGTATGGCTTCTTTAGGTAGTGAAGAATTATGAATTCTTCCTCGACATCTTATAATCTTTTCTGAGTCGAGATAAAGTCCTAAAGAATTAATCATGACAGGTTTCTTTGGGGATTTATCTTGTGTTTCTAGAAATTTATATTCTGTAGAGAAAACATCTTTCTGTATTAGTTTCACCCAGTATTTAATGGGTTCAAGACATTCATAATCAGGTTTCATTCCTTTAATGAATTTAAAGACAAGAGCTGTAACTCTTAAGAGTTTACCCAAAGATGAGTATTTAGATCCATCAATGACTATTTCTGTTGTGGCTGCTGCAGTATTTACACAACTTATTTCTGCTGTGTTCAAGCAGACTGTTTCTTCTGGCATAATGTGAGCTTTTTGCTGAGGCCAGTTATTTTCATCAGAGAGCCAGTTCGGTCCGTGGAGCCATAATTTATTATCCACAAATTTCTTGAGTGGGACACCACGTGACAACATGTCAGCTGGATTCTCTTGGGTAGAGACGTGAAGAAAGAGATAATCTCTCTGCATCTCTTTTATTTCTGCTACTCTGTTCTGTACATAGACCAACTTACTCTTATTATTTCTTAACCACTGGAGAACTGCCTCATTATCACTCCAGATCACGGTTTTCTCAATAGTGAGATGATCAAGTACTTTGTTGAGATAGACAGCTAATTTTGTACCTACATAGAGTGCTGTCAGTTCCAATTGTGGTACTGTTCTGACCTTCAAGGGTGCTACCCTGGCCTTTGAAGTAATTAGTGTACTTCCTTCAGCATTACTCATGTAAGCTACAGCGCCATAACCTTTGGTTGACGCATCACAGAACACATGTAATGTGTACTTGTTTCCCTCTTGACCTATTTGTCTGGGAAGTTTAATTTGATGAAGTTGTTTAAACTCCTTGGATATTTCATTCCATGCTTGACTCATTTCTAGAGGCAAGTTCTCATCCCATCCAATTTTGAGTTTCCATGCATCTTGCATAAGCATTTTACCCTTTATGGTAATTGGTGAGACGAGTCCTAGAGGATCAAAACATTGTGATACCTCTGACAGTAAACTACGTTTAGTGAGTGTACTGCATGATTTATTGTTTATCCTTTTGAGACTCAGAGTATCTTCCTGTGTGTTCCAGTTAAGTCTCAGCATATTGTTGCAATCAGGAATTTCAGTTTCAGGGAAATCTTCTTTGATAAGTTCCCTTAATTGCTTTGAATTTGTATTCCACATCCTTAGAGGCATATTTGCTTCTTTCATCTCCTTGTTAGCTTCTCTGTATAAGGATTTCAAATCCTCCTATTTATTCACAGTACCTTGAAGATTGTCCACATAGAAACTTTTCTTTAAGACTTCTTTGAAGGGACTTTCAGATTTCTTCAAATGTGTATTTAGAGTAGCTTCTAGTAAGAATGGAGAGGATGTTGCACCAAATAATACTGATTTGAAACGATAAGTTTTCACAGGACTTTGAGGATCATGTGGATTTTCAGGCCACAAGAATCGAGTATAATCTCTATCTATTTCTTGTAGTCCTACTCTTAAGAAAGCTTTGGAAATATCAGCCGTGTAGGCATATGGGTTTGTGCGAAATTTCATAAGCACGTCTCCAAGCTTCTCAGTTAGTGAGGGTCCGGTCATCAGACAGTCATTAAGACTTGCTACATCTTTATTTGCACGTGCGCTGCAATTATATACAACACGTAGTGGAGTGGTTTCAGAATCTTTTCTGACTCCATGGTGCGGGAGATAATGAGCGTTTGTCTTCAACTTATCTTCGACTATTTCCTCAATGAATTTATTGTCCAACTGTTCTTGTATGATATTATCATAGACAGTCAGTAGCTCCGGATTCTTCCTGAGCTCATGTATTTGTGCTTTCATCTGTCCGAAAGCCATGCGATAATTGCTAGGTAGATGTGGTGGATTTAATTTCCATGGTAACCTAACCCAATACTGTCCATCTTTATATTTGACAGTGTCCAAATATTGGTTATAAGTCTGAGACTCTTGTGGGCTTGGTTTATTTACATCAATACCTATCGCATCTAAATCCCACAACTTATCAACTGGTTCATTCATTTCTTCCAGTAATGATAATTTTTGCTGTGGTACATGATCAGCGGTTATTCTCGTAACTAGTACATTTTCCACTGAATCAATATCAGCTTCTTTCCCGCTTTGAGAGGGAATGGGACCACATATCATGTGGCCTCCTGCTGTTTTCAGCAAGTGAACATCATGTTTACTTACTATATTTTGCACAAAACAGTGATAATAATCACTTCCAATGATTAAATCAATTGGACTAATTGTGTCCGTCTGTACGTCAGGACAGGCTAACTTGACCTTAGCTGCTTTCAGTGCTGCAACTGTTTCTTTTAATCCCTGAATCTGCACAGACTTAGGCAAATCATCTACTACCACAGCTTCTACTGTCTTTTTCCTGTTTCCTAGACCAACAGTGATTTTGGCTAGGTCATATGTCTGTTTACCAGAATTGTGGAAAAAACCAGCTATATCTAACTGTATTTTGGCATAGGGTTGTTTATTCAGTTTCTGCAACACTGTTCTTCTTATGAAGGACCTTTGTGAGCCTTGATCAAATAGTGTTAGCACATTGGTTTTGTGTAATTTATTAGATAACTCAACTCGAGCTATCGGGAGAGCAGTTGCTTTAAACTTATCTCTCACATTTAATGCTGTTGCTTGTTGACTTCCTGATTCTGTGGAAGTCTGCTGCTGTTCAGCAAAAGTATTTGGGCATAATGCTGTATGATGCATACCCTTGCATTTAAAACACTTCTTCAGTGAGCATTTTCCTCCCTTGTGTTCACTTAAACACTTGATGCACCTTTTCAGCTGATGAACACGTTGTTTACGTGCCTCCATTGATGTGTATTGATTACAATACTGTGCCCAATGTGTTCCATCACAAAGTACACATTTTGGAGTACGTTTATGTATGACAGTCTGTTTACTGTCTATTGTATTCACAGCTTGATAAATGCCTATATGGGACTTCCCATTATGTGGTTTAGTGGGAGTAATTATACTCTTTTTATACTGAGTTGAAGGTTTATTATCCACGGGATTTGTGGATTTTTCATCTTGTCTCGTTGCTTGCATGCATGAAACTATTGTTTGTAAACCATTGCTAATTTCTTCACAAGTGAAATAGCGTTTATTGAACATAATATTTAATCGTTCAATAGTTTGTGGTGACAACTTATCTTGTACAATACCACTGATAAACCAATCACATTGTCTTAGGTCATATTTAGCACCTAGAGATCTGAGACTATTGTCTAATGTAATTCTAAATGCCTGTAAGTCTGAAAAACAATGTTTGGGTGGCTTCAAGCTTGATATTAAGACTGCATGTCTAACTCTAGCCTTGTCATCATCAAAGTAATTGTCTGCTAAGACACGTAAGGCTATTTGATAATTACCTTTAACCACCGGAAATGACTTAATCAGTTCATAGGGTTCTCCCTTCACAAGACATTTAAGATAATTGAACTTGGCAATCTCATCTATGTCAGTTCGTGAATTTACTATGGATTGAAAACCACTAATGAATTCTTCATAATTATGACCTTGGAAAATAGGTAATGACAATGTAGGTAAGCTTGGTAATGGGACACTTGTTGTTACAGGTGTAACAGGTGTTTGACCACTAGTTACAGTAGGTCTCTGTGACAGAGTTTTACGGCAGATAGCCTGTACTCCTGTCCACCTTAATTGTTGATCACTAAAAGTATCCAAAACATTTTTAATTTCATCTTCAGATGGATCTGATTCAAGAAATTTATTTTCATAATGTGTATAGTCTGAATTAATTATTTTCATACGTTGTGTAAATAATTCAAACTTGACCTCAAGATCATCAAAATCTATGTTTGTATCTTGAGTTAATCCTAGACAGACTGAAATTAGATTTTCTAATTGTGTAATCTTAGTCTGTAAAGACTGAAACTGAGTTTTCAAACAAGCCATTTTAATGGTATACTGAAAATTCTAGCACCACACTTAGAGTGTTTAAAAAACACTGTACTGCTATAAACAGCTGAGTTTTTGTTATGCTTAAGTCAGCAATAATCGAGTCAGACACTACTGACCCACTAAGCTTAACCTCAGGGTTAATGACCATGAGGGTACAGAGTACATGTGGCTGATGTTTACGGCTTAGAGTTTGCTGTGTCAGCCTGACCATGATGATTAATCGTAAATAACGATGTTATACACTTCATTCACTATACACTATAAATGTCACTGTATAACTGTAATCACACGTGAATATTACTTACACATATATAAATTTCACTGTTAATATATATTTGAAAGCTTACACTTTATATACAAGTTCCTTTAATATAACAGGTAGATCTATAAGAAACAAACTTTAACACAATCTTGTCTCTTAATTTCTGTCTATAAACATTATAAACACTGTGTATATATACACTCAGACAACAACATCACTTGTTGGTGTTGTCTTATTCAGCGATTTCGTGATTGGAGCAGTGGGTGCAGGATGTGGGTGAGTCACCCAGCTCCCGTTTTCTTTGGGTGTCCGCTGGGTGAGCGCCCGTTTTCCTTTGGGTGAACGCTGGGTGAGCGCCCGTTTTCTTTTGGCTGCCCATTCTCTGTGATTGAGTCTGGAGGGACTCATTTATACTGATTTATATTGTAAAACACTAGTTTTACAGCTTTTTTCGAAGGACCTTGGCTCATAGGTTATTTGTACACTGTAGTACAACATATTTGGACCACAGTGTGGTCTTTATCCGGTTCGAGCACGACCAAAGTTCTATTGAGACTTTGGCATTACCAGCTAAGATATAATTATATAATGAACACTTAGCTGATAAATGACAGCAAATCGTCTACACAGCCGCCCCTGCAGACGAGGTCTAGATGCTGTCGAAACCATCACAACAGTGGGCTGTCAAGAGATACAATTTGTAAGTATATTACCCCTAGGGGGTGTTATGTCAGCATATTTCATTCGATGATGGCTGACGAATACTTACTTGTTTGGACTCAAAAGTCCACACCTTACTGCCGATTATAGGTTGATTACAAACTCCTTGTGACTCAAGAATTGCGCAATCCCCCGATCTACAAGAAATTCGTAACATACCTTGCTCTTTGTAACATGAGCTATGGTGTTCTCAACACCTTCGACAGATATCGGTGACTTGATAGAAGCTGAAGTGTCCTTGGATGTCCACGTCTTCCATTGTCTAGGAAACGCACACTGGTACACTATGTTCAACAAGATTTGTCTTTATTGTTCACAATGTATCACAAGAGAAGCTGATCACACTTCTCTAAGTGTTTGTGTTAGAGACACTTTGTTCACACTAACGCACAGATCAGTGTCCTTTGCTGGTTATCCTGGCGTCAGTGTCTCGTAGTAGAGTCAAAGTTAGTCTGCCAGACGCCACAGTGCTCCATCCCGTCACTGGCCCCAGCACAAAAAAAAAAACGCTGACCTAGTACCTTGCATCCTTGTCACCTCCTCGATGAAGCAAAGCAGAATGTTTGTTTCTTGCTGTCTTAATCATAAACAACAATGTACACTATCTTTACTATGGTAATAAAGTGGGAGCAGGATTTTCCTTAATTGTCCTGCTAAGTAAGAGATGTACTGTCTCTTATAAAAA
>NC_091337.1:22499929-22514929 GCF_038502225.1 Cherax quadricarinatus
TATGATGAATGATTTGAAAACCGACAAGTTGAAGATTGAGACACTTATGCAACATATGGGAATCTTTATCGTATTGGACTGATGAAGCCACTGTGTGGCGAAACGTTTCCTCAATAAAAATTCCCATATGTTACATAAGTGTCTCAATCTTCTTACTGCTTGGTGAACAAAGGTAGCAGGTGCCGGGAATCGAACTCAGTAAAAGTGCAGACATAATTTTTAGTTGTTCAGTCTTTTGTCTTTGTTCAGAGGCATGACCTTCTTCAACTAGTGGCTTCTGCCCATTTGTGATGTCTTCGGATGTTGCACCTCGCCTCTGGTTCCAGTGTGCAAGTCTATCTAAATGCCTCTGCTTTAGATATATCAAGGCTTACGGGCTGAATACATTCTTCCAAGCTTTGTGACTGAACACCTGAAAATTACCTCTCCACTTAATTCCACTGTTGCCCATATAAAGTCGGGTCTGTATTATTTTGAAAAATAAAAGGCTGTTGCGCAGACAAAACAGCTCGTGAATAAAGATACCCTGGTGTTGCACATGTCTTATTCATCAACTTGTAGGTGCAGTATTCCATTTATGTAATGAAACATGTCTAGTTTCCTCATGTCTTAAGGAGGAAGTTTGTCCACGTGTGAGAGATCTTGCGGGAAAGTTTGGGGATGCAACAATTAGTGAATGTGGGGCGAGAGGGATTCAGTGGTTGGATGTTGAGAGAAGGTTGGGTAGACTGGTGTGATGGGAATTTGATAGAAGGAAGGAAGAGGCGTGGGCAAGGGGAAATAGACTTCTCAGGGGCAATTACTCTTGATTGTCTCTGTTTCTTTTTCAATTCTGATTACATTCTTTTGTCTGCGATTTTGGGTCCATTCTCTGCTTTCCGTCCATTCCTCTTTACTCCACTGCCTGAGTTGAAAAACTTCCTCCACGTACATATCTGATTCGCGAATATTTTCACTAGACCTCTCATAAGTATATTTATAAATAACATTCAAGTTTTTTTTTTTTTTGCCTTCTGCGAACTTCATGTGTGACCCGTGATACCTGCTATTAATTTCGAAGGTTTTTCCTGTCTTCGCAGGCCTGCTTAAAGCCAGTCTTTTCCTAGTAATTGCCTATTGTACCAGGTTAAGGTTGTTGGGGGTCACAGCCTGGTTGATCTCGCACTATACAAAGATATTGGTCCAGTATCTTCTTGAGGACTTCTTCAAATGTTTTGGCAATATTTCTGATATCTGCTCGTTTTCTTGGGCCACGGATGTTGACACTGTCATCTTGTTGCTTCTCACTTGGTTTATTTTATACTTCCATGTCTCTCTCTTCAATAAGTTATGGTTATGTGTAGCTTTAGGGACAAGCCTTCAAGTATCTTCCAGATGTATATTATGAGATATCCTTTTCCTCTATTCTAAAGGGTACATCCCAAGTTCTTTGAGGCTTTCCCAGTAGTTTAAATATTTTATATGCTCCATGTTGGCAATAAACGATCTTTGTACAATTTTTAATTCAATCTCTTCTGCCTTCACGAAGTCATCAACACTGAACAATATTCTTCACGTAAGAGCACAAATGATATGAATAGTGTCATCACTGGCGTTATATCTCTTGTTTTGAAACCTTTGTTGATCAACCCTGCCATTTTTTCTGTCGTTTGCATCACTTGCCTTATTGTCTAATCAGACATTATTATGCCAAAGTCTGTTACGTGGTTTGTTTACAATGGTGTCATTACGATTTCGTGAGTCTATTACGTGTTTCTTTCGTTCTTCGATGTGATCGTCTTGTGCTCTGTATCCAGTGTTCATTTTAAATTCTTCATTCTTTCCATATATGAGAAGTTAGAATTTATCTCTTTCGAACATCATATTTTCTGTTGCCCACCGGAAGACTTCTGTAATATTTGCCTGCATTTTGTTTTTACCTTCTATCGAAGAGACTATTATGCTTGTTTTGTTTTCGTCTGCATAGAATGATAGGTAGCTGTGGCTTGTGTTTTTGTCTGTGCTGTGACCAAAACAAGCAATAAAGGCAAGAGCAGCAAAAACAAGAACAGCAGTAGTTGCAGAAACAGTAGCAGCAGCAGCAGCAGTAGCAGCAGCAATCCTTTTTCTACGAAGAAAACTCTGCTGAGGAGAAAAGGAGCTTGATGTTCCACAGAAAAGAGAGTAACGAAAATTGGGAAAATGGTCACATGGCGCTGATAGCACAAGACACAGGACTTGGGACTGGAAAAAGGATGAAGAAGAAGAGGCAGAAAAGGAAGAAGGGAAGAGGAAGGGGATGGTGGAGGAGGAAGGTAATGCTAATAGTGGTTGGTGATGGTGATGGTGATTTTTTTCTCATAGTGGGGCATGGGTTTCGGAAGTTGATGCAGTAGTTGTAGTGACGGTGCCTTGCCTCTCTTTAGCGAATTTCTTATAATTCAGCGAAGACCAGTTGTCTGAAGCATATCTTAGTGATTGTCAATCAGCGCAAAGGCATGCTGAAGAAAATGGATGAAGACTCGAACTGTGGTGCTCGTGTATAGCAGGTCTAGTAGTTAATTACACCTTAGCTTGGGTTAATGGATTATATGGCTTTGAGGGGTGCCAGGATGGGTGTACCTTGAAAGCTTCAGGAGAGAAGTAGGGCCATAGGTGCTGCCACTGATACAACCTTGCCACCGAAGTGCCGTTGGTAAAAATCATCTTTGCGTAAGCTCTATGAGTCGTTACGTAACGCCACTACTACAACCACAACCACGAACACTACAACAACCACAACCACCACAACAACAACCACAACCATCACTACAACAACCACAACCACCACCACTACAACAACCATAACCACCACCATTACAATGTTATAAATAACATGGCTACAATAAAAACATACAAAGGAAAATAAAAAGAGTTTAGTTAAGAAAATTGGAAACAGGACAACCCGGTGAGACTACTGACACACCGAGGATACATAACCCTGTGACACTACTGACACACCGAGGATACATAACCCGGTGACACTACTGACACACCGAGGATACATAACCCTGTGACACTACTGACACACCGAGGATACATAACCCGGTGAGACTACTGACACACCGAGGATACATAACCCTGTGACACTACTGACACACCGAGGATACATAACCCGGTGACACTACTGACACACCGAGGATACATAACCCTGTGACACTACTGACACACCGAGGATACATAACCCGGTGAGACTACTGACACACCGAGGATACATAACCCGGTGAGACTACTGACACACCGAGGATACATAACCCGGTCACACTATTGACACACCGATGATACATAACCCGGTGAGACTACTGACACACCGAGGATACATAACCC
This sequence comes from Cherax quadricarinatus, assembly GCF_038502225.1. Classification (NCBI taxonomy): domain Eukaryota; kingdom Metazoa; phylum Arthropoda; class Malacostraca; order Decapoda; family Parastacidae; genus Cherax; species Cherax quadricarinatus. Next base: position 22,503,275 of record NC_091337.1, read on the forward strand.
GGTCACACTATTGACACACCGAGGATACATAACCCGGTGAGACTACTGACACACCGAGGATACATAACTTGGTGAGACTACTGACACACCGAGGATACATAACCCGGTGAGACTACTGACACACCGAGGATACATAACCCGGTGAGACTACTGACACACCGAGGATACATAACCTGGTGAGACTACTGACCCACCGAGGATACATAACCTGGCGAGTCTACTGACACACCGAGGATACATAACCCGGTGAGACTACTGACACACCGAGGATACATAACCCGGTGATACTATTGACCGACCGAGGATACATAATACCGTGAGACTACTGACACACCGAGGATACATAACCCGGTGAGACTACTGACACACCGAGGATACATAACCCGGTGAGACTACTGACCCACGAGGACACAAAACCTGGCGAGACTACTGACACACCGAGGATACATAACCCGGTGAGACTACTGACCCACCGAGGATACATAACCCGGTGAGACTACTCACTCACCGAGGACACATAACCTGGCGAGACTACTGACACACCGAGGATACATAACCCGGTGAGACTACTGACCCACCCAGGATACATAAGCCGGAGACTACTGACACACCGAGGATACATAACCCGGTGTGACTACTGAAAAACCGAGGATACATAACACGGTGAGAATGCTGACCCACCGAGGATACATAACCCGGTGAGACTACTGACACACCGAGGATACATAACCCTGTGACACTACTGACACACCGAGGATACATAACCCGGTGACACTACTGACACACCGAGGATACATAACCCTGTGACACTACTGACACACCGAGGATACATAACCCGGTGAGACTACTGACACACCGAGGATACATAACCCGGTGAGACTACTGACACACCGAGGATACATAACCCGGTAACACTATTGACACACCGAGGATACATAACCCGGTGAGACTACTGACACACCGAGGATACATAACCCGGTCACACTATTGACACACCGAGGATACATAACCCAGTGAGACTACTGACACACCGAGGATACATAACCCGGTGAGACTACTGACACACCGAGGATACATAACCCGGTGAGACTACTGACACACCGAGGATACATAACCCGGTGAGACTACTGACACACCGAGGATACATAACCTGGTGAGACTACTGACCCACCGAGGATACATAACCTGGCGAGTCTACTGACACACCGAGGATACATAACCCGGTGAGACTACTGACACACCGAGGATACATAACCCGGTGATACTATTGACCGACCGAGGATACATAATACCGTGAGACTACTGACACACCGAGGATACATAACCCGGTGAGACTACTGACACACCGAGGATACATAACCCGGTGAGACTACTGACCCACGAGGACACAAAACCTGGCGAGACTACTGACACACCGAGGATACATAACCCGGTGAGACTACTGACCCACCGAGGATACATAACCCGGTGAGACTACTCACTCACCGAGGACACATAACCTGGCGAGACTACTGACACACCGAGGATACATAACCCGGTGAGACTACTGACCCACCCAGGATACATAAGCCGGTGAGACTACTGACACACCGAGGATACATAACCCGGTGTGACTACTGAAAAACCGAGGATACATAACACGGTGAGAATGCTGACCCACCGAGGATACATAACCAGGTGAGACTACTGACACACCGAGGATACATAAGCCGGTGAGACTACTGACACACCGAGGATGCATAACCCGGTGTGACTACTGAAAAACCGAGGATACATAACACGGTGAGAATGCTGACCCACCGAAGATACATAACCCGGTGAGACTACTGACACACCGAGGATACATAACCCGGTGAGACTACTGACACACCGAGGATACATAACCCGGTGAGACTACTGACCCACCGAGGATACATAACCCGGTGAGACTATTGACCCACCGAGGATACATAACCCGGTGAGACTACTTACACACCGAGGATACATAACCTGGTGAGACTACTGACCCACCGAGCATACATAACCCGGTGAGACTACTGATCCATCGAGGATACATAACCCGGTGAGGCTACTGACCCACCGAGGATACATAACCCGGTAACACTACTGACACACACAGGATACATAACCCGGTGACACTACTGACACACAGTGGATACATAACCCGATCAGACTACTGACCCACCGAGGATACATAACCTGGTGAGACTACTGACCCATCGAGGATACATAACCCGGTGAGACTACTGACACACCGAGGATACATAACCCTGTGAGACTACTGACACACCGATGATACATAACCCCGTGAAACTACTGACACACCGAGGATACATAACCCGGTGAGACTACTGACCCACCGAGGATACATAGCCCGGTGAGACTAATGACCCACCGAGGATTCATAATCCGGTGAGACTACTGACCCAGTGAGGATTCATAACCCGGTGAGACTACTGACCCAGTGAGGACACATAACCCGGTGAGACTACTGACACACCGAGGATACATAACCCGGTGAGACTATTGACCCACAGAGGATACATAACCCGGTGAGACTACTGACACACCGAGAATACATAACCCGGTGAGACTACTGACACACCGAGGATACATAACCCAGTGAGACTACTGACCCACAGAGGATACATAACCCGGTGAGACTACTGACCCAGGGAGGATAAATAACCAGATGAGACTACTGACCCAGGGAGTCTACTTAACCCGGTGAGACTACTGACCCACCGAGGATACATAACCCGGTGAGACTACTGACACACCGAGGATACATAACCCGGTAAGACTACTGACCCACAGAGGATACATAACCCTGTGAGACTACTGACCCACCGAGGATGCTTAACCAGGTGAGACTATTGACCCACCGATGATACATAACCAAGTGAGACTACTTACCCACCGAGGATACATAACCCGGTGAGACAACTGATGCACCGAGGATACATAACCCGGTGAGACTACTTACACACCGAGGATACATAACCCGGTTAGACTACTGACACACCGAGGATACATAACCCGGTGAGACAACTGACTCACCGAGGATACATAACCCGGTGAGACTACTGACACACCGAGGATACATAACCCGGTGAGACTACTGACACACTAAGGATACATAACCCGGTGAGACTACTGACACACCGAGGATACATAACCCGGTGAGACTACTGACCCACCGAGGATGCTTAACCCGGTGAGACTACTGACCCACCGATGATACATAACCCAGTGAGACTACTGACCCACCGAGGATACATAACCCGGTGAGACAACTGAAGCACCGAGGATATATAACGCGGTGAGACTAATGACCCACCGAGGATACATAACCCGGTGAGACTACTGACAAAGGGAGGATTCATAACCCGGTGAGACTACTTACCACCGAGGATACATAACCCGGTGAGACAACTGACCCAGGGAGGATACATAACCCGGTGAGACTACTGACACACCGAGGATACATAACCCGGTGAGACTACTGACACACCGAGGATACATAACCCGGTGAGACTACTGACCCAGGGAGTATACGTAACCCGGTGAGACTACTGACACACCGATGATACATAACCCGGTGAGACTACTGACCCACCGAATATACATAACCCGGTGAGACTACTGACACACCGAGGATACATAACACGGTGAGACTACTGATGCACCGAGGATACATAACCCGGTGAGACTACTGAATCACGGAGGATACATAACCCGGTGAGACTACTGACAAAGGGAGGATACATAACCCGGTGAAACTACTGACCCTGGGAGGATACATAACCCGGTGAGACTACTGGCTCAGGGAGGATACATAACCCGGTGAGACTACTGACACAGAGAGGATACATAACCCGGTGAGACTACTGACCCCCGAGTATAGATAACCCGGTGAGACTACTGACACATCTAGGATACATAACCCAGTGAGACTACTGACCCAAAGAGGATACATAACCCGGTGAGACTACTGCCACACCGAGGATGCATAACCCGGTGAGACTACTGACCCACCGAGGATACATAACCCGGTGAGACTACTGATCCACCGAGGATACATAGCCCGGTGAGAATACTGACCCACTGAGGATACATAACCCGGTGAGACTACTGACCCAGTGAGGACACATAACCCGGTGAGACTACTGACCTAGTGAGGATACATAACCCGGTGACACTACTGACCCACCGAGGATACATAACCCGGTGAGACTACTGACACACCGAGGATACATAACCCGGTGAGACTACTTACACACCGAGGATACATAACACGGTTAGACTACTGACACACCGAGGATACATAACCCGGTGAGACAACTGACTCATCGAGGATACATAACCCGGTGAGACTACTGACACACCGAGGATACATAACCCGGTGAGACTACTGACACACTAAGGATACATAACCCGGTGAGACTACTGACACACCGAGGATACATAACCCGGTGAGACTACTGACCCACCGAGGATGCTTAACCCGGTGAGACTACTGACCCACCGATGATACATAACCCAGTGAGACTACTGACCCACCGAGGATACATAACCCGGTGAGACAACTGAAGCACCGAGGATATATAACGCGGTGAGACTAATGACCCACCGAGGATACATAACCCGGTGAGACTACTGACAAAGGGAGGATTCATAACCCGGTGAGACTACTTACCACCGAGGATACATAACCCGGTGAGACAACTGACCCTGGGAGGATACATAACCCGGTGAGACTACTGACACACCGAGGATACATAACCCGGTGAGACTACTGACACACCGAGGATACATAACCCGGTGAGACTACTGACCCAGGGAGTATACGTAACCCGGTGAGACTACTGACACACCGATGATACATAACCCGGTGAGACTACTGACCCACCGAATATACATAACCCGGTGAGACTACTGACACACCGAGGATACATAACACGGTGAGACTACTGATGCACCGAGGATACATAACCCGGTGAGACTACTGAATCACGGAGGATACATAACCCGGTGAGACTACTGACAAAGGGAGGATACATAACCCGGTGAAACTACTGACCCTGGGAGGATACATAACCCGGTGAGACTACTGGCTCAGGGAGGATACATAACCCGGTGAGACTACTGACCCCCGAGTATACATAACCCGGTGAGACTACTGACACATCTAGGATACATAACCCAGTGAGACTACTGACCCAAAGAGGATACATAACCCGGTGAGACTACTGCCACACCGAGGATGCATAACCCGGTGAGACTACTGACCCACCGAGGATACATAACCCGGTGAGACTACTGATCCACCGAGGATACATAGCCCGGTGAGAATACTGACCCACTGAGGATACATAACCCGGTGAGACTACTGACCCAGTGAGGACACATAACCCGGTGAGACTACTGACCTAGTGAGGATACATAACCCGGTGACACTACTGACCCACCGAGGATACATAACCCGGTGAGACTACTGACACACCGAGGATACATAACCCGGTGAGACTACTGAACCAGTGAGGATACATAACCCGGTGAGACTACTGACCCAGTGAGGATACATAACCCGGTGAGACTACTGACCCAGTGAGGATACATAACCAAGTGACACTACTGACCCAGTGAGGATACATAACCCGGTGAGACTACTGACCCAGGGAGTATACGTAACCCGGTGAGACTACTGACACACCGATGATACATAACCCGGTGAGACTACTGACCCCCGAGTATACATAACCCGGTGAGACTACTGACACATCTAGGATACATAACCCAGTGAGACTACTGACCCAAAGAGGATACATAACCCGGTGAGACTACTGATCCACCGAGGATACATAGCCCGGTGAGAATACTGACCCACTGAGGATACATAACCCGGTGAGACTACTGACCCAGTGAGGACACATAACCCGGTGAGACTACTGACCTAGTGAGGATACATAACCCGGTGACACTACTGACCCACCGAGGATACATAACCCGGTGAGACTACTGACACACCGAGGATACATAACCCGGTGAGACTACTGAACCAGTGAGGATACATAACCCGGTGAGACTACTGACCCAGTGAGGATACATAACCCGGTGAGACTACTGACCCAGTGAGGATACATAACCAAGTGACACTACTGACCCAGTGAGGATACATAACCCGGTGAGACTACTGACCCAGGGAGTATACGTAACCCGGTGAGACTACTGACACACCGATGATACATAACCCGGTGAGACTACTGACCCACCGAATATACATAACCCGGTGAGACTACTGACACACCGAGGATACATAACACGGTGAGACTACTGATGCACCGAGGATACATAACCCGGTGAGACTACTGACCCACGGAGGATACATAACCCGGTGAGACTACTGACAAAGGGAGGATACATAACCCGGTGAAACTACTGACCCTGGGAGGATACATAACCCGGTGAGACTACTGGCTCAGGGAGGATACATAACCCGGTGAGACTACTGACACAGAGAGGATACATAACCCGGTGAGACTACTGACCCCCCAGTATACATAACCCGGTGAGACTACTGACACATCTAGGATACATAGCCCAGTGAGACTACTGACCCAAAGAGGATACATAACCCGGTGAGACTACTGCCACACCGAGGATGCATAACCCGGTGAGACTACTGATCCACCGAGGATACATAACCCGGTGAAACGACTGACCCTGGGAGGATACATAACCCGGTGAGACTACTGGCTCAGGGAGGATACATAACCCGGTGAGACTACTGACACAGAGAGGATACATAACCCGGTGAGACTACTGACCCCCGAGTATACATAACCCGGTGAGACTACTGACACATCTAGGATACATAGCCCAGTGAGACTACTGACCCAAAGAGGATACATAACGCGGTGAGACTACTGCCACACCGAGGATGCATAACCCGGTGAGACTACTGATCCACCGAGGATACATAACCCGGTGAGACTACTGACCCAGTGAGGACACATAACCCGGTGAGACTACTGACCTAGTGAGGATACATAACCCGGTGACACTACTGACCCACCGAGGATACATAACCCGGTGAGACTACTGACACACCGAGGATACATAACCCGGTGAGACTACTGAACCAGTGAGGATACATAACCCGGTGAGACTACTGACCCAGTGAGGATACATAACCCGGTGAGACTACTGACCCAGTGAGGATACATAACCAGGTGACACTACTGACCCAGTGAGGATACATAACCCGGTGAGACTACTGACACACCGAGGATACATAACCCGGTGAGACTACTGACCCACCGAGGATACATAACACGGTGAGACTACTGACCCACCGAGCATACATAACCCGGTGACACTACTGACACACCGAGGATACATAACCCGGTAGGACTACTGACCCAGGGAGGATACATAACCCGGAGAGACTACTGACCCTCCGAGGATACATAACCCGGTGAGACTACTGACCCACCGAGGATACATAACCCGGTGAGACTATTGACACACCGAGGATACATAACCCGGTGAGACTACTGACACAACGAGGATACATAACCCGGTGAGTCTACTGACCCACCTAGGATACATAACCCGGTGAGACTACCGACCCACCGAGGATACATAACCCGGTGAGACTACTGACCCACCGAGGATGCATAACCCGGTGAAACTACTGACCCACCGAGGATACGTAACCCAGTGAGACTACTGACCCACCTAGGATACGTAACCCGGTGAGACAACTGACGCACCGAGGATACATAACCCGGCGAGACTACTGACCCACCGAGGATACATAACCCGGTGAGACTACTGACCCACCGAGGATACATAACCCGGTGAGCCTACTGACACACCGAGGATACATAACCCGGTGAGACTACTGACCCACTGAGGATACATAACCCGGTGAGACTACTGACAAAGGGAGGATACATAACCCGGTGAAACTACTGACCCTGGGAGGATACATAACCCGGTGAGACTACTGGCTCAGGGAGGATACATAACCCGGTGAGACTACTGACCCACCGAGGATACATAACCCGGTGAGGCTACTGACCCATGGAGGATACATAACCCGGTGAGACTACTGACCTCCGAGGATACATAACCCGGTGAGACTACTGATCCAGGGAGGATATATAACCCGGTGAGACTACTGACCTCCGAGGATACATAACCCGGTGAGACTACTGACCCAGGGAGGATACATAACCCGGTGACACTACTGACCCACCGAGGATACATAACCCGGTGAGACTTTTGTCACACCGAGAATACATAACCCGGTGAGACTTCTGACCCACCGAGGATACATAACCCGTTGAGACTACTGATCCACCGAGGATACGTATCCCAGTGAGACTACTGACCCGCCGAGGATACATAATCCGGCGAGACTACTGATCCACCGAGGATACATAACCCGGTGAGACTACTCACCCACTGAGGATACATAACCCGGTGAGACTACTCACCCACCTAGGATACATAACCCGGTGAGCCTACTGGCACACCGAGAATACATAACCCGGTGAGACTACTGACAAAGAGAGGATACATAACCCGGTGAAACTACTGGCTCAGGGAGGATACATAACCAGGTGAGACTACTGACCTCCGAGGATGCATAACCCGGTGAGACTACTGACACACCGAGGATACATAACCCGGTGAGACTACTGACACACCGAGGATACATAACCCGGTCACACTACTGACCCCCCGAGGATACATAACCCGGTGAGACTACTGACACACCGAGGATACATAACCGAGTGAGACTACTGACCCACCGAGGATACATAACCCGGTGAGACTACTGACACATCGAGGATACATAACCCGGTGAGACTACTGACACACGGAGGACACATAATCCGGTGAAACTACTGACCCAGGGAAGATATATAACCCGGTGAGACTACTGACCCACCGAGGATACATAACTCGGTGAGACTACTGATCCACCGAGGATGCATAATCCGGTGAGACTAGTGACACACCGAGGATACATAACCCGGTGAGACTACTGACACACCGAGGATACATAGCCCGGTGAGACTACTGACCCACCGAGGATACATAACCCGGTGAGACTTCAGACCCACCGAGGATACATAACGCGGTGAGACTACTGACACACCGAGGATACATAACCCGGTGAGACTACTGACCCAGGGAGGATACATAACCCGGTGAGACTACTGACCCAGGGAGGATACATAACCCGGTGAGACTACTGACTCACCGAGGATACATAACCCGGTGAGACTACAGACCCACCGAGTATACATAACTCGGTGAGACTACTGACACCGAGGATACATAAACGTGTGAGACAACTGACCCACCGAGGATGCATAACCCGGTGAGACTACTGACCCACCGAGAATACATAACCCGCTGAGATTACTGACCCACCGATGATACATAACCATGTGAGATTACTGACCCACCAAGGATACATAACCAAGGGTTACAACAGATGTCTATTTATCGATTGGTTACCCGTGTAGGGTTAGTTACCCACTGTGGTTCAGTAACCCACGGTGATTTAGTAACCCACAGTGATTTAGCAACCACGGTGGTTTAATAACCAACGGTGGTTTAGTAACCCACGGTGGTTAACAACCCACAGAGGTTTAGTAACCCATGGTGGATAATAACCCACAGATTTTTAGTAACCCACGGTGGTTTAGTAACACACGGTGGTTCAGTAACCCTCAGTGATTTAGTAACCCTTGGTGGTTTACTAACCCACAGAGGAATAGTAGCCCATTCTGGTTTTGTAACCCACAAAGAATTAGTAACCCATTCTGGTTTAGTATCTCACAGAGAATTAGTAACCTATGGTGGATTAGTACATGGATTACGTCATGGAGGCTTATTAACCCATGGAGGAATAATAACCCATGGAGGATTAGTAACCCAGAGAGAATTAGTGATCCATGGTGGTTTAGTAACCCACTGATAATTAGTAACGCTTAGTGGTTTAGTAACCCACGGAGGATTAGCAACCCATGGTTGTTTAGTAACCCACAAATAATTAGTAACCCATGGTGGATTAGTACTACATGGATTAGATCATGGAGGATTAGTAACCCTTGGTGGTTTAGTAACCCACAGAGGATTAGCAACCGATGGTGGTTTAGTACCCCACAGAGAATTAGTAACCCTTGGTGGTTTAGTAGCCCACGGAGGATTAGTAACCCATGATGCTTTAGTAACTCACAGAGAATTAGTAACCCTTGTTTTTTTAGTAACCTACAGAGGTTTAGTAACCCACAGAGGATTAGTAACCCATGGTGGTTTAGTAACCCGCAGAGAATTAGTAACACTTGGTGGTTTAGTAACCCACAGAGGATTAGTAACCCATGGTGGTTTAATAACCCAAAGAGAATTTGTAACCCTTGGTTGTTTAGTAACCCACAGAGGGTTAGTAACCCTTGGTGGTTTAGTAACCCATGGCGGTTTAGTAACCCACAGAGGATTAGAAACCCATGGTGGTTTAGTAAACCACAGAGAACTAGTAACCCAGAGAGACATTAGTGACCCATGGTAGTTTATTAACCCACAAAGGATTAGTAGCCGATGATAGTTTAGGAACCCAGAGAGAATTAGTAACCCTTGGTGGTTTAGTAACCCACCCATGGTGGATTAGAACACAATGGATTAGATCATGGAGGCTTAGTAACCCATGGAGGATTAGTAACCAACTGATAATTAGTAAACCATGATGGATTAGTGAAAAGTGGATGATTAGTAATTCTTGGTGGATTAGTAACCCATGGAGGATTAGTAACCCATGGATTATAAGTAACCAATGTATTATTAATAAACCATGAAAGATTAGTAACCCATGTAGGATTAGTAACCAATGGTGGATTAATAACCCATGGAGGATTAGTAACCCAAGGAAGATTAGTAACCCATGGTGGATTTGTAACCAATGGAGGATCAGTAACCCATGGTGGATTAGTAACCCATGGATTAGTAAACCATGGAGGATTAGTAACCCAGAGGATTAGTAACGCACGGATTAGTAAACCATGGAGGGATAGTAACCCATGGAGGATTAGTAACCCATGATGGATTACTAACCCATAGATTAGTAAACCATGGAGGATTAGTAACCCATGGAGGATTAGTTACCTTGGTGGATTAGTACCCGTGTTGGATTAGTACCCATGGTGGATTAATATCCAATGATAGATTAGTTATCATGATGGATTAGTAACCATGGTGGATTAGTAGCCATGTTGCATTAGTAACCCATGGTGGATTAGTAACCTATGGTGGATTAGTAACCCAGGGTGGATTAGCAACCCATGGTGGATTAGTACCCATGGTGGATTAGTAACCCATGGTGGATTAGTAACCTATGGTGGATTAGTAACCCATGGTGGATTAGTAACCCATGGTGGATTAGTAACCCATGGTGGATTAGTAACCCATGGTGGATTAGTAACCCATGGTGGATTAGTACCCATGGTGGATTAGTAACCCATGATGGATTAGTAACCTATGGTGGATTAGTAACCCATGGTGGATTAGTAACCCATGGTGGATTAGTACCCATGGTGGATTAGTAACCCATGGTGGATTAGTAACGCATGGTGGATT
>NC_091337.1:22519929-22542429 GCF_038502225.1 Cherax quadricarinatus
GCAATGCTTCAAGACTAGAAGTTCAACTTGTGAATATGTAAACCTTATACTTTCATGATCTTCCTTCTGAGTAAGAAATGTAACCAGTTGGTGAGTAAGAAACATGTACAATGCCTCAAGCTTAATCAGGGGTAGACAGATGTGATTACAATACTGGAGATAGTACTAGTAGTACCCAGATGTATGCAGTGGGAAATATAGGCAAGAGAGAAATTGTAGAGGTTCGCCAAGATGTGTTTTGCTCTCTTGCTGTCATCTTCCCACAAAACTCTTCACATTTAGAAGAATTTCAGTAGAGTGAAAATAGGGCACATTACGAACACAGGCCTAAGGTATCTGGTCGAAGAACTGTAATACCAACAAGGAGTGATCAGTGAAGCAAACCAAATGAACTTAAAGACAATCCTACACTAGAGGTTATTTTTAAGCACTCGTAAATTCCCACAACCAAAGTTATATGCACATACCATATGTTTAAGGAATTAAGATATCCTACTATATGTAAAATAAACAAATAACCCCCACAGAGGAGAAAGAAACATTAGACGATGTTTCAGTTAGACTTAGACCATCGACTAGACACACATTAACACACGAAGGTAAGGGAGCCAGTATAAATATACGAGGGAAGGCATGGACGGAGCAAAGAGAAAAGTAAGAAAGAAAGAAAGAAGTCCGGGTTATTTATGTATTCTTTCAGTTAAGGTGTCGTGTCTTTTTGTTTCATATATGTAAAATAATAAGTGAGCAAGACTGAGTACCCCTCGCTGTTAATAGGCCATATACTCAGAGAGAGAAATCAGTATATGTTAATCAGCCTGAAGATAGTGAGAGACTGAAATGATGATCTGTGTGTAGGTATAAAGTCAGCTAGCCTAGAACTCAATCCCATACCCTAATTGATTGACGTCTACAACCAATACACTGCCGGGGGATCCTGACACAAATAGCCGCAATAAGCTATCGGGCTTTTGGCTAAATATGGAGGGAATGCAGGATGTGTGGTGGTTCGATGCACACCAGACAACGGTGAGGTACTCTGTGCAAGGCACAGAACATCCACTCACACCCTCGGTTATCTGTTTTCAGGAGATTGTGCTTCTCTCAGTGGCAAATATTTGAACTTTTTTCCCAGCAGCCTTGGGTTTTTAGATAAGATGTGTTTTTTTTTTTTTGCTCCCCAGAGTACCTGATAGATCCTCGAGGATCTTACTGGGGAATACGTATTCTTGTGTACAATTCGTGTTTCTTTACTGGATATTTACGCATTGTGTATGATAGCTGTGTGGAGCTTTCGAATCAGTTGTATGTTAGAGGTTGTTGGTTATGAATCTGTTGCTTTTACCATGGTATGCTGTTATGTCCCAGGGTTTATTATACTTCATGATCCCTTCTTTTCTGTGTTATGCATCTGCATTTCAGACACTATAGGTGATTAATTTGAGTTCGAATATTGGTGATTCATTTGAGTTCGAATATATATCTCATTCGTTGTATTTATATTGTCTGACTATTACTTGACACATAGTATAAACATTTTCTGAATATCAGAATATCGTCTCTACTCTAGTTATATTGTCAAAAATGTCATATTCTCAGAATATCTCTGACAATTAATATTGTTGAAATATCGCTGACACTTTAGTAATATTGTTAGAATATCGCCGACATTCTGTATTTAATATTGTCAACATGTCGCTGACACTCTTCATATAAAAGAAAAGTGCTGCCAGTGCCTGTTAATAAACTGTCTTCGTCATTTTTTATGGGTATTACGACCCTCCTGGGCTGAGTCAGTGCTCATCCTCTCCTCTCTTGCTGGGGAAAATTTAATTGAAAATCTCTTACTAGAAGTCGAGCTGTGATAGATAGGTACTTGTGGCAAGACTTTGGTTGAGTTATGGTGAATGTTTCGTGCTTCTGGTCACCTCTGGTGAGAAACTGCCGATGTGGAAATCAGTTATCTCTTACTCTCCTTGATTTAATACCTTCAAAAGGAGTGTTTTTGATGCCTGTGAACTTCTATTGATCCACGTAATCGGAACTGCCTTGGTTGACCTAGGATCTAATCTGATTGCCTTCCATTATCCTAGCACTGAATAGAAATAATCCTAGATTTAGTAAAAAGGTTATATGAAATTGTCAAAGAGGCATAAAAGCAGAATGAACAGTTTAATAAGACAGCGTTAAACTTAGAGATTGCAGTCACGTGACTCGAGGAAAAAAGTCCGCCATTTCGGCGGTCAAACATACATACATATATATATATATATATATATATATATATATATATATATATATATATATATATATATATATATATATATATAGATTTATTTATTATCACACTGGCCGATTCCCACCAAGGCAGGGTGGCCCGAAAAAGAAAAACTTTCACCATCATTCACTCCATCACTGTCTTGCCAGAAGGGTGCTTCACACTACAGTTTTTAAACTGCAACATTAACACCCCTCCTTCAGAGTGCAGGCACTGTACTTCCCATCTCCAGGACTCAAGTCCGGCCTGCCGGTTTCCCTGAATCCCTTCATAAATGTTACTTTGCTCACACTCCAACAGCACGTCAAGTATTAAAAACCATTTGTCTCCATTCACTCCTATCAAACACGCTCATGCATGCCTGCTGGAAGTCCAAGCCCCTCACACACAAAACCTCCTTTACCCTCTCCCTCCAACCTTTCCTAGGCCGACCCCTACCCCGCCTTCCTTCCACTACAGACTGATACACTCTTGAAGTCATTCTGTTTCGCTCCATTCTCTCTACATGTCCGAACCACCTCAACAACCCTTCCTCAGCCCTCTGGACAACAGTTTTGGTAATCCCGCACCTCCTCCTAACTTCCAAACTACGAATTCTCTGCATTATATTCACACCACACATTGCCCTCAGACATGACATCTCCACTGCCTCCAGCCTTCTCCTCGCTGCAACCTTCATCACCCACGCTTCACACCCATATAAGAGCGTTGGTAAAACTATACTCTCATACATTCCCCTCTTTGCCTCCAAGGACAAAGTTCTTTGTCTCCACAGACTCCTAAGTGCACCACTCACTCTTTTTCCCTCATCAATTCTATGATTCACCTCATCTTTCATAGACCCATCAGCTGACACGTCCACTCCCAAATATCTGAATACGTTCACCTCCTCCATACTCTCTCCCTCCAATCTGATATTCAATCTTTCATCACCTAATCTTTTTGTTATCCTCATAACCTTACTCTTTCCTGTATTCACCTTTAATTTTCTTCTTTTGCACACTCTACCAAATTCATCCACCAATCTCTGCAACTTCTCTTCAGAATCTCCCAAGAGCACAGTGTCATCAGCAAAGAGCAGCTGTGACAACTCCCACTTTGTGTGTGATTCTTTATCTTTTAACTCCACGCCTCTTGCCAAGACCCTCGCATTTACTTCTCTTACAACCCCATCTATAAATATATTAAACAACCACGGTGACATCACACATCCTTGTCTAAGGCCTACTTTTACTGGGAAAAAATTTCCCTCTTTCCTACATACTCTAACTTGAGCCTCACTATCCTCGTAAAAACTCTTCACTGCTTTCAGTAACCTACCTCCTACACCATACACTTGCAACATCTGCCACATTGCGCCCCTATCCACCCTGTCATACGCCTTTTCCAAATCCATAAATGCCACAAAGACCTCTTTAGCCTTATCTAAATACTGTTCACTTATATGTTTCACTGTAAACACCTGGTCCACACACCCCCTACCTTTCCTAAAGCCTCCTTGTTCATCTGCTATCCTATTCTCTGTCTTACTCTTAATTCTTTCAATTATAACTCTACCATACACTTTACCAGGTACACTCAACAGACTTATCCCCCTATAATTTTTGCACTCTCTTTTATCCCCTTTTCCTTTATACAAAGGAACTATGCATGCTCTCTGCCAATCCCTAGGTACCTTACCCTCTTCCATACATTTATTAAATAATTGCACCAACCACTCCAAAACTATATCCCCACCTGCTTTTAACATTTCTATCTTTATCCCATCAATCCCGGCTGCCTTACCCCCTTTCATTTTACCTACTGCCTCACGAACTTCCCCCACACTCACAACTGGCTCTTCCTCACTCCTACAAGATGTTATTCCTCCTTGCCCTATACACGAAATCACAGCGTCCCTATCTTCATCAACATTTAACAATTCCTCAAAATATTCCCTCCATCTTCCCAATACCTCTAACTCTCCATTTAATAACTCTCCTCTCCTATTTTTAACTGACAAATCCATTTGTTCTCTAGGCTTTCTTAACTTGTTAATCTCACTCCAAAACTTTTTCTTATTTTCAACAAAATTTGTTGATAACATCTCACCCACTTTCTCATTTGCTCTCTTTTTACATTGCTTCACCACTCTCTTAACCTCTCTCTTTTTCTCCATATACTCCTCCCTCCTTGCATCACTTCTACTTTGTAAAAACTTCTCATATGCTAACTTTTTCTCCCTTACTACTCTCTTTACATCATCATTCCACCAATCGCTCCTCTTCCCTCCCGCACCCACTTTCCTGTAACCACAAACTTCTGCTGAACACTCTAACACTACATTTTTAATCCTACCCCATACCTCTTCGACCCCATTGCCTATGCTCTCATTAGCCCATCTATCCTCCAATAGCTGTTTATATCTTACCCTAACTGCCTCCTCTTTTAGTTTATAAACCTTCACCTCTCTCTTCCCTGATGCTTCTATTCTCCTTGTATCCCATCTACCTTTTACTCTCAGTGTAGCTACAACTAGAAAGTGATCTGATATATCTGTGGCCCCTCTATAAACATGTACATCCTGAAGTCTACTCAACAGTCTTTTATCTACCAATACATAATCCAACAAACTACTGTCATTTCGCCCTACATCATATCTTGTATACTTATTTATCCTCTTTTTCTTAAAATATGTATTACCTATAACTAAACCCCTTTCTATACAAAGTTCAATCAAAGGGCTCCCATTATCATTTACACCTGGCACCCCAAACTTACCTACCACACCCTCTCTAAAAGTTTCTCCTACTTTAGCATTCAGGTCCCCTACCACAATTACTCTCTCACTTGGTTCAAAGGCTCCTATACATTCACTTAACATCTCCCAAAATCTCTCTCTCTCCTCTGCATTCCTCTCTTCTCCAGGTGCATACACGCTTATTATGACCCACTTCTCGCATCCAACCTTTACTTTAATCCACATAATTCTTGAATTTACACATTCATATTCTCTTTTCTCCTTCCATAACTGATCATTTAACATTACTGCTACCCCTTCCTTTGCTCTAACTCTCTCAGATACTCCAGATTTAATCCCATTTATTTCCCCCCACTGAAACTCTCCTACCCCCTTCAGCTTTGTTTCGCTTAGAGCCAGGACATCCAACTTCTTTTCATTCATAACATCAGCAATCATCTGTTTCTTGTCATCCGCACTACATCCACGCACATTTAAGCATCCCAGTTTTATAAAGTTTTTCTTCTTCTCTTTTTTAGTAAATGTATACAGGAGAAGGGGTTACTAGCCCATTGCTCCCGGCATTTTAGTCGCCTCATACGACACGCATGGCTTACGGAGGAAAGATTCTTTTCCACTTCCCCATGGACAATAGAAGAAATAAAAAAGAACAAGAGCTATTTAGGAAAAGGAGAAAAACCTAGATGTATGTATATATATATATATATATATATATATATATATATATATATATATATATATATATATATATATATATATATATATATATATATATATATATATATATATATGCATGTGCGTGTCTGTGAAGTGTGACCAAAGTGTAAGTAGGAGTAGCAAGATATCGCTGTTATCTAGCGTGTTTATGAGACAGAAAAAGTAACCAGCAATCCTGCCATCATGCAAAACAGTTACAGGTTTTTGTTTCACAGTCATCTGGCAGGACGGTAGTACTTCCCTGGGTGGTTGCTGTCTACCAACCTACTAATATATATATATATATATATATATATATATATATATATACTATATATATATATATATATATATATATATATATATATATATACACACACACACAAATTTAACGTAAGTCAGTATCGTTTAGCACAGCAACTACTAAGCCTACATACATAAAACTACATTTTTATTGTTTATGATTCCCTGTCCTGTAAACCCGTAAAGAGCCTGAGATGTTTAGGAATTAAGCCAGACAGATATGTACAAATTATTGAAAAAAGAGAGTGACCTGAGTGGAGTGAGAATCTCTCACCAGAGGAGCTCCCGTTCACCAGAGGAGCCGACGTTCACCAGAGGAGCTGACGTTCACCAGAGGAGCTGACGTTCACCAGAGGGACTGACGTTCACCAGAGGAGCTGACGTTCACCAGAGGAGCTGACGTTCACCAGAGGAGCTGACGTTTACCAGAGGGGCTGACGTTCACCAGAGGGATTGATGATCACCAGAGGAGCTGACATTCACCAGAGGGGCTAACGTTCACCAGAGGGACTGACGTTCACTAGATGGGGTTGAGTCTGGGTTCTTGTCTTTTTCTTCCAACTATTTAACAGTCCTTCAATAAGGGTGTCTTGCGGGTGAAAGATAATGAACCCAGCCGACGGAAGATACCCTTCACTTCCTTAGATCAGACTTTATTAGACAGCCTTGTTAGCTTGTATCCTGTGAGTTATCTTCCTTCCTATATTCTTTGTCAGTGTCCTACCTGCCTTAGAAAGTGAATATTTTGATTTCCTGTTCCTCTTCTCAATCAGTCCATTTCCTTATTACCTTGAGATTAATTACCACCTTCTTTTATCCATCAATTCCGGCGAGTATTATATATGATGTTATGATGTGTTCACTAGTACTCTGCACCTAAGTCAGTTTCTTAAATCACTTCACATAGTTGTGAATAAATGGTTCAGAAAACCTGAAAACTGATGAATGAAACGCTTGTGCAAGAGTTGGGTATCTTTAATGTGAGAAAAATGGTGGAAGATGAGAGGCCTCTTCTCCCAGTATATGTTGTGCTTTTATCAAGACTGATGGACTGATCACATCGACTCCAGACTGAGGGACTGATTACCTGAAACTCTTTTTGATCTTCCACCATTCTTCTCTACTGGAATGAAGAAGCTACTAGCTAGCGATACGTTTTCTCCAATAAATATACACAAGGGTTGAACAAGTGTCTCATTCACCAACCGCCAATAGAGCAAATCCTTTAACTCAGTTACTAATCTTGTTACAGTTTTTTTTTTAAATATATATACTGAAGGCTCTGGACATGCTGTGGACTGTGGACTTTCCTCCGGTGTAGCGTATTTTGTGATGGGAGTCAGATAACAGACGTCGTTTTCAGCCTTAAAAGAATCTTTATGGAGGCTCGTGAGGTCTTCTGAGATTCGCTATTCTGGCAAATACCGCTGAAGTTGTGTGGTTTATGTGCTCCTTCTCCAGTAATATGTTCAATGTGATATCCTTTGGGGTCATTTGATTTTTGTCGATATGTGCAGATTCTCGTTTGATCTTTTTTTCCCGTTCTGAGTGTGTGTGTGTGTGTGTGTGTGTGTGTGTGTGTGTGTGTGTGTGTGTGTGTGTGTACTCACCTATTTGTACTCACCTATTTGTGGTTGCAGGGGTCGAGTCACAGCTCCTGGCCCCGCCTCTTCGCTGATTGCTACTAGGTCCTCTCTCTCCCTGCCCCATGAGCTCTATCATACCTCGCCTTAAAACTATGTATGGTTCCCGCCTCCACTACGTCACTTTCTAGGCTATTCCACGGCCTGACTACTCTATGACTGAAGAAATACTTCCTAACATCCCTTTGATTCATCTGAGTCTTCAACTTCCAATTGTGACCTCTTGTGTCTGTGTCCCTTCTCTGGAACATCCCGTCTTTGTCCACCTTGTCTATTCCGCGCAGTATTTTATATGTCGTTATCATGTCTCCCCTGACCCTCCTGTCCTCCAGTGTCGTCAGGCCGATTTCCCTCAACCTTTCTTCGTAGGACAATCCCCGTAGCTCTGGGACTAGTCTTGTTGCAAACCTTTGCACTTTCTCTAATTTCTTGACGTGCTTGACTAGGTGTGGATTCCAAACTGGTGCTGCATACTCCAGTATGGGCCTGACGTAAATGGTATACAGAGTCTTAAACGAATCCTTACTGAGGTATCGGAACGCTATCCGTAGGTTTGCCAGGCGCCCGTATGCTGCAGCAGTTATCTGATTGATGTGCGCCTCAGGAGATATGCTCGGTGTTATACTCACCCCCAGATCTTTTTCCTTTAGTGAGGTTTGCAGTCTTTGGCCATCTAAACTATATTGTGTCTGCGGTCTTCTTTGCCCTTCCCCAATCTTCATGACTTTGCATTTGGCAGGGTTAAATTCAAGGAGCCAGTTGCTGGACCAGGCTTGTAGCCTGTCCAGGTCTCTTTGTAGTCCTGCCTGATCCTCATCCGATTTGATTCTTCTCATTAACTTCGCATCATCTGCAAACAAGGACACTTCTGAGTCTATCCCTTCCGTTATGTCGTTCACATATACCAAGAACAGCACAGGTCCTAGGACTGACCCCTGTGGAACCCCGCTTGTCACAGGCGCCCACTCTGACACCTCGTCGCGTACCATGACTCGTTGTTGCCTCCCTGTCAGATATTCTCTGATCCATTGCAGTGCCTTTCCTGTTATGTGTGCCTGATCCTCTAGCTTTTGCAGTAACCTCTTGTGAGGAACTGTGTCGAAGGCCTTCTTGCAGTCCAAAAATATGCAGTCGATCCACACCTCTCTCTCTTGTCTTACTTCTGTCACCTTGTCATAAAACTCTAGTAGGTTTGTGACACAGGATTTTCCTTCCCTGAAACCGTGCTGGTTGTCAATTATACACTTGTTTCTTTCCAGGTGCCCCACCACTCTCCTCCTGATGATCTTCTCCATGACCTTGCATACTATACACGTTAGTGATACAGGTCTGTAGTTTAGTGCCTCATGTCTGTCTCCCTTTTTAAAAATTGGGACTACATTTGCCATTTTCCATACCTCAGGGAGTTGCCCAGTTTCAAATGATGTGTTGAAGATCTTTGTTAATGGCTCACACAATATCTCTGCTCCCTCTTTAAGGACCCATGGAGAGATGTTGTCTGGTCCCACCGCCTTTGAGGTGTCAAGTTCGCATAGCAGTTTCTTCACCTCCTCCTTGGTTATATGTACCTCATCCAGCACTTGCTGGTGTGCCCCTTGTTCTGATCTGAGCCTCCCTTCTTATCTGTGCATATTCGTTTCTGACTCTTCGGCTGATCTCTTTATTTTCCTGAGTTCTCTGTCTTCTGTACCTTTTCCATTCTCTAGTACACCTAGTTTTTGCCTCCCTACACCTTTGAGTGAACCAAGGACTCGTTCTGTTCTTCCCATTATCTCTGTTTCCCTTAGGAACAAACATCTCCTCTGCCTCCTTGCAGTTTGTTGCCACATAATCCATCATTTCTTGTACTGGTTTTCCTGTCAGTTCCCTCTCCCACTGAATGTCTTGAAAGAAGTTCCTCAAGCCTGAGTAGTTCCCCCTTTTGTAGTTTGGTTTTTCCCACCCTATTCCTGCTGCTCTCTCCACTTGGAGCTCAACTATGTAGTCGAAACACAGAACCACATGATCACTAGCTCCCAGGGGTCTTTCATACATGATATCCTCGATGTCAGAACTACTCAAGGTGAATACAAGGTCCAGTCTTGCTGGTTCATCCTCTCCTCTCTCTCTGGTAGTGTCTCTAACATGTTGATGCATGAGGTTTTCCAGTACCACATCCATCATCTTGGCTCTCCATGTTTTGGGACCCCCATGGGGCTCCAGGTTTTCCCAGTCAGTCTCCTTGTGATTGAAATTACCCATAACTAGTAACTTTGCTCCCCCTATATGTGCTCTCCTGGCCACCTCGGCTAGTGTGTCGACCATTGCTCTGTTGCTTTCATCGTATTCTTCTCTTGGCCTCCTGCAGTTCTGTGGTGGGTTGTACATTACTGCAATTATCACCTTATGTCCCTCAGACTGGATTGTTCCTACTAAGTAGTCCCTTTCGCTCGTGCCATCCTTTCCTTCCATTTTCTCAAAACCCCACTGGTTTTTAATGAGCAGTGCAACTCCTCCTCCCCCTCTCCTCCCTCTGTCTTTCCTGAGGATTTGATATCCGGGTGGAAAGATTGAATCTGTTATTATTCTGGTGAGTTTTGTTTCTGTGAGTGCTATTATGTCTGGGGATGTCTCTTTGATTCTTTCATGCCACTCCTCATACTTATTTGTTATTCCATCTGCATTTGTATACCACACCTTCAGTTTCTTTTCTAAGACTGTGGTCTGGGAGGTATATTGGGGTTGGGGAAGTGGGAGACCTGATAAGGAACTATGGGTGGTTGCTGTGCTGTGGGGGTGGAGTTTGTAATGCAGTGGGTGGGGGCATTGGATGTGGCATGGGTGTTTTGGTTTAGAGTGTTTGGTTGCACTGGGATTGACCTGGTTGAGAGGCTTCTATAGGAAGTTGTGAGGGAGGCTGTATTTGATCTTCCTGTGTCTGGGATCTCCTGTCTGTCTCCCCCATCCCCTCTCTTTCCTCCTTTCGCCTTTGTACCATCTCTCTCTGTTTCTGCCTTTCTGCTTGTGTTCTATCGCGGTCGATATACACCTTCCTGTATGCCGGCATGTCCCTTAATCGTGCTTTCTCCTGCAGGATCCTGGTCCGAGTCGATTCTGCCTTGAAGGTCACTTTCACTGGCTGGGTTCTTTTTTTTACAAACCCCCCTATTCTCCGAAAATTTTCCAGCTGGGTCATGTCGTCTTCTCCTACTGCTTTCATGATGCTTTCAATTGCTTTTTTTCCCTTGTTTTCTTGCTTCATATGTTTCCCCTTCAACTTCTTGGAGCCCATACACAAAGACTGACCTCACCCTTTCATTCTCCCACTGCATATCCCTGTGTATCCCCTCATTTAATTTGGTTTCCTCCACTGCAGCTTTCCTTTCTTCAGTTACACTGGCTAATGTACTTGGGCTCAGTGGCCTGTCATTTTCCCTTCTCGGCTTTCCTTGGGCTCTGTTGTTGTCTGTTAGGGCCTCCACATAAAGCTTAGCTCTTTCATTTACTACAGTCTCCTCTGATAGAGCTTCCATATGCACTTGTGCCCCTTCTTTCCCTACAGTCCCCTTATTTGTGGCTGAGGTAGCAGTCTCTGTTGTCAATCCCAAAATGTTCTTTAGTTCTTTATTCTGTTTCCGATTTTTCAGTTCCTCTTCTAAACTCTGTATCCTAGCCTCTGCTGCTTTGACATGCACCTCCCACTTCCTGCTTTCCATATCTATCCTCTCTTCCATTCTCATGCTAAGTTCTTCTAGTTTCTTTTCCCATTCATGATCTCTTTTTATGAGCTCTGCTGCCCAATCTTCCTTTGCAGCTTCCTCCTCCTGTCCCTTGTTTTTTCTTGTTGCTCTCTGACAACCCATTTTTGTTTTATCCTGATTGCCTCAGAGTGGGAAACCTATTAGTACTGTATGTTAGGTTAGTAGTGTGTATGTCAGAGTGTGGGCAGGAGGTAGTGGAGGAACTGTGGCTATGTGGGAGAGGAGTGGGGAGGGGTGGAGAGGGTGGGTGAACGGGGGAGGGGAGGGTGAACGTGGGAGGGGAGGGATCAGGGGAAGAAGTGAGATATCTGTGGTGAGGGGGGGGGAGTGTATGTGTGAGTCTGGGTATGTGTGTGTGTGTGTGTGTGTGTGTGTGTGTGTGTGTGTGTGTGTGTGTGTGTGTGTGTGTGTGTGTGTGTGTGTGTGTGTGTGTGTGTGTGTGTGTGTGTGTGTAATTTTGTGTGGAATTATGTGTGGGTTTATTATGTACTGAAAGGTAGGTGGCTTGTGCGTTGTAATGTAGAGTCTCTGTGGTCCTTGGCTGCCCACAACTTCTTGTGACCTGACCCCCAAGCTCCTGGGGCTTGACCGGCACGTACTTACAGTGTGTGTGTACTCACCTAATTGTGGTTGCAGGAGTAGAGACTCAGCTCCTGGCCCCGAGTGTGTGTGTGTGTGTGTGTGTACTCACCTATTTGTGGTTGCAGGGGTCGAGTCACAGCTCCTGGCCCCGCCTCTTCGCTGATTGCTACTAGGTCCTCTCTCTCCCTGCCCCATGAGCTCTATCATACCTCTCCTTAAAACTATGTATGGTTCCTGCCTCCACTACATCACTTTATAGGCTATTCCATGGCCTGACTACTCTATGACTGAAGAAATACTTCCTAACATCCCTTTGATTCATCTGAGTCTTCAACTTCCAATTGTGACCTCTTGTGTCTGTGTCCCATCTCTGGAACATCCCATCTTTGTGTGTGTGTGTGTGTGTGTGTATGTGTCTGTATGTGTATGTGTGTGTGTGTTTGTGTGTGTGTATATATGTGTGTGTGTGTGTGTGTGTGTGTGTGTGCGTGAAATTATGTGTCGAATTATGTGTGGGTTTATTATGTGTCTGAAAAGTAGGTGGCTTGTGCTTGGAGTGTAATGTGGATTCTCAGTTGTCGCTTGTGTCCACAACCTCTTGTGACCTGACTCCCACCCTCCTGAGACTTATGCTCACCCACTTACAATGTTGCCAATGCTTTACCTGCTTATAGTAAGTTAATCGCCTTGTTCAATGGATTACCAATTGCTATTCCTTATTGAATACTTGAGTGCCTATTCTTTATCGTGCTATGAGAGTTAGACCATTCACATACAGCTTGGCGGTTAATTGGAACCTGGAACCCCACACCCAAACAACCACTCATAGGTGATACAGTACTTGTAGTGCAGCTGTAGCCTGTAGATTGCAGCTCGATGTGACGTCCTGGCGTAGATCCAGCTCGATGTGACGTCCTGGCGGAGATCCACCTCAATTTCTTCTCGTTAATAATGTACCCTATTCACTGTATTTCTCTCACTGGTCACACGATTGTTTCACTTTATTACCTTTCTTGGGTGACACTTGACAACGTCACCTTACCACCCAGACTAGTCTGCCCACTCTGCGCCACAACGTTTTTATTTTCTAGATCACTTACAAAATTGTGGCTCTCCCCACACTTACGTGGCTCAGGCAGATTAAAAATAACTTCTAGGATTGTTCACTACCCTGACACACTTAGCAACCCTTGCAGAACACTTGGGTAGCCCTCAAAAACACTTATATTCCCGGAGCACGGAAGGTGTGACTCACACACTCGGTGTCCCTGTTGTGTGTGTGTGTGTCAGTGTCAGTGTGTGTGTGTGTGTGTGTGTGTGTGTGTGTGTGTGTGTGTGTGTGTGTGTGTACTCTCCTATATGTGGTTGCAAGGGTCGAGTCTTAGCTCCTGGCTCCGCCTCTTCTCCGGTTGCTACTGGGCCCTCTCTCTCCCCGCTCCATGAGCTTTATCAAACCTCGTCTTAAAACTGTGTATGGTTCCTGCCTCCACTACGTCATTTTCTAGGCTATTCCACTGCCTTACAACTCTATGACTGAAGAAATACTTCCTAATATCTCTCTGACTCATTTGTGTCTTCAACTTCCAATTGTGGCCTCTTCTGTCTGTGTCCCATCTCTGGAACATCCCGTCTTTGTCCACCTCGTCTATTCCGTTCAGTATTTTATATGTCGTTATCATGTCTCCCCTGACCCTCCTGTCCTCCAGTGTCGTCAGGCCGATTTCCCTCAACCTTTCTTCATAGGACAATCCCCGTAGCTCTGGGACTAGTCTTGTTGCAAACCTTTGCACTTTCTCTAATTTCTTGACGTGCTTGACTAGGTGTGGATTCCAAACTGGTGCTGCATACTCCAGTATGGGCCTGACGTAGATGGTATACAGAGTCTTAAACGAATCCTTACTGAGGTATCGGAACGCTATCCGTAGGTTTGCCAGGCGCCCGTATGCTGCAGCAGTTATCTGATTGATGTGCGCCTCAGGAGATATGCTCGGTGTTATACTCACCCCCAGATCTTTTTCCTTGAGTGAGGTTTGCAGTCTTTGGCCATCTAAACTATATTGTGTCTGCGGTCTTCTTTGCCCTTCCCCAATCTTCATGACTTTGCATTTGGCAGGGTTAAATTCAAGGAGCCAGTTGCTGGACCAGGCTTGTAGCCTGTCCAGGTCTCTTTGTAGTCCTGCCTGATCCTCGTCCGATTTGATTCTTCTCATTAACTTCACATCATCTGCAAACAAGGACACTTCTGAGTCTATCCCTTCCGTTATGTCGTTCACATATACCAAGAACAGCACAGGTCCTAGGACTGACCCCTGTGGAACCCCGCTTGTCACAGGCGCCCACTCTGACATCTCGTCGCGTACCATGACTCGTTGTTGCCTCCCTGTCAGATATTCTCTGATCCATTGCAGTGCCTTTCCTGTTATGTGTGCCTGGTCCTCTAGCTTTTGCAGTAACCTCTTGTGAGGAACTGTGTCGAAGGCCTTCTTGCAGTCCAAAAATATGCAGTCGATCCACCCCTCTCTCTCTTGTCTTACTTCTGTCACCTTGTCATAAAACTCTAGTAGGTTTGTGACACAGGATTTTCCTTCCCTGAAACCGTGCTGGTTGTCAATTATACACTTGTTTCTTTCCAGGTGCCCCACCACTCTCCTCCTGATGATCTTCTCCATGACCTTGCATACTATACACGTTAGTGATACAGGTCTGTAGTTTAGTGCCTCATGTCTGTCTCCCTTTTTAAAAACTTGGGACTACATTTGCCATTTTTCCATACCTCAGGGAGTTGCCCAGTTTCAAATGATGTGTTGAAGATCTTTGTTAATGGCTCACACAATATTTCTGCTCCTTCTTTAAGGAGCCATGGAGAGATGTTGTCTGGTCCCACCTCCTTTGAGGTGTCAAGTTCGCATAGCAGCTTCTTCACCTCCTCCTTGGTTATATGTACCTCATCCAGCACATGCTGGTGTGCCCCCCTGTTCTGATTTCTTGGAGTCCTCATGGTTTCCACTGTAAATACCTCTTTTAATCATGTGTTGAGCTCCTGACAAACTTCTCGGTCGTTTCTTGTGAATTCCCCATCACCCTTCCTCAGTCTGATTACCTGGTCCTTGACTGTTGTTTTCCTCCTGATGTGGCTGTACAACAGCTTCGGGTCGGTCTTTACTTCTCATGCTATGTCATTTTCATATTGTCTCTGAGCCTCCCTTCTTATCTGTGCATATTCGTTTCTGGCTCTTCGGCTGATTTCTTTATTTTCCTGAGTTCTCTGTCTTTTGTACCTTTTCCATTCTCTAGTACACCTAGTTTTTGCCTCCCTACACCTTTGTGTGAACCAACGACTCGTTCTGTTCTTCCCATTATTTCTGTTTCCCTTGGGAACAAACCTCTCCTCTGCCTCCTTGCATTTTGTTGCTACATAGTCCATCATTTCTCGTACTGGTTTTCCTGTCAGTTCCCTCTCCCACTGAATGTCTTGAAGGAAGTTCCTCATGCCTGAGTAGTTTCCCCTTTTGTAGTTTGGTTTTTCCCAGCCTATTCCTGTTACTCTCTCCACTTGGAGCTCAACTATGTAGTCGAAGCACAGAACCACATGATCACTAGCTCCCAGGGGCCTTTCATACATGATACCCTCGATGTCCGAACTACTCATGGTGAATACAAGGTCCAACCTTGCTGGTTCATCCTCTCCTCTCTCTCTGGTAGTGTCTCTAACATGTTGATGCATGAGGTTTTCCAGTACCACATCCATCATCTTGGCTCTCCATGTTTCTGGACCCCCATGGGGCTCCAGGTTTTCCCAGTCAATCTCCTTGTGATTGAAATCACCCATAACTAGTAACTTTGCTCCCCCCCATGTGTGCTCTCCTGGCCACCTCGGCTAGTGTGTCGATCATTGCTCTGTTGCTCTCATCGTTTTCTTCTCTTGGCCTCCTGCAGTTCTGTGGTGGGTTGTACATTACTGCAATTATCACCTTATGTCCCTCAGACTGGATTGTTCCTACTAAGTAGTCCCTTTCGCCCGTGCCATCCATTCCTTCCGTTTTCTCAAAACCCCACTGGTTTTTAATGAGCAGTGCAACTCCTCCTCCCCCTCTCCTCCCTCTGTCTTTCCTGAGGATTTGATATCCGGATGGAAAGATTGAATCTGTTATTATTCTGGTGATTTTTGTTTCTGTGAGTGCTATTATGTCTGGGGATGTCTCTTTGATTCTTTCGTGCCACTCCTCATACTTGTTTGTTATTCCATCTGCATTTGTATACCACACCTTCAACTTCTTTTTTAAGACTGTGGTCTGGGAGGTATATTGGGGTTGGGGAAGTGGGAGACCTGGTAAGGAACTATGGGTTGTTGCTGTGGGGGTGGAGTTTGTAATGTAGTGGGTGGGGGCATTGGATGTGGCATGGGTGTTTTGATTTAGAGTGTTTGGTTGCACTGGGGTTGACCTGGTTGGGAGGCTTCTATAGGAAGTTGTGAGGGAGGCTGTATTTGATCTTCTTCCTGTGTTTGGGATCTCCTGTCTGTCTTCTCCATCCCCTCTCTTTCCTCCTTTCGCCTTTGTATCATCTCTCTCAGTTTCTGCCTTTCTGCTTGTGTTCTGTCGCGGTCGAGATACACCTTCCTGTATGCCGGCATGTCCCTTAATCGTGCTTTCTCCTGCAGGATCCTGGTCCAAGTCGCTTCTGCCTTGAAGGTCACTTGCACTGGCTGGGTTCTTTTTTTTTACAAACCCCCCTATTCTCCGAAAATTTTCCAGTTGGGTCATGTCATCTTCTCCTATTGCTTTCATGATGCTTTCAATTGCTTTTTTTCCCCTTGTTTTCTTGCTTCATATGTTTCCCCTTCAACTTCCTGGAGCCCGTACACAAAGACTGACCTCACCCTTTCATTCTCCCACTGCATATCCCTGTGTATCCCCTCATTTAATTTGGTTTCCTCCACTGCAGCTTTCCTTTCTTCAGTTTCACTGGCTAATGTACTTGGGCTCAGTGGCCTGTCATTTTCCCTTCTCGGCTTTCCTTGGGCTCTGTTGTTGTCTGTTAGGGCCTCCACATAAAGCTTAGCTCTTTCATTTACTACAGTCTCCTCTGATAGAGCTTCCCCATGCAGTTGTGCCCCTTCTTTCCCTACAGTCCCCTTATTTGTGGCTGAGGTAGCAGTCTCTGTTGTCAATCCCAAAATGTTCTTTAGTTCTTTAGGCTGTTTCAGATTTTTCAGTTCCTCTTCTAAACTCTGTATCCTAGCCTCTGCTGCTTTGACATGCACCTCCCACTTCCTGCTTTCCATATCTATCCTCTCTTCCATTCTCATGCTAAGTTCTTCTAGTTTCCTTTCCCATTCATGATCCCTTTTTATGAGCTCTTCTGCCCAATCTTCCTTTGCAGCTTCCTCCTCCTGTTCCTTGGTTTTTCTTGTTGCTCTCTGACAACCCATTTTTGTTTTATCATGATTGCCTCAGAGTGGGAAACCTATTAGTTCTGTATGTTAGGTTAGTAGTGTGTATGTCAGAGTGTGGGGGGGGGGGAGGTAGTGGATGAACTGTGGCTATGTGGGAGAGGAGTGGGGAGGGGTGGGGAGGGGGAGGGTTAACGGGGGAGGGGAGGGTGAACGAGGGAGGGGAGGGATCAGGGGAAGAAGGGAGATGTCGGTGGTGAGGGGGGGGAGTGTATGTGTGAGTCTGGATGTGTGTGTGTGTGTGTGTGTGTGTGTGTGTGTGTGTGTGTGTGTGTGTGTGTGTGTGTGTGTGTGTATGTGTGTGTGTGTGTGTGTGTGTGTGTGTAATTTTGTGTGGAATTATGTGTGGGTTTATTATGTACTGAAAGGTAGGTGGCTTGTGCGTTGTAATGTAGAGTCTCGGTGGTCCTTTGCTGCCCACAACTTCTTATGACCTGACCCCCAACCTCCTGGGGCTTGACCGGCACGTACTTACAGTGTGTGTGTGTGTGTGTGTGTGTGTGTGTGTGTGTGTGTATGTGTATGTGTGTGTGTGTGTGTGTGTGTATGTGTGTGTGTATGTGTGTTTGTGTATGTGTGTGTGTATATATATGTGTGTGTGTGTGTGTGTGTGTGTGTGTGTGTGTGTGTGTGTGTTTGTGTGCGTGTGTGTGTGTGTAATTATGTGTCGAATTATGTGTGGGTTTATTATGTGTCTGAAAAGTAGGTGGCTTGTGCTTGGAGTGTAATGTGGATTCTCAGTTGTCGCTTTGTCCACAACCTCTTGTGACCTGACTCCCACCCTCCTGAGAATTACACTCACCTACTTACAATGTTGCCTATGCTTGACCTGCTTATAGTAAGTTAATCGCCTTGTTCAATGGATTACCAATTGCTATTCTTTATTGAATACTTGAGTGCCTATTCTTTATCGTGTTATGAGAGTTAGACCATTCGCATTCAACTTGGCAGTTAATTGGAACCTGGAACCCCACACCCAAACAACCACTCATAGATGATACAGTACTTGTAGTGCAGCTGTAGCAGCCTGTAGATTGCCCACTCGATGTGACGTCCTGATGTAGATCCAGCTCGATGTACGTCCTGGCGTAGATCCACCTCAATTTCTTCTTGTTAATAATGTACCCTATTCACTGTATTTCTCTCACTGGTCACACGATTGTTTCACTTTATTATCTTTCTTGGGTAACACTTGACAACGTCGCCTTAACACCCACACTAGCCTGCCCACTCTGCACCACAACGTTTTTATTTTCTAGATCACTTACAAAATTGTGGCTCTCCCCACACTTATGAGGCTCAGGCAGATTAAAAATCACTTCTAGGATTGTTCACTACCCTGACACACTTAGCAACCCTTGCAGAACACTTGGGTAGCCCTCAAAAACACTTATATTCCCGAAGCACGGAAGGTGTGACTCACGCGCTCGGTGTCCCTACTGTGTGTGTGTGTGTGTGTATGTACTCACCTATTTGTACTCACCTATTTGTGGTTGCAGGGGTCGATTCACAGCTCCTGGCCCCGCCTCTTCGCTGATTGCTACTAGGTTCTCTCTCTCCCTGCCCCATGAGCTCTATCATACCTCGCCTTAAAACTATGTATGGTTCCTGCCTCCACTACATCACTTTCTAGGCTATTCCATGGCTTGACTACTCTATGACTGAAGAAATACTTCCTAACATCCCTTTGATTCATCTGAGTCTTCAACTTCCAATTGTGACCTCTTGTGTCTGTGTCCCATCTCTGGAACATCCCGTCTTTGTCCACCTCGTCTATTCCGCGCAGTATTTTATATGTCGTTATCATGTCTCCCCTGACCCTCCTGTCCTCCAGTGTCGTCAGGCCGATTTCCCTCAACCTTTCTTCATAGGACAATCCCCGTAGCTCTGGGACTAGTCTTGTTGCAAACCTTTGCACTTTCTCAAATTTCTTGACGTGCTTGACTAGGTGTGGATTCCAAACTGGTGCTGTATACTCCAGTATGGGCCTGACGTAGATGGTATACAGAGTCTTAAACGAATCCTTACTGAGGTATCGGAACGCTATCCGTAGGTTTGCCAGGCGCCCGTATGCTGCAGCAGTTATCTGACTGATGTGCGCCTCAGGAGATATGCTCGGTGTTATACTCACCCCCAGATCTTTTTCCTTGAGTGAGGTTTGCAGTCTTTGGCCATCTAAACTATATTGTGTCTGCGGTCTTCTTTGCCCTTCCCCAATCTTTATGACTTTGCATTTGGCAGGGTTAAATTCAAGGAGCCAGTTGCTGGACCAGGCTTGTAGCCTGTCCAGGTCTCTTTGTAGTCCTGCCTGATCCTCGTCCGATTTGATTCTTCTCATTAACTTCACATCATCTGCAAACAAGGACACTTCTGAGTCTATCCCTTCCGTTATGTCGTTCAAATATACCAAGAACAGCACAGGTCCTAGGACTGACCCCTGTGGAACCCCGCCTGTCACAGGCGCCCACTCTGACATCTCGTCGCGTACCATGACTCATTGTTGCCTCCCTGTCAGATATTCTCTGATCCATTGCAGTGGCTTTCCTGTTATGTGTGCCTGGTCCTCTAGCTTTTGCAGTAACCTCTTGTGAATAACTGTGTCGAAGGCCTTCTTGCAGTCCAAAAATATGCAGTCGATCCACCCCTCTCTCTCTTGTCTTACTTCTGTCACCTTGTCATAAAACTCTAGTAGGTTTGTGACACAGGATTTTCCTTCCCTGAAACCGTGCTGGTTGTCAATTATACACTTGTTTCTTTCCAGGTGCCCCACCACTCTCCTCCTGATGATCTTCTCCATGACCTTGCATACTATACACGTTAGTGATACAGGTCTGTAGTTTAGTGCCTCATGTACTGTCTCCCTTTTTAAAAACGTGGGACTACATTTGCCATTTTTCCATACCTCAGGGAGTTGCCCAGTTTCAAATGATGTGTTGAAGATCTTTGTTAATGGCTCACACAATATTTCTGCTCCCTCTTTAAGGAGCCATGGAGAGATGTTGTCTGGTCCCACCGCCTTTGAGGTGTCAAGTTCGCATAGCAGCTTCTTCACCTCCTCCTTGGTTATATGTACCTCATCCAGCACTTGCTGGTGTGCCCCCCTGTTCTGATTTCTTGGAGTCCTCATGGTTTCCACTGTAAATACCTCTTTTAATCATGTGTTGAGCTCCTGACAAACTTCTCGGTCGTTTCTTGTGAATTCCCCATCACCCTTCCTCAGTCTGATTACCTGGTCCTTGACTGTTGTTTTCCTCCTGATGTGGCTGTACAACAGCTTCGGGTCGGTCTTTACTTCTCATGCTATGTCATTTTCATATTGTCTCTGAGCCTCCCTTCTTATCTGTGCATATTCGTTTCTGGCTCTTCGGCTGATTTCTTTATTTTCCTGAGTTCTCTGTCTTTTGTACCTTTTTCATTCTCTAGTACACCTAGTTTTTGCCTCCCTACACCTTTGTGTGAACCAAGGACTCGTTCTGTTCTTCCCATTATTTCTGTTTCCCTTGGGAACAAACCTCTCCTCTGCCTCCTTGCATTTTGTTGCTACATAATCCATCATTTCTTGTACTGGTTTTCCTGTCAGTTCCCTCTCCCACTGAATGTCTTGAAGGAAGTTCCTCATGCCTGAGTAGTTCCCCCTTTTGTAGTTTGGTTTTTCCCAGCCTATTCCTGTTACTCTCTCCACTTGGAGCTCAACTATGTACTCGAAGCACAGAACCACATGATCACTAGCTCCCAGGGGCCTTTCATACATGATACCCTCGATGTCCGAACTACTCATGGTGAATACAAGGTCCAACCTTGCTGGTTCATCCTCTCCTCTCTCTCTGGTAGTGTCTCTAACATGTTGATGCATGAGGTTTTCCAGTACCACATCCATCATCTTGGCTCTCCATGTTTCTGGACCCCCATGGGGCTCCAGGTTTTCCCAGTCAATCTCCTTGTGATTGAAATCACCCATAACTAGTAACTTTGCTCCCCCCATGTGTGCTCTCCTGGCCACCTCGGCTAGTGTGTCGATCATTGCTCTGTTGCTCTCATCGTTTTCTTCTCTTGGCCTCCTGCAGTTCTGTGGTGGGTTGTACATTACTGCAATTATCACCATATGTCCCTCAGACTGGACTGTTCCTACTAAGTAGTCCCTTTCGCCCGTGCCATCCATTCCTTCCGTTTTCTCAAAACCCCACTGGTTTTTAATGAGCAGTGC
Organism: Cherax quadricarinatus; assembly: GCF_038502225.1. Taxonomy (NCBI): domain Eukaryota; kingdom Metazoa; phylum Arthropoda; class Malacostraca; order Decapoda; family Parastacidae; genus Cherax; species Cherax quadricarinatus. Next base: position 22,541,568 of record NC_091337.1, read on the forward strand.
AACTCCTCCTCCCCCTCTCCTCCCTCTGTCTTTCCTGAGGATTTGATATCCGGATGGAAAGATTGAATCTGTTATTATTCTGGTGATTTTTGTTTCTGTGAGTGCTATTATGTCTGGGGATGTCTCTTTGATTCTTTCGTGCCACTCCTCATACTTGTTTGTTATTCCATCTGCATTTGTATACCACACCTTCAACTTCTTTTTTAAGACTGTGGTCTGGGAGGTATATTGGGGTTGGGGAAGTGGGAGACCTGGTAAGGAACTATGGGTTGTTGCTGTGGGGGTGGAGTTTGTAATGTAGTAGGTGGGGGCATTGGATGTGGCATGGGTGTTTTGATTTAGAGTGTTTGGTTGCACTGGGGTTGACCTGGTTGGGAGGCTTCTATAGGAAGTTGTGAGGGAGGCTGTATTTGATCTTCTTCCTGTGTTTGGGATCTCCTGTCTGTCTTCTCCATCCCCTCTCTTTCCTCCTTTCGCCTTTGTATCATCTCTCTCAGTTTCTGCCTTTCTTCTTGTGTTCTGTCGCGGTCGAGATACACCTTCCTGTATGCCGTCATGTCCCTTAATCGTGCTTTCTCCTGCAGGATCCTGGTCTGAGTCGCTTCTGCCTTGAAGGTCACTCTCACTGGCCGGGTTCTTTTTTTTACAAACCCCCCTATTCTCCGAAAATTTTCCAGCTGGGTCATATCGTCTTCTCCTGTTGCTTTCATGATGCTTTCAATTGCTTTTTTTCCCCTTGTTTTCTTGCTTCATATGTTTCCCCTTCGACTTCCTGGAGCCCATACACAAAGACTGACCTCACCCTTTCATTCTCCCACTGCATATCCCTGTGTATCCCCTCATTTAATTTGGTTTCCTCCAC